>NC_089191.1:645864-960133 GCF_947507565.1 Oscarella lobularis | reverse complement strand
TTCGTACAGGGAAACGTGTTCTTTACATAAGGTTATCAGCTCTTCAGTTGGCGTCTTCTCCTTCAAATTCTCGTACAGTCGAATCCGAATTTGGTGCAGGAAAATAGAAATGAAGTAATCAAGATAAAGATATCTTTATTATATATGTACACTTATTGTTTCCTAAGTTGGTTGCTCTGATGAAAAGTCACGTGAAGGATACGAGGACTTTATTGAGCCTTCTCTGGGCCGTCGGCCAGACGAGCGACGACGATCCTAGACCAACTCTAAAAGGTTATATTATTATTGATTTCTATATGAATAGGTTTTATTGTGGGGGCGTTTTAGTCTGGCTTCTGTCCGTTCTATCGCTCTTTGACACTAAGGGAATTTCAGAGGAAGCAAAGTCATATATAGTTGAGCATTTGAAGAAGCTAATCAAGTAGTATTAGTACTGGGATACACGTGGGGGGGATGCATGCATGTCAATTTATTAGATTGGCTGAGAAAAGTCAAAAGAAATGCCACGATTTGGTTGATCCGAAAGATTTTATTGTCCTTCAAAAATTTGCCTTAGACGAGAAGTGCGGACATCTCTCTACGTTTATAAATACTTAATTAACGTAATTTTTTATTAGCCCGAATCAATTCAGAGATATTTATTTTCGACTCAAAGTAGGCGCACAGATAATTATCTCTTTTTGACGTCATCGAAACTTGTAGCATTTACTTTTCGATTCGCTACCGTCAAAGCGATATAGAAATTATTTTACATCGCTTCTGGTTAGCGTGAGAGAGGCAAAGGGAAATCACAGAGAAGAGGTTGCGTCAAAAAGCCTATTTCAAGATACTATCTATTGTTTAATTGAAAAGATTCTCAATTGTTTGGTTCGTTGCCTCACTGAGGACGATCATTGCTACAACTTGTGGACTAGTCTACACGCTAGTAAAAACGAGCAAACAAGGTAGAACAATAATAAATACATACATAGATAGACTGTTCACATATTTTGTAGAGTCTTGCTTCACTATGTATTTGATAATTGGTGCGATTTACGTGGCAAGGTTGCAGCGGTTACCTTATTAGGAAGTGAGGGGCAGTGAGTTATTTTATTTTTTGTAGTTGCCAAGGCAACCTTTTAAATTTGCCGTTGACTATTTTCTCGAAAATGAACTCTCTGAGGTGGACTTTAAAAATAATTTTAATTTCGTGTCTCCTTTATTTCTCTTTAGACGTGGCTGGACGAAGACGAAGATGTTTGCCTTGTAATTGATACAGAGTATGAGTTTATCCTATTGATTGTTTCCTTAGTTTTTCCACCGCGAATTAGCCAAGCGTCGATACGAAGCCAGATCGTTTGGCTGGACGAGAATTGCCTTTGTTCTTTCTCTTATCCTTCTAGCTGTCCTCATCTCTTTGGATATCTTCTACCTATCTCCCAGTTTTGAGGGTACGTAGCCGAGCATATTGTCCACCCCTTCCACTACTTATTTCTCGGCACAGATAGCACTAGTTATGCAGTTCTTTCCACGCTACTTTCTTGGCAGTTGCATTTATTAGAAAAGGCTGCACCGACGCTGAGGTGAACTGAAAATGATTTATTTTTTAATTAAGGCGAAGAGATGTGCGCTTTCAGGTTGGTATTTGCAAGGGTGTCTTTCTACTGGGATAAGTGGAGTTTGCCGATTTGGAAAGCTATGAAAAAATTTGGACTCTATTTGGAACCGGCGTGGTCTTGGCTGTCGAAGAAAGGAGCCGATTTGTCGCTAATGGTAAGAGACAGTAATAGAAAAAAATCAATTTTATTATTTGCCTACGCGCAGCTGTACGACAACGTCGGAAAGTGGACTTCATAGACAAATGCGGATGTTGACTATAACCCCCCGTATCCGAATAAAACTCGATTAGTGCATATCCTATCTACAATTCGTAGGCGCGGTTCTCCTAATCCAATCGCAATCCATCACGTGTTGACGGCTCATGCGCAAAGTAAACGAACAACAATCGTCCATTCTCCCTTATCTCGTCCGAATCGCCTCTTCATCACGCGTCCGCTCATCCGATTCAAAAGAGAATAGACAATGCGCGACGCTCGAAGCGTCCAGACGCTCGCCATTCATCGCATTGTCGTCGCGGCGACGATCCTATTAGGCTTCGCCGGTCGCGCAGCATCCGGTCCGTCGCGCTGCTACGCGTGCGCCGGACGCGCCGACTGCGACGCCACGCAGACGATCGTCAATTGCACGAGCGGCGACGTCTGCTGGACGGAGCACTACGCGACGCCGAGTTTCGACGACGAAGCGAGGTCGACGACGACGACGAAAGCGACGACGATCGTTACGCAGCGAAAAGGGTGCGTGGCGAAAGTCGACTGTCAGCCCATACCGACGACGTGCGCGAACGATATCTGCTTCAGCGAATCGTGCTGTGAAACGGATTTGTGCAATAGCGGCGTCGCGACGCCGACGGCGAGTGCATACGGGGTTTTAGGGATCGCCGGAAGTGTTTTGCTGATTCAGGTTCGATTGTTGTAAAGAGGCGTTTTTTATGATTAGTTTAGACTATTTTGCTGAATTTTCAGTGTCACTTTTGATTGTTAACTAAGGATTCCAATGATTTATTTTTTTGCGCGCGCACATGTGCATCGCACGAACACACCCACGCCACAGAGCTCCCAGAAAAAGATAACAGTGTAGTAGGCGTGCCCAAACGAGTGGGACTTCCGACGGAGATACGTAATAACAGTTATGGCTTGTAAAGAGACGATTGTGTGGAAAAACATTTTTAATTTTGAGACATACATACATATGTATGTGTTTTTGCAGCTTCTACAGTCGTAGAAGACGTATCCTAGTGCGTTGCTTAGGAAACGCGATACACTCACAATTCAATTATTATCCTGAAGTTCTTCTTGGGCACTAAGCGGTTTGCGAACTCGATTGTCGATCGTTTGCAGTGCAAAGTGAATGAATTTCTGCGCGGCGTCGCTGCCGCCGTGATATTGCTTCGTAGGGTGCGCGCACGTGTAGTACACACACAGCCAGAGGAGACCGTAGACGAAGCTTATCCACACGAGCGAGAGCACGATTATCTTGTACGCATCCCTATCGGCCTCCTCGATGTTGAAGTACCATAGTACTCCCAATAGGGAATTTTCCACGAACATGATGACGTAATAGGACGTCATACGCCATCGAGTTCGTCCTCGCTTCATGTTTATGAAGCAGAATATTCCTACTGCACCGATGACGAGATCGAAAATGATTTCTTTGACGAGTTCGCTGCATTTTCGGTTTTTCGTTTTTTGAGGTGCGTCAGGTTCGTCTAGATTCGTAATTTTGAAACAGAACGTCGTTTTCTGATAGAGAAGCCACCAGAACATTCCGGCCCAATGTACCCCGGCAATCAAAACCAACCACACTCCAAAGGCATCGAAAAAAATTGCCATTGCTAGCATCCGGGACCCGATCATACCAACTCGCCACATCCACATGGACAATTGTCCAAAAAGCGTCAATACGAACGCATTTGGAAGAACGCGATTGTTAACCGTTCTCAGAGCGTCAAAATAATCGACGATAGCCCAGGCAAGCGATAGTATTGACGTCACAACGTCGAATAATTGAAGTCCCGTCAGTGCCTCCCTATTCGTAATGATACTGACTTGGAGAACAGCCTGAGGTGCATCTTCTAAAAAGCTCTCTATAAGCCCTAATAATTGCGCGTCGCGAATGTTCTCCAAGCCCTCCTCTTCGCCGAGAAAGCGTTTCGGTGCAAAGAGGCCGCGCAGAGAGCGATAGAAACCGCCGAGGAGCAGAAAGTGCCAGATCAAAAATTGAGGCGTTATTCTAGTGAGCGGATCGCGCAGCGGGCCGAGAAAAAATTCGACGATCCCGAACCATCTGGGAAACTGGGGACCTTCGTTGACGTCATATCCGCCATCTGTTTCTGTTTCGCTTTCATTTTCATTTTCTTTCTCCGCCACCGTTTCTGTTGGCATCTCTTGCATTTGTTCTTCAACGACTTGCTGCTTTTTTCTATTTAATCGAATCGTATCAATTTCCCAAAAGAAGGAGAACATCGACGCAATGAAGGCCGGAGCTGCGAGAAAGGCGAGAGTCCAGTAGAAAAAGTTGTACTCGTTGAGTCGATGGTATTCTTCTGCTAGTAGAGCATCAGATATGAGATCAGTGGCAGATAAAGCAATTCCGACAATCATAAAAAATCGTCTCTTTCTGGACCACGGGCTGGGCCAATGCCAACAGGAAGCCATAGCCTCAACAACTGACGTCGTCTACTAATTGGGTTAGCTACACTCTTGTACATGTACAGTGCGCTAGGAAATATTTTCCTATTATAACCATCATCGCGACAGATGATTTCATATACAGTTGGATCGAACATCAGAAGTTTTGGAGTTGCGTACCAATCAGTACCCGTCTGTGCGCGTGAATGCAAATCGTAGGCGTCTCGCCACGCCTCTCGTCTGCTTGCATCAGCCCCATCACGCTTTCCTCAAGCCGGAAGCACGCTCTGTACACGTGCAACTCCCTCTCTCGGTTCACGTGAAGACGCCGCCTTGCTATTGGCCGACCGAATAGCGCCACGCTTTATACATGTGCCCTGATTGGTCGAAACCGCGGGCACACACCCGAAACGCCCATTTCTGCACGTAACCTACTCAGACGAACTCGCCTCTCTCGATGAGCTCGCATACACTCGATCTCTCGCCTCCCTCGACGCCCGATTCCGAACCAGTACGCAAATACGTATTCCCCTCGCCACCCCCTCGCTTACCCACTCCCCGCCCTCCCCTTAGGACTCGTACAAAGATCGACAGGCAATCGAAGGCCTTCTCACAATGGCAAACGGTTCTCCGCCTCCTTCGATGGTGACGTCACAGCCAGCCGTACAACATCTGGTAAGACGAAAAATCACAAGAAAATCCAAAAATCAATAATAATAATAAATATATATTTAATTTAGCCTCCCGTTCCCATTCTATTGCCCCAATCGGCCGGTCAGCACCTGTTGCCCGTGACAACGACAGCATCGACGACGACGACGATGTTCCAATTCGGCACACCGTTCGTCCCAATTTACTTTCCTCGTCACGGGGGCGTGGTCGCCTCAATGTCCATTCCGTCGAGGCGCGACTCGAAAGATGCGGCACCTTCGCCGGATATACGGGAACGCTCGCACGCGTGCCCGTACGAAGATTGCGGAAAGACGTATTTCAAGAGTTCGCACCTAAAAGCGCATCTGAGAACTCACACAGGTTCCTTTGTCCCCTTCAGCCTAATAAACATTCGTTAATATTAACTCAATAGGGGAGAAACCGTATAAGTGCGAGTGGGAGAATTGCGACAAGAAGTTCGCTCGTTCGGACGAGTTGGCGCGTCACAGGCGAACTCACACGGGCGAGAAGCGTTTCGGGTGTCCGCTCTGCGGTCGGCATTTCATGCGCAGCGATCATCTCGCCAAGCACGCGAGACGTCACATGACGGCGAAGAAGATTCCCACGTGGAAAATGGAAGTTGATCGGTTGGCTCAGCTTGCCTCCGGGAATTTGTCTGTTCCTACGACAACGACAACGACGACTGAACAGAATTCTTAGATTTATTAAATTAGATGTCTATCTGTGAACTGATGTTATATGTGGGCCGGTTCCCTAGTCTTCTTTTCGCATAGTTTGTTTGGGTTTTTGCCTGCTGGATAGGCATTAGATGTTCACGTGGATGGCAAAGTTAGGCATCACGTGATAAAGTTTTTTTAGAAGTCAAACATTCCTTTATTCTTTTGCTGTCAGTTATCAGTCATTGAGGTTCATTTGTCGATACTCTAACATCAAAAAGAATCAGCACATAAAATTCGCCGAGTTCGGGGGATTCCGCTCTAGCGCGCGTTTGTCTCTGACGTGACGTCATTGCCTTGTGAAAGAACTGAACAACAAACGATGGCAGATCAGCAGCAAGCTCAAGTAAATCGACGTCTAACCGCAGTCGCACGATCAACGGAAGTCGCGGATCTTCCATTAGGTCGCTCGCTACGCGACGTCCCAAATGGGGCCCCAGTCGGCGTACGCGTCCCAAGCGACGACGCCGACGAACGCGACGGTACAGATGCCGTCCCAGCACGGACAGCCGTCCGAATCGCAGCTAAAACTCCAGGCGTTCTGGCAATCGCAAATGGAACAGATTCGAAACATGACAAAGGTAAACGGAAAAAAAAACGCGTGCCACGCCCCCACATTCAAAAGAGCACCCCGACGCACTGTGTAGGACGGCTTCAAATTCCAAGAACTCCCTCTGGCGCGAATCAAAAAGATTATGAAACAAGACGAAGAAGTCAAAGTAAGAGAGAAAAAAATTATTTAATCAATCTAATTAATATTTATTTAGATGATAAGCGCTGAGGTACGTGTACGTAAAGATGCAGCATTCCTACTCATATATATATATATAGGCTCCCGTTCTCTTCTCCAAAGCCGCTGAGATGTTTGTCGCCGAGCTCTCGTTGCGATCGTGGATTCACACGGAGGACAGCAAGAGACGAACGTTGCAGGTATATCGATTCCAATATCTACACGAACGCGAAGCGAAACGACGACCGTTTTCTTCGATAAGAAAAACGACGTTGCCATGGCAGTCAGCAAATACGATCAATTCGATTTTCTAATCGACATCGTTCCGCGAGAGGACGCGAGAGCGGCGAAACGACCGGTGAGCGCGCGCGCGCGCGAGAGAGAACGAGTCTCAGACGACGGGTTCTCAAAACGTTTCGTTCTAGGGAGCCATGGTCGATCCGAATCAAATGCAGTATTATCTTCAACTGCATCATCAGAATATCATGCTTCAGCAGCAACAACAGCAACAGCAACAGCAACAGTCTCAACAGCTTCAGCAGACGCAGCAACCGCAGCCTCAACAACAGGCTCCCCCTCCTCCTCCTCCGCCGCCGCCGCCGCCGCCGCCACCGCAACAGCAGCCGTCGCCGCAGCAACAGCAGGCTCAAGCTCAAGGCGGTCAGCAAGCCGCTATGCAACTTCAGCATGCCGCTATCATAAATCCTAATACTGTAATCGTGTGGGCCCGGTTATTTGGTGTGTTGCCCCCCCTATACTGCTTTTTCTTCTAGCTTCAGATTCAGGTTCCCGGTGGGCAGTCTATTCAGCACTTGGCTCAGTTTCAGGCTCAGAATCCCAATCTCGCCGCTCAGACGCTTATGCTTCAAGCGGCGCAGGGGTCGACTCAGCAGACACTACAGGCAGGACAGGTACAGTAGAAAACAAGAGCGTATATATGAGAGATAGCCTTGGGTCTGTGTATAGTCAGTCGACTCCGATTTGCAGCACTTGCAGACAGTAAGCAAATGTATATCGAGATTAAATAATAGTTCGTTTCCTTGTGTCAGGTTGTTTTGCCGGCCGGGATGCAACAAGTGGTAAGGAGATATATCTATTGACGCGAGAAGATCCTTCACTGACTCTTTTGGTAATGTGTGTAGCAAACGTTGCATCATCACTACCAGCAACAGCAGCACCCCCAAGTGGGCGGAATCGAATTGCACACGCCTCAACTCCCCGTCGACTTGCCGCAGGTAAGAGGAAATATATGTCTAATTTTTAATGCGCGACTCTCTCTCTTGATCAAGACAATTCACTACGTTCTGCCTCACTCGGACGCCTCCGGCGTACAGGCGACAACCTATCTGTCTCAACTGCCGCTCCACTCGTCGACGACGACGCCACCAACGATTACGACTGTCGGAATCGAAATGCCGCCCGGTGCCGCTATGGACGAAAGACAACAACAGGCGCAGTCGCAGCAACAGCAACAGCAACAGCAGCCCGCACAAGGAGGCGGCGAGTCTCTCAATTTACAATAATATATTCGTATCGATTAGTTATAGTGGTTAGTCTCCTATAGCTTTGGCTAGGTCAGTAACGTTTTTCGCTTGGAGGACAGTCGGCATGTCTATCATTTTTCCTTCGTATGTAAAGGCTCCCTAATAAGAGAGGGAGGGGGTTGGGTATGGGTGTGTACATATATATATGCAAGCACGCTCACTTTTCCTTCTGCTTGGTGTCTCTCGAACGCTTTGATGAGATTTTTTGCCGATTTGATTTGTTCGAGCGATGGGCTGAATGCCGCGTGAACAACTGGAATTTGATCGGGATGAATGACTTGTTTTCCTGAAAAAATAATCAACGTTACCCCTTCAGCGTAAAATTCAATGGTCTGCGTTTTCTAATTAAACAATACTGATTATAAATTATTAAATTTTTATTGCCTGTGAATCCCATAGTTGCTCCCTCTTGGGCTTCTGCTTTTAAGCCCTCAAGATCTAAATGCAGTGGTAAAAGCGGTGGCTAGGATTCTTGTCTTTTCCTCGTACCTTTGTAGTTGATATTGACCATATCCACAGCTTGTAATCCGTATGCTTTGGCGTGCATGACAACCAGCTGGCGAGCGCAAAGAACCTCGCTCGACGATTTGGTGCGAACAGCACCTGTAGTCAATAATTAATTAATGCAAATGTTTTTTTAATTAATCAGTTGACCTATGCTGGCAGCGTAGTCGTCAGCGCCAAATGTTAGGCCGGAAAGGTGCACTTTTCCGCGCGTTCCTGCATCGCAAATCTCCTTTATGTTGACTAGAGCCCTAGCACTTTCAACTATGGCTAGGAATGGGTAGGACGTGACGTCAGAAGGAATCAGTGATTCCACTTTTGATTGAAACTGTATTAAAACAGAAGGAGAGGGCTATCACGTGATGCTAAATCGATCTACAGTCTGCACGCGTGACTCTGTGCAAACAAATAAATACTCCTAATAAATTTTTACCCTAGCGACAATTTCTGCTGTTTCAACTTTGGGTAGAAGGATAGCGTCAGGCAAATTCACCGCTCTTAGTATCTCAACTAAATCATCCTCGGCAAGACCGCTATCCATTGAATTAATTCTAACAACGCGCTCCGAACGACCGAACTGCATTTGCTCTAGCGCTCTGACGATCAACGAGCGCGCTTCTTTCTTTTTAGCGTACGCTACGCCGTCTTCGCAGTCAAAAACCAGCGTATCCGCGTCGAGACTCTTCGCCTTTTCCACTTTGCGCTCGTCGCTTCCAGGTACGTACATGATCGTACGCCGAGGACGCACGGCGAGTGCCGAGCTGGAAAGACGTCGAACGAAGGAAAAACGAGCAGCCATAAGGTGAGATAACGCGCGTTAGAAATTTGCACGGACAACTTTCGAACGAGACGTCGTGTCGCTTTCCTCTTGACCTTATCTAACGTGTTGTCGCGAGAATTTTCATCATGACCGACGCATTCGAGCGGCGCACGACACTGGGGGCCCTTCGCTTGTCCTCACGTGCTCACATGAGCTCGTGCACGTGAGCCCCCCCAATGGCCGAGCGAACCTACCCAAAGAATCGAGAAAGCTTTACGTGGGCCAACCTTAGGTACGACGTACTTTCCGTAGAGTCGAAAAATCCTAAATGAAGACGCCGCTTTCTTTTCCAACAGACACCTAGCACGAAGTCTAGGAGTAAATAAAAGTATCTAAATACTTTAGTTGTCTAAGACGTTTTGTAGTTTCAAGATCATTTATTCGAAAAACGTCTTCCTTGCGAGCACAGAAAAGGAGACGGTCTCGACGATCACGTAATTAAAAAATATTCCACTCTGATATTTAAATCTATTGATTCATTTAATCGAGGTTCTTCATTTCTTGATCGACGTCAAAACGTTCGACGCCAGTCTGCATCGAACGGCGAACATGCAGGGAGCCGAATATAATAACAAAGTGCTAAAGAAAGCCGTACAAGCGCTAAGAGCCAGACAAATTAGGTATCAATAAATCAATACATTTATATATTACTATTATATATGTTTGCGTTGCATAGTTTTGAAGAACTCAACGACGCCCGAGTCGCTTTCTTCTGCTACGAAGAACACGACATGGTGGGAATGCTCATCGACGAAGCGTCGCTTCTCAAAGCCCTCAAGGCACGACGAGCGTCCAACTATGCAATTCCCCCGAGGCTCTCTAGGGTTATTCTTTTAGATGTGTAAACGCATTGTATCGCCTCTTTATCTAATGTCCGAGGTATATATTTATAATATATGTGGGGACATAATGAAGATAATATTTCATAATTGATTAATTATTTAAGGTTCGTCGGTTGGAGTTGGATTTTCCCGGGCGAATTCAGCTCTACGAATTTCTCGATTTGTTTAAGATGTACGCGTAGTCAAAAGGGAAAAAGAGAGAGTAATGTTACGCGTGGGGTCTTTAGAAGCCAGCCAGAAGATAGCGTAGAGACGAAAGATTCGTCGAGCGTTAGTGCCAAAGCAACATTTATCAAATCAGTGAATTAATCTATGACGTAGGTGTTAGATTTCGAAGATTTACTTCAGACGACAGACGAGAAAAAGATGGCAATTTTAGACAAAGAATATCAGGTACTGTACATGTACTCCCCAAATTATATGACGTAGCTAACGCAATGTCCGACACAACAGCAATCCGTCTATAAACCTCGCAAAGAAAAGCCCCTAGTATTTCGAAAACCCCTAGAAGGCAGCGTAGTGAACAAAGACTTGAGACGAGAACAAGTATAGATAGTAATCGAGTTATAGACAGAATCCTCTATAGACCGTCGCCCCTTGTGTTTAGAGAGCGAATGCTCGTCGTACCGCTCAGCCGCTCATGCGTAACGTGAGGAAGTCTAACTATAGCGTAGTCAGGACGCGATGTGGCGGAGCGCGGGGGGAAAGGTCGGGTGAAGAGGATCTCGACCCCGGTCGGAGAAACGTTGGCTCGCGTCCCAAAAACGACGACGTACGTAGGCGTTAGATCCTCCTCCATTTTTTCCCTAAATAAACTAATTGCGCGTAACGAAGAGGATGCAAGAGCCCATTAGTCGCAGCGAATTCTCGGAGACGCCGCCCTTGCGTGACTGGCATGCCGACCCAATTGTAACAGACACGGTACGTAAATATCGTCTCTAAAATTAGCCACGGCACGTCGCCCTCGCGCAATTTTTAGGAACGGCACGCACAGGAAGTATTGATTCAACGCAAACGATGGGAAATGATGCTGAACGAGAGAAAGCAATGACATCACCAAAAAAAATCTATTTCTATACAACTACGTACCCCCGAAAAAAAACAGAAAAAATTACGTCATCTATCTAAACCTCAGTTTCGACGGCATTCTCATCCCCCTGCGACGGCCGAACTCCCGTATAACTACTCGAAGCGAAGTAAGCGCGATGCGGCAATTCTCCCGTATTCTTTCCCCTCGCATCGTTCTCCTCCTCCTCCTCCTCCTCTTCCCCCTCGTCGACGCTATAGTGATACGTCCGGGACTCGGCCGTCATAAACGGCTCGTCCAACTCCTCGGACTCCGCCCCCGAATCGCTCCCCGACGATCCGACGCCGGCGGCCGACGACGAAGATCCGGGCTTTTGCGCCGTCGTGGCAACGTCTTCGGTCGTCGTGGCGAGCGTTCGTTTCGTTGGAAACCACGCAAGCGGCGACAAATGCTCGTCCGAAGATTTTTGCGTCAGCGAATCGATTGCGCTATCGGACGACGCCGACGGTGCCGTGGCAACGGCGGATGACGTCATCGTTGTCGATGACGTCATCATTGCTGGGGTCGTCGTCGTCGTCGTCGTCGAGGGAAACGTGAATATATTGGTTTCTTGGAGAGGTGCTGAGACGGAGAAGGTCGGCGGCGACGCCGGCTTCAAGTGACGGTAGGTCGGCGGACGAGGTTTCAGTCCTCTGTCGACTTCCGGGGGCGGCGGCAATTCTTTGTTTGGAAGCGTGGGCGTGGGAACGTCGTCGCTTCGCGATTTGCGAAAGAGATTTCGACTGAAGATGCGACGGAGACGATTGGATATCGGTGACGTCGTCGTCGTCGTCGTCGTCGCCGTGGTGACGGTAGGGGTCTTGGGTTGGGTCACGTGATCTGATTCGGCGGGTGGGAGGGGCGACGAGGGATTCGAGTGGTGAGGCGAGCGATTGCGCGCCGGTCTTCTGACTGGAAGAAATTCCTCGCCGGTTTCTAAAGCGAAAACGTTCGGTCTTTCTGTACTATTCGTTTGTTCGCTCTTTTTCTCGTACCGCCCGATGCCACGGAGCGAAGGCGACACACGGCGCCGACCCATTCTTCCATTTCGGTTTGATCGCGAGCGCTGAAGAAGTAGGTGCGTGATTTGAGCACGACATCGAAGATGAATTTGTATTTCTTATGTTCGAGACCTAAGGAGAGGAACGTAAACAGTCGGTTTTTAGGATCGCCGGGGGTCGATTTAGACAGGCAAAAAATTTCAGTCATTTCGCCGGGGGAGATCGCCTTCCTCTTACCGCAATCGACTCGCGTGCACTTGCACAAATCGATGACCCGGATCGGTTTCGTCGATCGTTCGTTTCGATAGTAGGCGAGACGAGCGTCGGCGTGGAGCACGAGCCATCGCTTGCGCCACACCTGCGCGCGGAAGAGAAAAAAAAGAATCGGTTACACAGTGTAGAAAAAGAGTTCGCCGGCCACGCCTAGTCTAGTGCACACCGCGCGGCGAGTCGTCGCACGACGCGACGTCTCTTCGACGAGTCTAGACTCGGGTCTAAAGTGAAGCGCGCAATGTGGACTCAATCTGGGATTAGAGTAGGTGAAGCCAAGCGAGCGAGTACGCGTAGGAGGGAAGAGATCACATCCGTTCTCGCGCGATGCTCGTAGCTAGTTACAGTGCATCGAGGCGAGATCGCGCGACGCCGACGCCCGCCGAACTTTCAGTCAATTGTCACTCGATCTCCACGTGACCGTTTCGACGGACTCAGTTTCTAAGATTGTGCGCGAGACTCGCTACCGGGAAATGGGAAGTCGACTAAAGGGAAGTCGCGGGGCAAAAATAGCACGAGCCTAATCGTCTGCGAGATTCGCGTACGATTGTGTCGTCACGTTTCGCACCTTCGGTCCTCTTTTGTTGAGCGGAGGCGCTTTGTGCACCCAGCCCGACATCGTCTTTGTTTTCGTCGTCGCGTCGTCCATTTCGGTAGCGAACGTCATCTGGCGAGGGTATGTTATGCGAGCGTGTCGTCGTCTCGTCGACTGTTGACCTTCGCGAGAGAGGTCGGACGCTTATCTATGCTATGGGTGGGCGGAGCGCACGTTACAGCTGGAACTTAACGCGGACGCATGCGTAATTGGGAAAAGACGTCAGAGGTCTCGCTCAGGTCCTTTTTTTTCTCGTTTCCTAATTATTCCCGACGGGTGAGAGAAAAGTGGAGTACGTTCTTTGCATCCGCATGGAAATCCGCGACGATTTGCAGTCGCAGGCCATGCAGGATGAAGTCTTCGCGAAGAATGCGAGCAATTCGGGCTCCGAATCGAGTGCGATGCAGTGCCACGGGCAAGCCACCATCGCCTCCAGCCGTGGCGCAAGAGCTCTAACTGTTTTGGCTTACTCGTATGATTCGAGTGGGAGTGACGTCAATGATGACGTCAACGGACGCGGGGAACGATCGGATCCATCACCGTTATTCAGTGACGACGACGAAGAATCGAATGACGAAGAAGTCGACGACGACGAACCCGACGACGGGATAGTGATCTCCACCCCCGCCGACGGACGACGAAAATCGAGGCCCCCTCCGAGGGTCCACGGCGAACTAACGATCGCCGATCTCCCGCCAGTGACCGCACCCGAGCACGTACTCCCCGCGAGCGCGCGACTCGATCGCATAGGCATCGTACACAAAATCGTTCAACCTCACTTCCTAATAATCCAAGCCACGCCCCCGCATCAAAGCGGGGCCCTCGACGAGGGAACGGTCGTTTGGTCGGCGAATCGAACGCCCGTGGGTCTCGTATTCGAGACGTTCGGTCCCGTTCAATCGCCGTTTTACTCGATTCGATTCAATAGCGTCGATGAAATTAGTGCCCGTGGCGTTGCCGCGGGCGACGTCGTCTACGTCGCGCCCGATTGCGCGAATTTTACGCGATACGTTTTCGCGCACGCGCTCAAGACGCGCGGTTCGGACGCGTCGTGGAAAGACGACGTGGAGCCGCCCGACGACGCTTTGGACTATTCGGACGACGAAAAGGAGAAGAAGGAGGAGGAGGAGGAGCAAATAGTGAGTTGGAAATATCAAAATCCGGTTTCTCGTGCCCCGCCCCCGCCTCCACTTCCTCCTCCTCTAATGCGACCGTTTTCACGTCCTCTATTACCTTCTCTGACGATGAGACCGTCTTACCCTAGTTCCGCTTCCGCTAGACCCCAGTTGGGATCCGTGTTTTATAGGCCCCCGCCTATTGCTCACATACCCATACGTTTGCCCTATGCCGGGGTTCCTTTGTATCAAACACCCAAATAAAGGAGACAGGCACGTGTCATTGCACAGAAAACGACGTCACAGTTTCACGGCTATTTGAACGCCGTCTGCTATCGGTAAGAAACTCGTGTCGACCCTTTCGTCGCGGTAGACTTTGTCACCGATCTCTCTCAAGCTCACGGTGTCTGGGTCGTTCTGAGATGCGTCTGTCACTGCCCCGTTCCACAGAACCTTTAATTAATTAAACAACGACGTTATTATTATACCCCTACTCTATACTTACGTTGTCCAATGCAATGACGCCGCCTGGTCGAAGCAGCTGCAATGATTTCTCGTAATAGGCGTCGTAGCCTGGTTTGTCGGCGTCAATGAAGACGAAATCAAATGTTCCCGTTTCGCCGTTTGCGATCAAATCATCTAAGCATTAATTAATTAATTAATTAATAACATGAAAATTGAAATAAGTGAGTTACCTAAGGTCTTTTCGGCCGGTTGAATGCGCAAATCAATCTTGTGCTCAACGCCAGCCTATACGCAACTGATTTGATTTATTTATTTATTAGGTTAATTAGTAAACCTCTTTCCAAAATGGTTTCCCTATGTTTGGGAATGCTTCGACGACGTCGCAAGCAATGACTTTGCCGTCGTCTGGCAAAGCCAAAGCAACACTCAGCGTATTGTATCCCGTATAAGTTCCTAATATGGCAAAGCTCACGTGCCTGATTAATTAAATATTGTACCGATTTCTATGCATTTCTTTGCGCCCAGAATGCGAACGAGTTGACCGAAAAATCTACTTTCGTCCGCCGAGACCAGCATCATGCTGTGTTTGTGTTGCATTGTGACCTGCAAAAGCGAAGTATTTAGATTCGCTTACAGTGCAAGGCTCTAGTCTGGAGGCCAGACCCTTGAGGGTCTGGGGTAATGCGCACACTCTACGTGGTCTCAAGCCAATTACAGCCAATTATACGTCATCACGCGCGCGCTACGAGCTTATCGTTTATGCAGTCGATAGTTTGCTTAGGGAGATGAAGAGAAGGGTAGCCAAGTTGGCGAGCGGACGCCGAGACAGCACTCTCAACTTCGTCTAAAGCCCAGAGACTCGAACGCGACATCGTAAGTCAATTAGCTACGTGGTCACCTGACCGAAAGATCGGCCTCTTGCGTCCGTCTCTAACTAAATAAAAACTTCAAACTTCACTTCGAGGAAGCTCGCTGATTGTACCGCAGTGAGCGCTGCGGGACACGCTCCGAAACACAAGTGTGCGCATTACCCCAGACCCTTCCTCCCCCGTCTGGCCTCAAGACTCTTCTGACTTCGCGAAGTTTTTTCGAGGCGGGATGCTCTTTGGTGTGACGAAGAACGTAATCGCTAATCGCCGCCTGATCGTACTTCGTCTTTTGATCGTGCAACTTCGGGATCATGACTCGACTGCGTGTAACAACTTACAAGTTGTAGTCTCGACTGCGGGGGTCGGTCTAACGTGCGCCCCGCATACGACCCGCACCAATCACATTTCAGTATTAGACATTTCCTGCACGCTACTGATTGGTCGAAGCCGGTCACGTGATAAAACACGTGCTTTTGTACGAGGCGATCCGATGACGCGACTTTGATGACGCACCCAGGGCCCCGATCGATGGACACGGCAGTTACCTGCTCGAATGGGCCAGTTTCAGATAAGTTTCGCTCTCTAGAACCGCTTCGACAACGATACTTTGTGGTTTTTGTCTCTTATAGGCGCTCGAATGTCGATCAACGTGCCACTAACGATCGAGGATTCGTGAGAAAGCGCTAGCTATGCTGTACGGCTGTTTTATGTTCGTATCACCCTACGTCGGCGTCATTGACATCGATCGGAATCGGAAAGAAGTGTCATGAAAATTTAGACCCCCCTAAACGAATGACCCCCCGGGGTAACTATGGAACTATTTCCTCTCGAACCGAATCAAACGGACGAGCTGCTCTGCAAAAATACGTAAGTCCTCGAAACTATGGCGTTTTCCTGCATCATCACTGCGACGACGAAGTTCGAAACGCGCTGTCTGCTGTTCTTCTGCGATACCCTACGTTCCCTCGTCACCTCAAGGAAAAGCAAGTCAATGCTATCGCGAGCATACTACGAAGCAGAGACACATTTGCCATTCTTCCAACGGGATATGGCAAATCATTTATCTATTACCTTCTACCAATGGCACATGATTTTCTTTTTCCGAAAGACAAGGAGCACAAAGCTTTAGTCCTGATCGTTTCACCTCTTACCCAGCTTATCTCCGATCAAGTTAAAAAATTGGCTTCCTTTGGCATAAATGGCTTATTTTTGACTTCAGCTCAACAAACAACTATTCCGCCTGAAGTTTCTCATGTATTTTCTAGTCCAGAGACAATTTTAACTTCCGGATGGAGAGGTGCTCTTCGGAAAATTGAAATCAAACAAAGAATTGTGTCAATTGTTATCGATGAGGTTCATTGTGTAACAGATCGGTAAGCTACTACTACTGATTTCTAATGATAATAATAGGGGAATGAATGAAAAAAAGCAGCTTTCAGAGAGTGGTACAGCCGTCTGGGTGAACTAAGAACATTAGTTGACGGAGACGTTCCAGTTTTGTGCCTAACTGCGACCGCCGCAGCTTCTACTAGGAAAACTATTGCTAAGGTTTTCCTGCTTTTATTGAAGTTAACCCCGAATATTAAATATGTTGCAACTTGTGGAGAAAGTCGTAAATGATCAAGAAAAAATTTTTTCTTGGGTAGTAGACAGCCTCAAGGAAAAAAAGGAGCTAAAGCCTACAAAACAATAATCTACTGCAGAAGCCTCAAAGACTGTGGACTAGTCTTTGATTCTTTTCGCGTAGGATTACCAGGAGACCTATCTTTCGTCTCGTCAGGATGCTCCAAAACCGCTTCAAATCGACTCTATGCAATGTATTATAGTTCGACGGAAAAGGAAATTAAAGCTGAGGTAGCTTCTTCATTTGGCAAGGTTGATGGCAGTTGCAGAGTATTTATTGCAACTGTAGCTCTTGGAATGGGGTTAGATTTTCCTGACATAAGATATGTTATCAATTTTGGACCCCCAAACACAATAGATCAGTATGTGCAGCAGTGTGGAAGGGTGGGGTGTGACGGCCAGTCATCCAAGTTATATAAATGACTGCATGTAATTTTCTTTTTTTAAATTTTGAGTGTAGTTGTCCTCTGTTACCTTCTCTAATGAGACCGTCCTACCCTAGTAATTTTGCAAGACCCCAGTTGGGATCCGTGTTTTATAGGCCCCGCCTATTGCTCACATACCCATACGTTTGCCCTATGCGGGGGCTCCTTTGTATCAAACACCCAAATAAAGGAGACAGACAGACACGCACGTGTTATTGCAACGAATACAACGTCACAGTTTCACGGCCATTTGAACGCCGTCTGCTATCGGTAAGAAACTTGTGTCGACCCTTTCGTCTTGGTAGACTTTGTCGGCGACCTCTCTCAAGCACACGGTGTCTGGGTCGTTTCGAGTGGCGTCTGTCACTGCCCCATGCCACAGAACCTTTATAAAATATATATATATACATAATATATATCCTATTCTATACTTACGTTGTCCAGTGCAACGACGCCGCCTCGTCGAAGCAGCTGCAACGATTTCTCGTAATAGGCGTCGTAGCCTCGCTTGTCGGCGTCGATGAAGACGAAATCAAATGTTCCCGTTTCGCCGTTTGCAATCAAATCATCTAAGCATTGATTAATAACGTGAAAATTAATTGGGGAAATAAGTGAGTTACCCAAGGTCTTTTCGGCCGGTTGAATGCGCAAATCGATCTTGTGCTCGACGCCAGCCTACACGCAACTAATTTTATTTATTTATTTATTTATTAGGATAATTATTATTATTAATAACCTCTTTCCAAAATGGTTTCCCTATGTTTGGGAACGCTTCGACGACGTCGCAAGCAATGACTTTTCCGTCGTCTGGCAAAGCCAAAGCAACGCTCAGCGTATTGTATCCCGTAAAAGTTCCTAATATGGCAAAGCTCACGTGCCTAATTAATTAAATAATTAATTAATTAATTAATTAATATTGTACCGATTTCTATGCATTTCTTTGCGCCCAGAATGCGAACGAGTTGACCGAAAAATCTACTTTCGTCCGCCGATATCAGCATTATGCTGTATTTGTGTTGTTTTGTGACCTGCAAAAGCGATTCATTATTTAATTCGATCCCAGTGGAAGACTCTTCTGACTTCGCGAAGTTTTTTCAAGGCGGGATGCTCTTTCGTGTGACGAAGAACGTAATCGCTGATCGCCGCCTGATCGTACTTCGTCTTTTCATCGTGCAACTTCGGGTTCATGACTGTACTATACGGGGATTCGCTCAGGCAGACGGCCCGGAGGCTTCAAGACATCACTTTTTGGCGTTTGCCGCTCGTCGAAAAACGGAGCGGAATTCTGTTCGGCGCAATTCAGGAGGCTCCGACGGCCGAATGCCGGAAATCGGGCCGAAAAAAGCGAAATCGAAGCGAAGCGACGCCGAAAAGAAGAAACCCTTAGTAGTCCGAGTCGATTTGAGAAAATTGGAGCGTATCCCGGTGAGCGGAAAGAGGCAGAAACGAAAGAGATTGAAAATAGGCGAAGTGGCAGAAAAACCGAAATCGAAGCACGTGACTAAAGTACAGAGCCACTGTAGATAATAGAATACGGGTACTAGCGCACCTACCTTACAGTCTAAGCCGACAAGACCGCTCGCAAAACCTGTTCGTCCAGGTACATAGACGGATAAATAATAAATATCATATGTGCTGACGTAATATGTAGACAAGTCGTCTTCTCCTTCTCTTCCTTCTTCGAAAGTTGTTAGGAAGTCGGTTTTCAAGTTCGATTTGTTCTCTTGCGATTCAATAATGAGTTTCGTTGATTTGAAAGTTTGTATTTTTTTCTATGACCTCGTAAACATTCTACGTCTTTCGTTTGTTCGCGTAGAAAATCATTTGCAAAGAGAATTTCGACCTTTTGACCGTTTCCGATCGAAAAAAGTTGATGGAAATGCTGCCGAAAGTCGACCAATCAAACGACCCACAAAGGCAATACTACAATAGAAGGAAATCACAGAAGAGTTAATTGAATTTTTTAGCATGTCCGACGATGCTTTTACGAATAGTCATTTTAATGCTGCTCTAAACGTCTGGCAAGATCGACTGCAAGCGGGTTAGAAATAGAGAATCATGGGAATTGAAATAAATAAATAAATAATAAATACTCTCTCTTGTCGTTTCAGGCGAACTGACCTCGTCGATGAGAAGGGAACGAGATCTGGAGAACGCTCTCGCAGCCAAATCAGAACCAGAATGGAAGGTAAAGAAGGAAAATTTCTCATCTATTATTGAATAATTTATATAGGTCAAGTTTTATGAAGATGTATATGGCGAAAGGTATGTTATTTATTATTTTCCTATTGCCATCTAGCGTTGCGATTTAGGGCTTTAGACTCCCTACTTCCGATAGGCAAAGATCGTTATTAGCGCTACATGTATAGATTTTTTTCATGCTCACTGTTACTACGTTCCGTAACAATAAACGTCACATCGCATCATAGCAACGCGCAACGCGACACAAAGACTACTCGATCCTCATGGTAAGCCTCTTCGAAACGCCGGTTTCTCCGTCCACCGAATGATCGCAACTTGCAGGCGTCGATCGTAAGCGCTCGCCAAGTCGTAACGAAAGTTCGCTCGGCGGCGAAAAACAAACGCGTGCGCGTAAACGAATTTTTCAAGGACTTCGATCGACTTCGACGCGGCTACGTGACGCGTACGAGCTCCTAATCTATCGCTCTTCGGTTCTCGCTTACGTTCTCGCTTTCAGGCGATCAATTTCTTCGATGTTTGAACCAGCACTTCGGTATTCGACTCGATTCGAACGAATTCGCCGCGCTCGTCGCCGAGTTCGATATGAAAGGCGACGGAATGGTCAATTATCGTCGATTTTCCGACGCAGTCGACATAGGTACGAAAACAATTCGAAAATCGTACGCACGTGCCTTCGCAATAAATAAATTAATTAAAAGGGTTTGATCCTAATTTGCTTGACGATAAACCGGACGCGCAATTGTCAAACCAAAGGTTAAAAATAACGAATTAATTAAGTAATTTAATTATAAATTATTAGCGCTGATATAACTGGTTCGAATCTGAGCGAAGAGGAGTGGCATGTGACGGAAGAAATTCTCGCTCAATGTCATCAGTTTTGCAAGGTTTAATTAATTAATTAATTATTAATTAATTAATATTGATTTTCTCTTAGTATCGAGCTATTAGCGTGAAAGATTGCTACGAAGATTTTGACTATCATCACGTTGGCTTGGTAACGAGAGACCAGGCGAGTTCCCAATCATAAACTTCAAGTTGGGAGAGTTTTAATTAAAAAAATGTTCCAGTTTCTTCGTAGTTTTCCCGGTCCAATTGGCTTGGGAGAAAGCGAGCTCCTTCTCTTGGCAAAACGATACGAAGATCCGAGCACAAAGTTGTACAACTTCTTGAAATTTCACAAGGACGTCGCGACGAAAGGTAAATTAATCACACATAAATAATAGTCTCTACTTTGAACGACCGCATTACGTGACCCTGAGAAGAAAATGTAGTGTAGTAGACTCACGCCTCAGGCCCTCTGACTGTAACCCAGACCCCTTCTGCAAAAGAGCAACTCATCCCTTTAGAATACACTAGAGCCAGATGGTCGCTTACGGGAGGGGGACTACCGTATAATAATAATAATAATCATATATGTATATGTACCTTAGACGACGCCAGTGCAGCCAATAGGGAAATGAGTAGACACTCCCAGTCCCAATCAAAGGTAATATATCATATATTTCATCTGAGACAATAATCCTTTACCGTAGTCCGGTCGACGAACCGGCGACGACGGCGATTTCGATTTGACGTCCCTATTGGACGAACTGAAAGTGATCGTGTACAAGCACGGCATTCGCACGACGGAATTCTTTCAGGATCACGACAAACTTCGCAGCGGTCTCGTCACCGAGAATCAATTCGCCTGCGGCCTATCGCTCTGCTTTCGCGGCAAAACGTCGACGCTGAGTCGCGATCGCGTTCAGACGCTCGTCGACGCGTACGGAACGGGCGACGGACGCGTTCGATATAGGGACTTTTGTCACGTGATGGAAAACGCTTTCAATGAAGCCGATTTGGAGAAACGACCGACGCAGGTTGTCGTGCGACCGTTGAAGGGAACGCTCGCATGGGTACGATTATGTCTTATATATTTATTTGTTTTCATTTATGTGTTGTTGTTTTTTTCTTATAGGGTCCTAATCGGCTTAGTCCGGTCGAAGAGGCGCGTCTCGATGACGTTTTGGCCTACGTTGGGGATACGGTGAAGAAACGGCGTCTGCTTCTGTATCCGTTTTTCAAGGATTTCGATCGGGTAAACTAATGAGTTATTATTATTATTATTATTATTATTATTATTATTATTATTATTATGTTTGTTTTTGATTGTTTTGCTTTAGGGTAAGGGCTATACGCGCGGCGTCACGAAGACGCAGTTCGCTCGAATACTCGACTCCAATCAGCTGAACGTTCCCCAAGAAGACGTTAAGGTTTGAAATCTCATTATTAAAATTAATGATATTGATTAGACGATTCTTCCAGTTGATTTGTCGCAAATTTGAACATCGGAACAGCGGCGACGTCAATTATTCCGCCTTCATTCAAGCAATAGATTCAGGTACGTCACGTGGAACTCTTCTCTAATCGTATGTACTTATATATAAAAGAGTACACGGGTCAAGTGGTTGAATCAACGTATGAGCCATCGTAAGAGTCTCGTATATAAGAAGGAGAGCTTTTCTAATAAATTTTCCCCAAGTGTGACGCCTCCTTTGAGAGACGGAAGCGCCCTGGAAGTGAACGATGAACCCGACCTTGAAAAATTCTTAGACAAAATCAGATATCACGTCAAAGTGAATAGAATTCGGGTGAGAGAAAAGGAAAGTTAAAAAATAGGCAATCAATGAATTATTTCTTTGTTTCAGGTGACTGAATTTTTTCGTGACTTTGACTTACTTCGCACCGGTTCCATTACGGAAAACCACTTTCGACAGGTAGAATATTTCAATTAAATAATTACAGAGACCTTTTATGTGTAGTTTAGAGTCTCGATGCGATGGGCTTCAGGGGAATGTCGTCGCGAGATTTCAACAGTCTCGCCTCGCGATATCGCAGTTCGAAAATTCGTCGCGGCGTTCTGTGGAAAAAGTTCGTCGACGACGTCGATTCCGGTAGAGTCGATAATTAATAAAGTAGGTAATTAATTAATTAATTAATTAATTATGCGTGCAGTTTTTACCGAGGCGAATTTGGAAGCGACGCCCACGCGGGTCGTGGCGCCGCTCGATTCGTTCGTCGTTCCCAAGGCGGGCGCCTTCGATTGGGATCTTGCTAGTGAGGAGGACAAGGCTCTCGTCGATGGAGCGATATTTTGGATAAAGGAACGACTTGCTCAGAGAAGAATTCTCGCCAAACCGTGCTTTCAAGACTTTGATAGGTGAGGAGATAAAGGCTAAGGCGAAATAGAGAGGATCTTCTGTAGAAATCATATAGAGACCGAAGAGACAATAGTTTATTAGGATCTCATACATAGAACTATATACCAGTACAGTGACAAAGTGACTGTCTACATATAGAGACCCTGCATCGTAAGACTCTATACTCTTATAGACACAATAACGGCTATGTGACGTCAAAGCAATTTCGCCAGTGCATGTCCTTTCTTAGCCTTTCTACGAGCGACGAAGAGATGCTTGTAAGTGGGCACTGAAGCATCTAAGGGGGGAAATTAGAAAGGGGGGTCTCCTACGTCTAGGCTATTCTTAAGAAATACTCCGATGACGTGGGAGTCAATTACATCGATTTCTTAAAAGACGTCGAACCGACCGTCAAGGAAGAGCCAAAGTATCCAAAATACGTAGAAACGTTAAAATCGCTCCAAGTAAGGCCGACAAACGTTTACACCCAAAGGGATTTCCCATAATATATGATCATTTTTAGCTGTCGAAATCGAAATCCGTATCTTCTGATCCTCTCGTCGACGTCGAGCAGGTGATGACGAAAATCAAGACGAAAGTGACTAGGGAACGCATTCGCGTGCTCGAGTTCATGCGCGACTACGACAGCCTGAAAACGGGTCGCATGCTCAAGACGACGTTTCCGCGAGCGCTCGATCTGTGCGCGTTCGGTCTGAAGCCCGCCGAAGTGAACGCTCTCATTGAAAAGTAAGTGAAGGGAAAGGGGGGAGGAGAATTTTGAATAAATTTCTCGGAAAAAATTCAGATATGAGTACTCCAAAGATAAGGATTACGTCGAGTATTTGAAATTTTCTGATGACGTCGAAGCCGTTTTCACGACAAAAGGTAGATTGTATTAATAATAATAATGAGACCCCCTTTCACCTTTCATAAGTGCACTTTCCTATAGTCAACTTATCTCCATAGACCGTTTAAATAATTTAAACATACAAGTACTTTTTCCATGCAGACTTAGAAAAGGCTCCCACGCTCGCCGTTCACCCCTTCGTTCCGCCGCACGAAGTCGATCAGAACGCGTTGACGCCGCAGGAAGAGGCGACTCTCGATCTCACCGTTCATCGCTTGGCAGAACGCGTAAAAGAGTCAAAATATATAAGATAAATCCTAATTGGTATCATCGATCCCTTTCGTAGGTTCGAGTGCGCAACATTCAAATCACGCCCCTGTTCGCGGACTACGATCGCGTTCACATGGGCAGCGTGTCGCGCTCCCAATTCCGTCGCGTTCTCGGCGAACTCGAATTGGGCTCGTTGGTGAGCGAACACGAGTTCAAGGTGCTCTACAAGCGATTCGACGTGCGAGTCGGCGGCAAGGACGACGTCAACTACATCGCCTTTTGCGCCATGGTAAGCGAGTACGCGCAGTTCGTCTGGCGAGAAAAGCTCCAGTAATATGAGACCAAAAAAAAGGGGGGAAAAAAAACTCCTTATACATATACGTATACTATCTATATAGAATGGTCAGTCTGTGTCTGCGTTTTCTTTCGATGGCATTAGTAGTAGGGGAAACATTCCGAGGGTGCATCCGAGGCAAACACCGATAATGCGACCCTGTAGAGAATGAGGGGGGTATTGTATTGAGAGCGAACTCTACTCTGTATTTGTGTTTACGAGGAAGGCTGCTATGCGACTTTTTCGCATTTGGACTTGCTGTGACGACAGTTTTGGCGTTCGATCAGCAATCTTTGACGAGAAGGTCTCAATGAATCCCGCTAAGCTAGAAAGGCAAAGACCGTTATTTAGTCGAGATACGTATATTATTGTACCACCCCAGTCCTGACACATCGGACACCATGTTTCCTAGGGCAGCAGCTTAGAGAGACGAGACGTACGAGTTACTTTTACATTTCGGTTCTTTTTTATTTGCTACTGACCTGCCATCGTTGATATTCCCAGTCTAGCACCAATAGTCATATCGATATATTCGCCCTATAATATATGTGGGTAAAAAACTGATTTTTTTATATTCTCGTCTGCGCACCGCTGTAATCATTATGCAGTTGTCGATCAGGCCAAAACCGACAAACGGAATTCCGCAAATGGTTCCCCCTATGCACGTCACTTTGACTATTACCATGAAAACGAATAAGAAACTCTACATTTGACTAGTTGCCGCGTGGAAGGCGTGACGTCGGACTCAGACGTGCGCTGATAGGCCAAACTGCACGTTTACAAAATATATTAGCATATTTAATTTGAAGAGGCGAATTACAATAACACGTGGCACTTTATTGGAGTAATCTCTATACGGGATATCGGGATAGGACTTCATTCACGTAATCGCGGTGATCGCGGAGAGTGAAAGTGAATGCATCATCATTGAACCTGTTGGCGTTTAGAGCCTCCTGTAGCGCGCGCCGATCGGGCGCGTCCAATTGCCGGGCAAAGGCTGCCGCCTTTTCGCGAGTCCAGCCGCTTCTTTCTCGAATGCGAACTCGCAAACGAATCTGCCGAGTGAATAATCGCGTCGCTGCAAGCATTAAGAGAAACGGCGAAGCGGTTGGAACGCGAACTACGATCGTGCAACGTCACGTAGCGCGCGCAGTCGACATCTTGTGGTTATTTCTTTTTCTAAGCGCCAACTCCGTGCAAACCGCGACAGGGCGCGTATATTCGAATGCACAAAACGAGAAGAAACAACGACCGCACGTCAACAGCGAGCTTTAGTTGAGGTTTTAGATTAGAGAAAGAAACGTACGCATGCGCATTGAGCCAGAACAGGAACCGGTGATAAAAAATGGCCCGCTCGCCGTTCCTCCGCCTCGTTCTCCCCGTCGCCGCGTGCCTCGCCTTCGTCCGACTCGCCTCGCAAGCGCCGATGGCAAACACGACGACGGCGACGCCGACGACGGCGATGGCTACAACGGTCATTCCCAATACAACATCGGTGACCGCAATGGGGGGCCCCCTGTCGCCTATTCGCGTCATTTTATATATTAGACGCCGACTGAGGGTCCGGGTCACTGCCTAAACAGATTGCTTCCGTGCTCGCATACGGTGAGGAAGGGAGGAGAGGGGAAGGAAGGGAGGGCGGGAGGACGCCGGATGTGTTGGGCGTGGCTTATGTTGATTCCTTAGGTCTGGGGCAACATTGTTCTCATGATTTTTTACGGAATTCTCCTAGGCGTTGCCGCTAAACTTATATCGGGTATATATATAATTGTTAGTCACGTGAAACGCGTTAGTAGTAGAGAATTCTTTTCTAGACGGCGCCGAGTTGTTACTCGATCTAGGTCTTCCCGCTCCTCTGATTGGTGATTTCTAATTCGATTAATTAAGAGTGTTGACGGGTGACATCCGTTTTTGTCAAAGGCGGATTGATACTTCCTCTATTGGGAGCCGTCCCCGATGCCGCCATCATCGTCGTATCCGGGGCGACGGGATCGCAAAGCGACGCCCAGAGTAGTCTTCAAGTGGGAATGGGGTATTGCGCTTTGCTAATAATTGAATACATATTTATTTATTTATTTATTTATTTATTTATTTATTTATTTATTTATTTAGTACATTGGCTGGGAGCACGATCATGTTGTTGACGTTGCCGTGGTTGGGAAGCCTGTTGCTAGGACGCTGCGACATCGGACCCAACGGCGAGGCAAAGGACGGAACGGGAATGGGAAAATTCAGTTCAACGAAACAGGCACTTCACACGTGACACGCGATCCAATAGATAATTAGTCTTAAATTTTTCCTCAGGGCATCACTCTTCTACCGGACGTCTTGAATGGAATCATAATGATGATTGCTACGTCTTTGCCGTATTTGTGAGTAGTTGTGGTTGGCTTGATTCTCTTTGATTTCTTCTTCCTTTTTTTTTTTCTTTTGAAGAATCATCCAAGGGTCTGTGTGGCATTTTGGACCCACAAAGCCAAAGTCAACGTCAGCGCCGCCGACATCTAATTATTCTAATGTGACTATTGTGACTGCTCCACCCTTTGCGGACCCTCCCTATGTGAGGCAGTCTGCCATGGCAACGATGGTGTTCTGCATTATTGGGCTCTTCGTTTACATGGGATGGCAGGTAAGGCGTACGAAATAAAGAAGCCTAATTCCACTTATTGAATTGCCTTAGCTCTACGATTCTCGTTCGGCTGAAAGGAGAGCCGAGAAACATCGAAAAGAAATGTGATTAATAAAAAATAAATAAATTAATTATTTTTTGTTTGGTCACGTGTGTGTTTCCAGGTTGTTGCGACGCGTCGCCGCCCGTCTCTACGCAATGACGAGCAGTCGAGCGTTCGAGTCGAGATCGTCGACGTCGCCGGACGGCGGCAGCGGCGGGGAGAAGTCTCCTCTCGTTGCGAGCGAGGAAAAGAAGAGCGGGCTCCAGAAGAAATACTATAGCGCGTGGAAAGTGAGAGGATCGGCGCCCAAGCCGGACATACAGGAATCGGAGGAGTCCGAGCCGAAGGAGAAGGAGAAGGACGACGACAAAGAGGTATACATAAAAAAGTGATATTGTTATGACGTCATTTTTATGTTTTCGGAAGGAGGGGGAAGAGTCCAAAGCGATTATAGCCGTGAAATCGTTTCTTCAGCTCACAATTGGACTCGCCGTGGTAAAATAATAAATGAATATAGATAAATAAATAAATAAATAAATATAATAATTAAGGTTGTCGTCTTTTCCGATCCGATGTGCGACGTTCTGACGGCGATGACGGATAGCAGTAATCATTCCTATCTTCCCATCAGAGGTACGATCCGAAATGTTCATTGTCTATATGAGCTGTCTCCCTAATTTTTTCTTAATTAAAAAAAAGCATTCTATGTGTCATTTGTTGTCACGCCTATTTGCTCCAACGCCTCGGAACTCGTTTCCTCTCTCATCTTTGCAATGAAACGAAGACGAGTCAACATATCGATGACCTATTCTCAGGTGCGTCTCTCTCCTCAACTAATAGATTAGCATTTTATTAACTTGTAGCTTTATGGTGCTGCTACGATGAACAATACACTGTGTCTTGCCATCTTCATGGCTCTAGTCTACTTCAGGAGACTCGATTGGGAATACTCAGCTGGTCGACCTTAATCACGAAAATATTTACATATTTATTTATTTATTTATTCTATTTGTAGAAGTGACTGTGATTCTTCTCATCCAATGGGCCGTGGGTATAATTGGATACAGAAAAACCTACAAAGTGCCCCCAACAATAAATAAATTAATTAATGAAATAAATTTTTAATTTATTTTAGGTTTGGTACGGATTTATCGTTGGGGCGCTCTACATCTTTAGCATTGCTTTGGTCGCCTTTTTGGAAAGTTCCGTCGTGGGATGGCATTGAGAGTATTCAATGTCACGTGGATTATGGACCGTACGTTTTCGTCTATCTCTTGTTTTTCTCTCTCGTCTGTTTGCTGGTTTTTAGTTCCCTCCCCCTCCACCTCCACCCAACCCCAAACCGAACCGCGTGTTTTTCTCTGTCGCTTTTCTGTTTTATCTCTCTCGTTCTGCGCGCGCGTGAATTTATTGATTTTGATTGCACTCGAATTCCACGGCAATTCCCGTCACTTCGTCGACGTTGAGAACGCTGTGAGACCAGCGCGACGGAACGAAGAGAAGATCGCCAGGATGCTGAGTGCACTCAATCAAACCTTCCTTAGCCTACAAGAGAAAAAAGGATAATAATTACCCATAGTTACTGTCAGAAGTCACATGTTGTACATATCATTATATATATATATATATATGATTGATTGTACAATCATGTGACTTCTGACTTTATTTTTTCTTACGTTGGGGTACGTATTAGCGAGCCAGTGTTGAGGATGAATTTTGCTGTAGTGCGATAATCCGGGCGGGTAGAGAAACCATCTGTGAGAAAAATCAAAAAGCACTTTTAGACTAGTCTGAAAGGGAAGAGATTTCTGTACCTTTTTCTGCCATAAATAACGACGTTTACTGCGGGACAGTGAAAATGAAAAGGGGCCCCAGACCCTGACATTACACTATTAGATACATAATATTTGGGTAATCTGTCACCTGGGGCTCCCAAGATGAATTGATGATACTGATCGCGATCTTTCCATACATCGAAAGCGTCTAAAAAACGATACATCGAAATCCCTTCCCCTCCCCCCAAAAAATTTTCATTCTTTGCCTGGCAAAGAGTATTGATTTTTCCTAACGAAACGACTCTCCAGTACGCCGCTATCAAAGACGTACAAAGGAACGTTATCGCTTTCGTTTCCCTCGGCTATTCGATCCATATAGTCGACGTATTCGCCGACCGTCGCGTACCCGTTGAATTCGCCGAAAACTTCGCCATAGGGAATGTAGCCCACCTGTATTAGAAAGAAGAAAAAAATCAAAGTTGTATGTAAATGATTTTTTTGTCTACCAAAAGATCGACGTCCCGATGTTCGTTCAAGAGAGACTCCCTTCGAAGGGTCTCCTTCAGATGCCACGTGTTTCCCACGTCTCGCATTATAAATGGACAGCTAAGGGAGAAGCCACGATAATTAATTAATTAATTAGAAAGCACTATTTTATTTTAACCTAAGATCGACAAAATCAGATAGAAATTTTTCCCGTGTTAAATCGTCGACGAGAACATTCGGGAGATCGCAATTATTGGAGATGTTTTCTCGAGAATCGCGCCTCCACCCTCCCGTATCGTAATAGTAATCATACGAGTCTCCAGTGGCGGGACGATAGATGGCAAGAGAATCGCGAACGTGTCTCTCTCCGTCATCGTCATCGCGTTTTACATAATCTCTGAATGAGTCGAGCATGAGGCACGAATTGGGCGGATAGTGACACTGTAGATAGGCCAATTGCATAGGCGAATATCTGCCCAATCGCATCGTCAACGCGATTCTGACGTCATTCGCACGTAGACGTTGTGACGCGATTTTAAAAATGATTTCGTTTTGATTAATGACCGCCTCGAGAAACACGTGGCTCAGCGTTTGCGCGTCGAAGTCGATTTCTAATAGATTTAGATATTGGACTAATGGATGAAGTTGTAGGCGTGCAGATAATAGAAAGGAGTCTTTTAGATCGGCTTCTGTCAGCCAGGTTTTTCCGCTTTTTAGTGCTAGTTCAAATAGCCGGAAATAGGTCCCGCCCATTTTATCTGCCTCTGTTAGGCTCAGAGTTGCGGCCCACTTTTCCGAGAGCGCGTACTTGATCAGATCGTCGCGCAGTGCGTGCAGAGTGCGAATGCACGTATCGAGTATGGAGGAATAGTTGCACGGTCGAATTTGGCTGAAAAAGTCTTCGATTTGAGTCGTCAGTCGGTCGTCCGTAGCAACGACGAATCCGGCTGCGAGAGCGCTTCGAGGAAGGCTCGTTAGGCCGTCGACGAGTGAAGAATAACGTTCGGTAGAGCAGTCGTCACTTGCGACGATAGAAACTTCAACAAAGAGGTACCGTACAAGGAGGGGTAAGAAGAAATTCATCAGAAACGTACGGGATCTAAGAGTCACGTGACAGAGAAAACGTCCACGCGGACAGTCTGTGCTAACTGTCGTCCCACCGTTTGTCCGAACGTCTGAGAATGGCTGAAAAGATTGAGTAAGATGCGATCGCCGTTTAGCAGCTCGCCGGCTTGTTTTCGTAACTCTCCAAAGCTACGTAGATGATTTAGGCGTCTGAGAGCGAAAAGTAGATGCAAATCGAGCGCGCTTAACCCCGGTATAGTAGGATTTGCGCACAATAACTACTGGAAGCTTTGTTCTTGGTGACGTGCGCGGATGGTGGCAGGACGCAGACGTGCGCTAGATAGGCTGAGTACGTACAAAAACTGCCCGAATCCTAACTCATGATAAACTTGCCCTCTTTTTCCGGGCGGATTGAAAGAATCTTTGGGGGGGGGGAGCCTGTTTATTTAATTTAATTAAAATTTGCTAGATCTAATCCGAAGCGGCCAAAGCTTGGTTTCTGCGATCTTTCTCACTTTCCCCAACGTCTAAAGAAAGACGACATAGAGGAAAGGAAACCCTCCCGTCGCAGTTGCGTCCTCACCGTTAGTCGCGACAACAATCACGCTCGAAGCTACCTGCACGGCGGATCCGGCTTTGAGACGACGCAAAAGTGGTTGGATAGTTTGGCTAACAGTTGGGCAAGCGATTCCGCTGATCACACTCCTCTGATAATCAACGGGATGACTAAAACGGGTACACAAATCACGTTGATATTTTAATTGAATTAAAAAAGTAACGTCGTCTCTCTCAGGAAAAACCGCTTGGATTCGCGAAATTTTACCGACGATGATTCGAAAGAGTCCGTCATTCGGCGATGCAAGTTCTCGACCGGCGGCTATTATGGAAGTCAATTGCGTGACGCAGTTGTCGCACTCTTCGCCCTATGCGTTCCTTTGCGATTTATTCGTCACGTTCGTCGCGTTATTGGCGAGAAACGTGGACGTCGACATATCGGATCTTTACGCCGTTTTGCCACCCGATGGAGATGCAGAAGGCTTCAAGTCTCGTTTCGGTCTCGCTTTCAGGCGCATCTCGCATTTTCTCGCGGGTCGCCACGTGTTTTTTCTTCTCGACGAAATCCAAGCGTGGTTTACGTGGTACGGGCCCGATAGACGAACGGTCGATGTCGTCGCCGTCGATTCGATGCGACAAGTGCTGAAATCATTTCTGATTAATGATTTCGCTCCTTTTTGTCACTTTGCCGTCACCGGTTCATGCATGGCGGAAGCGTGGCTCAATATTGTTTACTGTCCACCGAATGGGCGTCCTGTGAAGACATCCGCTTGCGTGAACCTTCCAGCTCGGGTAAGACTATACGTCATTACGAAAGAGCATTCATTTTTTTGAACCTCTTTTTTGTAGGTTTCGCGACGGGCGTTTACGAAAGCGATTGAGATAATTGCCGAAAGATATCCGCGTGCGGATAAAGCCAGCATAGATGGATGTGCTAGAATGGCCGACAGGAACCCGGCGCTGCTCTCCCATCTCGTCTACGAGATTAGTCGCTGTACCAGCGATGAGAGAAAGAACGTGGAAAGGTTTTGCCAGGAAATCATTTCTAGAATTGGCGACAAACTTTGGAGGGATGTGGCAGTTTCATTTTTTCTTATGCCACGCGACGAGCGCGAACTTCTGTATAATCTTGTTCATCGTCACGTCGGTATTGGTCGCGAAGTTTTTCGAGGGCTTTGCGCAGGTGCCTGGCATTATCATTTGAGTCCCTTCTGTAAGGCGGATTCAGAGGATTTCGTACATCTACCGTCACGACCGTTCCGAGCTTTTGTTGAGCAAGTGATAGGAAAACGTGGAGAACTTCTCGTTAGACCGGGTACCACTATTGGAATTCTTCCTCTTCATCTGTTGCTGCCTTCTTTCAGTAAGCTAGTGCTGAATTTTGGCGAGTGGTGCAGACTTCGTAAAATAACCTACTCGCCTATTCAAAATGGTCTGGCGTGGTTTGAGACTGCTTTGCGTCGAGTGTTCAAATCTTTAGAGGATTTCAAAGGCCACGATTTTGTGCTACTCATTCTTTGTCATCCCAAAGTGCGTGAATGCCACAAGGAGGAAATTACGTCTTCTAAGTCTTTCTCTGACACGTCATACGCCATTTTTAAAGCTTTGCGTCATATATTCGACCATGAGATCCCGCCCGACGACAAAAGTGCCATTGCAATGTCGTTTCCTGTGAGCCTGGACGAAGCCTATGACCATCTGTGTTAGAGTGTACTCTCTAATGATTAGTGTTATTGCTTTATTGACATCTCTGAACTACGTTCCTGTCTGTCATTAACTAAGCAAAAGTTGATTGAATAACAAACTAATTGTATTACCCGAGCGAAAGGGGTGGAGTTCACTTATACGGGTAATCGAGCTGTGTAAATCGGCCTCAATGACGGACGAAAGCGCTGCCCAGGCGATCGAAACCAACGCATCGGCGAACTACGTCGAGCAGCTGACGCACGAAAAAGCGTCCCTGGGCGCCGAATTCATTCACGCCGCGCGACTGCTACAACAAGGTGAGGCGACGCGACGCGTCAAGGTGCGCGGCGCCGCGCCACCGAACTGAGATGCCCTGCATGTGCTGCTTCCTTTGTGGCCTACTTTATTTAGCTAATTGATTGTTTGCCTTAGAGATCGATCGAGTCGAAGGGCGAGGTCCCGGACTCGAAGGTGGACAAGCGGCGGAGCTCGTTCGACTCACCGAGAAGGTCGTCATTCCCGAAAAGGATCATCCAGGAGTGAGATGCGTATTTTATTTAATTTTTCTTAGTTTATTTATTTATTCGCGGTGCGCGTTCGCGTCGATTTTTTAGTTCAATTTCGTTGGGAGACTGCTCGGGCCGCGCGGATACACGCTCAAGCGCATGCAAACCGAAACCGGCTGTCGTATGACTATTTTGGGGCGTGGATCGATGCGAGACAAAGAGGAGGTAAAGAGTTCTAAAGAGAGATCGGCGGCAGATCGCTCTCTGATAGCGCACGCTTTGAGCTCTAATTAAGCGCTGACCAACGAGCGGTCTGCGATCTGTCACGTGATTGCTTTCGTAGGAAGACAAGCTGCGATCGAGCGGAAATGCGAAATACGAGCATCTCAACGAAGATCTACACGTTTTCGTCGAAGCGGAAGGTCCGCGAGCGATTGCCGATGCGAAACTAGCGGCCGGAGTGGCCGAATTGCGCAAAATGATGATACCGGGGGTAAGAAAGCGAACGGGGGCCTTTGTTATAGTTCGAAACCTTCCGTTAGCCTATGGCCGAGCAAATGAAAAACATGCAACTGCGAGAATTGGCGATGTTGAAGGGGAACATACGGGAGCCACGAATCGGTCCTCCGGGAATCGGGGCGCTTGTTAGACCGCCAATTCGACGTCGACCTCCGGCGCGACGATCCCTTCCGTCGATGTCGGGAAACGGAACGGCGACGAAGTGATTAAATAATTAAAAACAATTAATCACTTATTGATTTATTGATTTTCTAGCGATGACGTTTTTCTTGAAGGAGACGTTTCTAAATTTAAATTTAGCTACGGTAAGAAATTCCTTAATACGAACGAGTTAGGCATTATTGAGCTGGAGACAGAAACTCGTCTTTGTTTATTTTCTGTTGTCATGGCGAAATCCACGTGCTGTGGATTTCCCAAGACATCCCCAGCTCATTGATTCTAATGCCTATATAGACTAAACGAAGGTCATAGTGCTAGTTAGGGAAAATGATCCCAAGCTAGTCTCCGCCTCCTTCGACATTTTTCGATTAATTAATTAATATTTTTTAGATGTAGAAGATTGGACTAATGACGTTGCAACGCCTTTGCCTAGTCAAGGACTCAAAATTCCCGTTCAGCAAATACAGCCAAGGAAATCGTTTCGCGATCATCCTTATGCCTACTAGAGCGATCTCGTCTCTGCTTCTTTTTCGTGTTATATTGCGTGTGGTGAGTTCTGCTCCTTCCTTCCTTCCTTCCTTCCTTCCTTCTTTCATTCCTTATTTTATAATAGTCGCCTCTATCTTATTTTTCTATTGATTTTTGTTAATCTCTTTTTTTTCCTTTGTGCTCCCAATAATGCTTGTCTCTAATTGTTGTTAATGACTGACGTTGAATGCTGATTTTCATCTAATTGCGAAATAATTCTAACGACAGTCTTCCTTCCTTTAAAAATAATTTTTTAAATAACGACGGGGGTTTAGACTTGCTAGACTAGCGCGCGCTCTATAGAAAAGAAAATCGTCGTTTTTGTCCGCTATTGGGACGATGGATCCAGGTTAGAAGCGCTTTCGTGGTCAAACGACACTCATCGAACGTTTCTAGGCGATCGGATCGTCACAATAAACGATATTCGAGACGTGCACGTAAAATCGGCCCTCAAATGGCGTCCAATCGCTCGCCATTTGGGTCTGGCGGACTACGAGATTGATCGAATAGCAGCAGAAGAACAGGAAACGAACGAACGATCGTATCAAAGCCTTCGCGCATGGTTCGACGACCGAAAAGGGGCCCCTACGGCGTCCGAGCTCATACGAGCTCTCGCGAGCGACGACGTCAACATGAGCGACGTAGCCGAACGCGTTTTCGGTAAGGAATTGGTGAAAAAATTCGCACGGAAAATTCCCGATGGCGAGCATACGGGACTCGTGACTGATGATCACGTAAAAATCGTCGCTAGCGAAGGCAGCGATCGCCTAATGCAAATCGGTCGTTGTCTTGGTTACACAACGACCGAGTTGACTGACATGACGTCAGGAACGGAATTGAGGGGGGAAAGAAATTCGGTAAAGTTGGATGCTATTTTACAAAATTGGGTTAGAGATAAAGGAGACGATGCTCTCGTCGAGCGTTTACTTGATGCTTGCACGGACGCGTCTATTGGGGGAATTGTTAGGAGGCGTTTTCGTGAGAAAAATTTGCTGTAATTTTTTTATGTTTTTAGTTTTTTAAGTAGCACGTGCGCGTACATTGAATGCCACGTTATTCAGAAGGGGCGAAGTCCTTAGAAAGGGGATCTGCGCATGCGACGAAAACGTATCAAAATACGTCAGACATCACGTGGTATATCGTACGTCGTCACTTCGTCGACGTCCTTTTCTCTCTCATTGGGCGTCGTTTTCGGGGTCTTTGTGATAGCCCGATTGCAAAGAAGGTGCGATTGTTGATTTTTTTCCTTATCGCGAATGCGAGAGAATAAACTTTGGGCCTCGGGGCCCCCTGAGGGGATACTGACTTCGTTTTCTATCTACAGGGCCAGTTTCATCGAGCAGGCCATCGAACGACTAGCGACGTAGACTTTTGGCGTCGTAGAAGCCCTTCGCGATTGAAATCAGCGACGAGCGAATTCGTGGAGCCGAGATTTCGACTTCGCCGCGCTCTAAAGGTAAATCTCGCGCATACGTCCACTGGCGAGTCGGTACTCGATGGGAGCCCCCAAAGCGAACGTTATAAAGTCATGATATACAATTAACGTTTAATTATTTAATCAGTATGCGCATAAAAAGAATATAGAGGCTAACGGATATACATATATATTTCTACGCATGCTCTGCAAGGGGCGCGTTTGTCTTCTGCCACTTCTTCAAACAACGATAGCCAGCTCGACTTCTATTTGCCATTTGTTTCAGATGTTGTGCTGCAGCTTGGACATGATTTGTCATCAGGATCTCTGCTCATTTGTCAAGGTACTTTGTTTTGTTTCCTGTCTTTCAATTGTTCTGCCGTGTAGTTGTTCCCCCAATCCGACGAGGAAGACGCAGCCATCCCTCTGTGGCCAAGAGCGATAAATAGGCCATACCTCTGCAGAGGCTATAGAGTTGCCTCCCCGCGTAAGGCTGAGCACTGGCGGGTAAATCAGTGACGCCCCTTGGAATTGCACCTGCGAGTGGCAGCTGGGATGTCAGTCCACTCACAGGTGCAATTCCAAGGGGCGTCACTGATTTGCCCGCCAGTGCTCTGCCTTACGCGGGGAGGCAACTCTAGAGCCTCTGCAGAGGTGACGCCTATTTAACCTCTTGGCGACCGAGGGATGACTGCGTCTGCCTCGTCGGATCATGGATGAACATCTACACGGCAAAAGAATTGACAAACGGGGAAGCATGAATGAAGTACCTTGAGAAATGATGGCATCCCAAAGCAAGTGGTTGAGACAACACCTAGTCCAAAGTCACGTCAGTTAATTAAGAGAAGAAAAGGACGTAGACGTGTGCATGTATGAATGCATGTGATAGGAATACTACTAAGTTCAATTTTAGAAATAAAATATAATAACTAGTGCTTTGCCCAGAATTTTTTGCGTGGCGGTTAGAGATTCTTTGGCGCTCAATGCAAAGAACTTCCTGCGCCAAAATTTGCTTAGGAAGCGTCTTGATGAAGTATCTCGTTCTGAACGAGACACTTCTTTACACAGTACGTACAGTAAGAGCAAAGGGGACAGAGAGAAAAAGCTTGGTCAATAGCTAAGGATAAATAACTCACGCGCTCGGCGGCCGTCAGGGCATGACAACTTTATGACGTCATACGTCATGAGTCCGACTCATGACGACGTTTGGATTCGCGAAAAAGGCCCCCTTTTTCGTACAACAAACCGATTGAGGCAAGGCAATAAAGGAACTCCAATAATGGCCTCTACTTCGCATAACAGCCCCGCACGCTCGTCGTAGAGCGAACGTGCCGTCGAAAGGGGGCCCTCCCACTTACGCAAAACCCGATTCCTTGCCTTTCTCTCAGAAAACTTGCGATTCATTTCGTCGGATCGCCGTTGAAAGCGAAAAAGACGCGGAGAAATACGCGAAAAGCCGTTCCTTCAGTCATCTGAACCAACGAAGCGGAATCGAAGCGAATTTCAACTTCAAAACGATAGAAAATCGTACCTGAATTGCGCCAACGACGTCGCGGTCGAATAAAACAGGAGAGAAGAGCGAGAAAACGGCGAGAAAACGGCGAATCGGCGATCGACGCGTGGTCCACTAGAAATCCCGTATGAATCAGAACCGTTTTTTTAAATTACAAAATACCCGTACGTACTTCTCAAGAGTCCTCAGTAGGAGATACGTCACTACGTTCTTCTTCTTTCTCCGTAGTAGCGGTAATGCCAGCATTTGCTACGTCATGGGCCTTTCCTTTCAACGACCTAATTTCCTACACACAAACAATATATTTAAAAATTTATAAAGAAAACTTAATTACCCACCTGCTCAAGAAGACTTTTCTCTTTCCTCTTGCTCTCATTCTCGCTCACAATTTCGGCGACTCGATCCAGCCACGATTCCCTTGGCAACAAGAGGCTATCGTGTTGATTATACATCCCTCTCCAATACCTAAAACAAAAGATCAATAGATATATAATATGAAATATCAGGCTTCAGTTTCTGTTACTGTATATTGTGCGGATGCAAATCGGGTGTGAGCATTCCTTCAGTGAAATCACTCATCGGCTTATAAAGTGGATTCAAAAAATCGTTGATATGCTCCCACACATAGCCCCAGAACGAATACGTTCTCTCACTTAATCTGAGTCAAACAAAAAAAACATATCTAATTATTAAATAGAAAATAAAATAAATTTTCCCTACTTGAGTTCTTTTCGCTGTCTTTCGTTGTTTCCGAGAAACGTCCCGTATTGGCAGGAGTGCACGTGCGAATGAAATTCCAAGAGGAATTTTTCGCTGAATTGAAACGAGCAGGGAAACTGCTGCTGAAGTTGCCAGACGGCGTCGAGAAATTGAAGAAAGACGGGCGAAACTTCGCGCGGTTCGTCGCCAAGGTGACCACACCTTAATCAAATAAATAAATAAATAAATATTATATATAAAGGTGTAGTATTTAACCTCTCGGAAAACTTGTGACCAAAGGCGAGCCACTCCTTGCATATAAGAACCTAAAGAAAATAATTCAATACCTAATCGCGATTTCAAAATAATAAATATCGCGCCTGAAATCCGTGCACAGTTCTGTAATAGGGATCCAACATGAGCGAGGCGAGCGAACACGTTTGAGCCGTACGATCCCACCCGTCGCTACAGTGAACCAAGACATTCCGACCTTCCTGGCCAAGAGCCTAGGAGACAAAGAAATAATAGAGACAGCGCTCGCGCGTAAGGTATGTATGTGCCTTGGCTATGAAGATTGACGTCTCCAAGATTCCTCGTATGTGTTTCAGCCATCCGCTGCCGGCCAATCCCGTTAGGAATTCGCTCATTGTTAGATTGGGATTCCGAGCCACTGTACAGTAGTACTCATATATACTTCTTAATTATTATTTTTTTTCTTCTTCTATTATTACCGTCCGTCAATTTTTGCAAACTGTCGCGCATCACGTGAATATTTTGAATGCCAATGAACTTCAAGTCCATTTTCTCGTACGATCCCTCGCTTTCGTATCCTTTCCCCGCCGCCTTATTCGCCATGGCATTGATCTGAAGGACAAACACACACACCCACGTGACCATGAATCATCCCTCTTCGCTCTAAACTCACCTTGGGTCTCGTATCGACGACGTACATATTCTGCTTCGACGGAGACGGACTCGCTTCGGCCATGAGAAGCAACATCTTCTCGTCGTCCGACGAACGTCGATTCATTCCCACTAGCGGCTGACTCGAACGGCACATAGCAGACTTTTTTCATTCAAAAGAAAATTATTTTAATTCGTCTATTATTTAATTATTTCTTTTCTTGCCTGCGTTTCCGCGTGGAAATAGGTGAGAACGGGAACGCGCGAACGACTTCGAAATTTGGCACTTCCTTGAATCAAATCGTCCGAAGCCGACGAAGGAACGTACGTCCAATTGGGATACGTGGAGCACAACTAGAAACGCCCCGTGACGTCAGAAAAATTAATTTTCCTTATTATATAATATATATATATATAACCTCGAAATTTTCGTTTGCCGACGAGTATCTCCAACATTCGTTTGGCACGCCCATTCTCATGAATTCGCGTGTGTGATCGAATATTTTCCATCCGTTCTCTTTCTCGAACTTCTTCGATTGGGGAACGTAACGAAATGCGTACAGATCGCCAAACGACTCTGTGCAAATAAATCAATAAATCAATAATAATTATATATGTCAATAAATCAATAGTTATATATATATATACCTGGTTTCGATAATTGAGAGAGGGTGTTATAAACGTCTTGACATTCGCGATCTTTCGGAATTATGAAGGTAAATGACTGGAATGTCTTATAGACGATTTTGAGTGGGGATCCTTTCGTGTTGATTGGAAGCGTATCCAACGATTGAATGTGAGTGTGAAGAAGCTTGAATATTAATTAATTAATTATTTATTACGTACGACGTTTCGCGTTTCTTTTCTTTTCTTTCTCGTTTCGTACCCACGTCTCTCTGGCGTGCGACGTGTCGTGAAAGATTAGATGAGTCGCCGTCATGTATAGGGTGCCTTTCGTCGATTTTTTCGGCGAGATTTTGCTTTGGAGATGAACGTCGTCCACCTGGCGTCGAGAAATCGCGTGTTTTACGTTGCATACTTCGTCTCTCAGACCTTGGGAGTCTTGATTAGGTCCATTACGGCGCGATTTCGACGGAAAAGGAGTAGATCTAGGTCGGTAGACGCCGAATTAGCGCGCGTGCTAACGGTACATAAACTACAACCAGGGACTACAACCAGAGATGCTACAACTCATAAACTATTGGGGCATCAAATTGTATAGGGAGACGCGAGAAATTTTCCAACGGCAGATAGAGGCCTATTTTTCAAGCAAGCCAACGTGAAAGAAGACTACTGGTAACAGGAAGCCCCGACTACATAAACTCAGTACCCATTGGGAAATTAATTAATTAATTAATAAAATAATTAATTAATACTGATACTTACTTTGGCTTTAACGATCTTTTTATGCCAGCTGCCTGCGTGCAGGGAATTATTAAGATCCTCGGCGCTTTCGTTTGCAGACGGATGCACACAGAAAAAAAGCCACAAGTCTCGAACTACAAAAACAAAGAGCAACACAGAAAAAAAAAGCAGCGCGCAGACGACGACGAAAAAAGAAGAAACGTCTTCACTATGTCTTTCTCAAGGCTCGCTGAGAACGCAGTAATTCAGTTGAGCGCCCCCATCGAGACCCAGGGATTCAAACGATCTTTTGCGATCAATGAATAATTCCTTGACGCAGCCGAACAGATTGGGAACGCTGACGTGACGCACATCGCGATTAGCATCTAAATAAATAAAAATAATAACGATTATTGCGCTTTGGACTTTTGAGAACTAACCGGACGGCAGACCACCGATATACAAAGGACCCGACGAATCGTTCGTTCCGTCCGTTCCCGACGACGTGGCGCTCGATTTTTCCCCGCCGTCGACGGTCACTTCAATGCTCGTCGTCATCAATTTCGCCTCGATGTCGTGCCACTTGCCGTCGCACAGGCTCGTCGCGCTCGCGTCGGTGACGGAAAATTCGCCGTCGCCGTTATTGACGACGAACGCGAGCACGCCGTCGCGTATCTCCAGGACGACGTACGACGATTGAGCGGCGGCGGATTTCGTATCGGCGCCCACGGAAAGAAGAAGACCGGAGTGGTTATTCGACCGGACCGTCATTTTGATGTCGATTCCCGTATTGACATTCCAATTTGAAGCTAAAAAATAATAAATAATGATACGATTATTATTATTATTATGCGTACCTATGACGACGTGGCTCTTTCCGTCGAATCCAGCGTTATCCGAAGCGGTGTCGATGGCCTTGTAGCAAGAACGGCTAACGTCGCCTTCCGCAACAACATCGTCAAATCTGCGTCGAAAAAACGAAACTTTAGTCATTCTCTCGGAGAAATTACATTGAAATTAACGTACACAACAGGCGTCGCAGTTCCGCCGATCACACTCGTTATTGCCACGTCTTTGATACACCCCTCAAAATCCGGTAAGTTCCTCTGAGAAAAAAAAAAGAAGAGCAACGCTTAGACGCCGCCACGCCTTCTTTCCCCGCCCCTTACAAAATCTTTGTGCTTCTTCTTCAAGTCGCCATTGTCTCCGAAGACGAAGGCATCGTTCAATCTCAAAAATTTCTCAGCTCCACTGAATTTCTGGCCTTCATTCATATTCCCGTCAATCGCTAATAAGCCCCCTTTCAAAGTCCTGGACAGCGTCACCTATTAAATAATTCAATAAGACGAAATGTATACACTCATTGGCTTTCTGTCTCCTCACGTTGTGCCACTGCCCGTCGTAAATGCCACTCGCGTCCAATTCGGCCTTGTATGCGTGCTCCGGCCGGTCGTCGGCGCCGGACGACATGAAGAAGGTGTAGATGAACTTTTTCTCTTGAAGACTCAAAAAGATGTAGTTCGACTGATCCTTGTTCACCGCCGAAAGAATCGTCGCCGACACCACCTCGGTGCGAATAGCGAACTTGATCTCAAACCTAAAAAAAACATGTGAGATTATATTAATTAATAACGATTAACGAACGGACGCGTACCCTCTTTGCACCACTTTAACGTTGGAGAACTGGAACGAGACTCGGCTGCCGGGATTCGGTGCGAACGAGTATCCGTTCGCCTCGACTTGCGGCGCGCCCACGCAGGAAACCTTGACTGGCGTCGGAGTCGGAGTCAGCGTCGGCATTGACGGAGTCGGAGTCCAATACGGCGTCGGCGTCCGAATTTCTCTCGCCTCGCACGGAGTAATCATGCCGGAAGTGGTCGCCTCCTGAGCGACACCGCCAAAATTGAGCAACCTTAGGAACAAGCACGTGACATTTTCCCCTAAAAATATACACAAGACGCTTATTCCTCCTTACCCCACGGCGAACGTGACGTCGCCCAAGCATCCTTCATAGGCTTTGAAATAGGCGTTGTTTTCTCTCAGCCGTTGAACGACGTCGTTGTGGGGATGACCTATCATCGTATTGGCCGTCGAATCTCTTATACTTTGCCCACCGGGTATGATCTCTTGGCGAAATCCCGATTTCGTCGTCGTCACGTCATTCAAAGTTATAGAAACCCTTGATTAATAATTACAATTAGAAATCAATTATTTTCTTATTTGATGGATGTATTACTGATCTCCGCTTCTCGTGATGACGACGTAGTTTTTCTCCATCAAATTAACTTCGTTCGTCGTCAGCATAACCGTTTGCGTGGGAGCGGGAGTACTGGCGACGCTGCCATCCAAATAGAACCTCACCTTCTTCTCGACAATCGACACGCTATAGAAAATCGTCTCCTCCTTATTGCTCTGATAGAACAAGAATCCCGTCTCGTTCTCCGGCTTCAGCCAAAAGACGAGCAACGAATCGAAGCCCATCGGCGAATAGATCACCCCGCCGGTCCCGTCGAAATACGCCGACCGTTTCTCGACTTCCAAGCACTTCTCGCCGAAGCCGTTGCTCCCGTCGACGATCGCTACCCCTTTGCCGGCCGCTACCCCTTTGCTGATCAACTTCAACTCGTGCGCGCGCGTTCCGCCGCTCACGCGAACGTTGAACGACTCCAAACAGGCGGCCAACGACGCGCGCGAGAGCACGCCTTTGTCGACGACGAAATCGCGCGGAACGCCGCCGAGGTAGAGCAGACTCGTTATCGCGACGCCTTTCGTCGTTTGAATCGTTTTACTTTGTTCGCCGGCATCGAGTCGAAATTGCCTCGCGTCCACCGTCACTATGATCGCCGTCGGCGTCGATTGGACGAGACCGACGACGTTGGCGAGAAGGATTTCGTACGTTTCGGCGTCGCCCGTGTTCAGGAGAGCGCGCAAGCCTTGATTGTAGATTTCGAGCGAGAGAAAGACGTCGCCGTCGCCTTTGGCGTAGAAGAGAAGGCCGTCGAGTTGGGTCGTCACGAGACGACTGAACGTGAGTCGAAGCAATTGCGTGTGCGACGCCCACTGGAGGTTGTCGACTAAGTTCGGATCGAAGGCGACGTAGCCTAATCCGTAGAGACCTTTCAGCGTCCCGTCGGACACAACGCGATTCTTGAGAAGACTAAGAGGGACGAATTATATTTAATATGCGTATTTATATTTATAATTTTATTTATTACATCGCGCCTTTTCCGCATACTGGCGGTATGAGAACGGACGCGTTGTCGAAATTCGCCATCGAAACGAAATCCTTGTTAACGGATAGCGAAGCGACGCAACCGCTAAACGCCGCCGTCGTCGACGACACGTAAGGCCTAATCGAATTGGGAATCTAAAATTTAAAAAATTAAAATTAAATTAAATTAAAAGAATTAATTTTATTGCCTCGTAATCGCTGGGTATTCCTCCGACGAACGTTCTCGAGTCCTCTTCGAATGCAAGCCAAGACAATCCCTCCGACGTCTGAGCCTCGACCATCTCCTCGTACGGTACGAACGACTGAGACCCGCCTGACGTTTTCTGAACCTTGAGCTCAGCTTTGAGACCGAGCCTGAGAGGAGAGAACGAATAAAATAATTAATTATAGATGCGTTCAGAACGTCGTCACCGTCTCGCTGTGATCTCGAACGTTTCCGCGGTGTTTAGGCCCGGTTGCGTTGTCCTTGCAACGGCCGGCACGCCGCCAGCGCTGTAGGAAAACTTGACCAACCCGTTATCTAACTCAATAGCAATAAACGGATCCTTTGCGCAAGAAAATTAGATAGGCATTGGAGTGGAGCGGGCGCGCGTACGTACCACGAGTGACACCCCTCCTCTTCGACGTCTCGTTGTAGCGGATTTCTTCAGATAAATAAGCAGAACATAGCGACATAAACGGACCCAAATTCTCAATCGATCTTTACCTTGTCATCTGGACCGACGAAGAAGAGAAGTCCCGACGACAACGACGCCGGTCTGACGTTGACGATAACGGACGTTTCGAACGCCGTCTCCTCGAGCGACGGCGGCGTTTTGAGCGTGATCGTCTCGTCGTTGGCTCCCTGCTCGGCGCTGAGAGGAACATCGATCTAGAAAATAAATAGAAAAAAAAAAGAAATTAATCGACGGATGAATGGAAATCGTTTATATGTAGACGTGCCGTCGCCGCGTGCTTTCGAAAGCGATCGATTTTCTCTTGAATGTCGATCAGGCGCACGTCGAGAGCGTTGAGACGATCGGTCAGATCGGAGAACTGATTTCGAATCGCTTGGGAATCGTTGGGAATTTCCTGAGCCCTTCCACTGGCTATAGTAGCTATGAAAAAAAAACAAAAAAAAAATAAGTCGAAGTGATGGCTGACGTCGTCGATCGCCCCCCCACCGTTTTCCTCCGCTTGAAAAAGCAAATTTAGAACCGGTTTCGTATTCGTCAAATACTCCTTCAATCGACTTCGAAGATCGTCCGCTCTCTTCGCCAACGCCGTGTAATTGCCCGCCTGCGCGGCAGCGCTTCGCGCCGACGCGTTCGCATCCGTCTCGACGACGGTCGGATCGTAGCTTCGCTCCACCAACGTCGTCGCGCTATCGTTCGTCGAATTCGCCTTCGTCTCGACGACGACAAATAGTTTGATCGCCGATTCGAGATCGGCGGCAATTCGAGCGAGACTCGAATTCATATCTAGGATAGATTATAAGAGAGAAGGTGTTTTCTCTCTTAGCGTTTTATACCTTGGAGTTTCGTATTGCAGTCGGCGACTTCTTGCTGGAGCGCTTGACTAGCGAGAAGACTTCGCCTCGCTCTATCTCTTATATCCGTCACGTTGAGTCGTCCCGCTTGGAGCGTCGCGTTCGACGTCACGTTGACGCCGAGCGTCAAATTGAGAAGAAATTCGGTTACGTTCAATAGATTATAGTTTCGTATGTAGGTGATCGAAGCGTTGAAGTTCTTTTGAGCGTCGTTCCACGTCGAGCCAATGGCGTCGATGACGCCGATCAACAGCGAGACGTTTCGCTCCGCTTTTAGCGCTTCGACTTCGAGCGCCGCCAGTTCGGTCATGAAGTCGAAAATGCGCTGGCGTAAGTTTTGCAATTCCGTCGACATCCGATTCGTGTCGTCTCGCGCGCCGCCGTTCGTGTTTCGAGCGTCTTCGAGTTGAGAGGTAGCGATTTCGACGCGAGTTTTCGCGCTCGTCGCGTTTCCTCTCAAGTCCGCAATCATTTGTCTCAAATTCGCTATCTTATCCTACGAAAGGGATTAATTAAAATACTAGTATAATATTATCGTTGGTATATACCTCGATTTGACTTAGGACGTCTTCCGCCTCCGCCGTCGACGCGGCGGCCGCGTTCACGTTCGCGCTCACGTTTGCGACCATTTTTCGCGCTTCGGTCAACACGGCGATCCAATCCTTGACGCTCTGTTCCATCTGCGTGGCGTTATCCAAGAACGCTTGCGCTGACAGGAGAGCATCTTCCGCGATGCCCAGAGCCTTCTCCGCCTCCCCGCGCAACGCCGTCACGTCATTCCACGGCGTATCAAAGTCTCGCTGACGCATCCTATTGACAGCGTCTCGACCTTCGGCAAGAGTCTCGTTCCTGACTGCGACATCGCTGGACAATTTGTTCACCAAATTGCGCAAGTCATTCACGAGACCTACGAAACTATATAACAAACAAATAGAGATTATTTTAATCACTTGCCTGCGAGTCCTTGATCTTCCATCTGCGTCCGATCGAGCAACGCGTCGGCTCTCGCGTTCACGCGCGTCGCGTCGTTTCGACCCTCGATAGCATCGTCCAGGGACGCGTTCACTCTCAACTCCAACCGATCGACGAGGACTTTGAGCTCCGCCAAGCGAAAGATGAGCCCTGTATTCGGTTCCATGCGTCCAATCAAAATCTCGAGTCGTGCGAGAACGTCGCCGAGCGGCGAGGCGCTTCCCCCCGTCGGCGGCGGCGCGACCAGCGGCGGCGGCGGCGGAATCGCGTCGAAATCCCCGCACCAATCCAAGCCGCAAAGAATCCGTCTCGACTCGTTAAACGCCCGTCGAATATTCTGCAGTCGTCGCCACGCGGCGACGAGAAACGAATAATCGGTGATATTGACGAGCGTTCCGTTCACGACGACCATCAGCTTCTCCATTTCGTCCATTATCGAATCGGTGCAATAGCCGCACGGGCGACAGCCTTCGTCGGCGACGACGTGACGCGCTTGACATTGATCGCATCGATCGCCGAACGCGCCCGGTTTGCACGCGCACTTTCCCGTCGCGACGTCGCAATCGCCCGTCGATCCGAGCGCGTCGCACGCGCACGACGTGCAGCCGTCGGCGCCGACGCCGAACGCGTACGAACCGCGCGCGCATCGGTCGCAGCGAAGTCCGCGTACGAATTTCTTGCATCGGCACTTGCCCGAGTCGACGTCGCACGTCGACGAGCGAGAGCCGGCTGGATTGCACGCGCAGGGCGCGCACGATCCGTTCGAGGTGCGATAGTGATCCGCTTCGCAGCGATCGCACGCGCGCCCGACAACGCCACTCTTGCACGTGCATTCGCCTGTAGTGGGGTGGCAGTCGCGCGAGGCGCTTCCCTGGACGTCGCATCCGCACGTCTGGCAACCCGCCTGAGTCAAGTTAAACGTGCCCGACGCGCATTCCGTGCACTTGTCGCCGCGTACGTTCGTCTTGCATCGACACGCGCCCGTCGCCTGATTGCATCCGATTCCGACGCTGCCCGTCGAATCGCAGGCGCACTTTCGACACGTCGGCGGATCGTATCGTCCCTCGGCGCACTCGTTGCACTTGAGCCCCGCGTAGCGAGGCCGACACGCGCACTGGCCCGTCGTCACGTTGCAGTCGGCGACGCTCGATCCGACGCCGTCGCAGGCGCAGGCGACGCAGCCGCGCGTCGCATCGAAACGCCAGAAATTCGTCTCGCATTGATCGCAGGCGCGACCGCGTACGTTCGGCGGACAGACACACGCGCCGGTGACTTCGTTGCAGACGCTGCCGCTGGTGCACTCGCACGGAAGACAGTTGGGAAAACCGTAGTAGCCGACTTTGCAACGAGTACACGTGAGCCCGACGACGTCCGGCTTGCAGGTGCACTCGCCGGAGAGTTGATTGCACTCGACGGACGTCGATCCTTGGAGATCGCATTCGCACGCGACGGCGCCGTCGTTGTAGATCGCCGATAGGGACGCGACGCTTCGCGTGCAGAAGGCGTTGTCCGTCGGCGCGAACGCGTTCGCGCTGCATTCGGCGAGAAAACGATTCTTGACGTCGAGCGGTTGCGGCGATACGTAGTCGCCAGCGTCGAACGAGCCAGATTGAATAAAGGATGCCGAATCGATGTAGATCGTTTTCGTCGGCGAAGTGATAGTTAGAGTAAAGGACGTCGATTCGCTATTGATTTCCAAGGGATAGGCGACTCGACATCCCGACTCGTCCGGACAAAAGGGAAGCGTGACGTTGAACGAGACGTCGTCGAAGGATAGAGTCACGGTAACCGATTCGGCGTCGGGATTATAGTAGTGAAGAAGGACGTTGTAGCTGCCTGACGAAGGCAACTCGACGTCAATATCAGCCGATTTCTAAGAGATAAAAAAAACATTTATTTATTTATAAACTAAAGATATATTCTTTACCTGTGATTGCCCAAGTACTGCTACACCTCTAGTTGATTGAGAACGGGAATTGACAATGGGATTCGATGATACGTCAATGCTTTGCTTCTCTCCTTCCGCGTCGAAGTAGTAGCCGTCGTCCGACACGTAATAGTTCACCATTTCTGCTGAATTTTTTAACGGTTCAAACGGAGTTGCGGAGCAGCTAATAATTAAAACGCTACTAAGGGAACAACTCCAAAAATTCAACAAACCTCGAATTCAAAAAATAGCACTTGAACGCTGGCGTCACCATGGCAGCGGTGAACTCGACAGAGGGAATCAAATACACGGCAACCTAAAAGAAAATCAATAACAGATTAATTTATTAATTGAAGTCATACAATGTCGGCCGATTGAGAATTATCGGCTCTCTGCGCGAGCGTCAAAATGACGGTGACCGCCGACGAAACCGATTCCGGCACGTCGTAGGCGAGCACTTCGCCGCGATCCATGGCAACGTGACGGCACCCAAAGGCAAAGGAGCACGGATAAACGGCAACCTGTCCGGTCGTCTCGACGCCGGACACCTCGACGCCAATCGACTGCACGTCGGCGTGAGAACTGAAGTAGGAGACGACGACCGCGTAGGAGCCGGCGGGAACGTTAGAAAAAACGAAGCCAAGTCGACTCTAAGAAAAAAAACATTAAATTAAATATATATATATTGTGTTTTCTTTACGTTTTGAGTGGCGTCCATTCGCGCGACTAGTTGGCCGGCGAAGAGCGTCGGCGATCCGGCGGCGATCGTCGCTTCTTGATGCAAATACTTCGTTATGTCCGGATGGGCGTATCGACGGCACGCGCTCGGCGTTCGATCGGCGGCGGCGAGACACATGTCGGGAACGTTTGTGAGAAGGTTCGTCGGGTCGTAGAATTCTTCCGGAATGACGAGAACGCGATCGATGAGAAGACGCGAGGCGCCGTCGTATTCGACGACCAGCGACCAGTTGCCGGGAGTGAGGGAGAACTCGCCGGCGCCCAAATTAGAATAACGCGCTATTCGAGAGAACTAAGATATATTGGGTGGGGGGAAAACGTTGGGGACTTACGTTGACTGGATTGATCGAGAGAAATCGCCACGTTCTGTTCCTCGCCGTCGGGCGCGACGAAATAGGCTTGAATTCGACTCGACGTCGATCCCTCCAATACGTAATAGATGACCACTTGGTATTTCATTGCTTTCTTGATCAAAAAACTCAGCGATATCAACATCTAGGAATATATGTAATTCGATTATTTTGATCGCGAGTTCTCTCACCTGAGAATTATTTCTCAAAATGACGTAACCGAATCCAGAATAACCGGGAAAATCGACCTCGTCAAAACCGAACGGCGTCCGAAACGATATCCAGTCTCCGTCCTCGGCTTCGCCGAACAGATTCGTGTGCACCGACGGCAAATAGGAGCCCTGCGCCACGATATTGCACCTCTTCCCGCGCAAACCGTCGCGACATCCGCACTTCCCCCGATTCGCGTTGCATCGAAACGGCTCGACGGCGCCGCCGACGTCGCAACGGCACAACTCGCACCCGAACAACGTCTCGCCGGATAGCCCGTACGCGCCGTCGACGCAACGCTCGCACGTCGGCGAAGCGACGAGCGGCTTGCACGCGCACGCGCCGCACTCGCGCAGGCCGACGAGCGAGCCGTCGACGTCGCAACCGCACGGACGACAGCCGTCGCTATTGGAGTTCTCCAGCGCGAAGAAGCCCGGCTTGCAGCGATCGCAGCGCGCGCCTTCGACGTTTTTCTTGCACACGCAATCGCCCGTTGTTGGATCGCAGAGTCCGTCGAGCGAGCCTGGTCCCGCGCAGCGGCACGGCATGCACGGCGCCGCGCGCGAGCGCGCGAGCGGACGATAGTGGCGCGGCGCGCACTCGTGGCAGTTGTTTCCCGCCGTGTTGTCGCGACAGTTGCGACAGACGCCGCCGCCGCTGTAGCGACCTTCGAGATTGAGACTCTGCGAGCGGGCGTCGACGTCGGCGTCGTAGTCGCACGACTCCGAGTGCCCAAAACAATTGCAAGCTATTAGGAATATATGATTTCTATACGGATTACGTCTACGAGGACATATAGGTCTGAATATTCATAGTGACTTTATGTAGTGGATTTCTATATATACAGACGCGTCTATGAGGATACATAGGTCTAAAACGTTCATAGTGACTTTGTATGAGGGTACAGTATTCTTTAATAAAATAGTATCGGATTTCTATAAGGGATACGTCTATGAGGATAACTATTCTCTTACCTTCGCAGGTGAAGTTGTTCTTCTGCGTTCTCAGTTGCCATTTGTATTGATTGAAACCGGGGCAACATTGGGAGCAATCGGGTCCGCACGTGTTCTCCGTGCACGTGCACTCGAGCAGCTCCTCGTTGCCGCGGGAAACGCATTCGCTTGCAAAACCGTTGCACTTGCACAGGCCTCCCACTTGAATAGTCTTGATAGAGTAGAAGTACTAAAGAAAAAAAGATTATGTATACATACATATATAATCTACCGGTATGTTTCTCACTCTTCTACTTATTGTCGCGTCGGCGTAATCGGATGGAATGTCGAGTTCTCCGAGGAGAGTCGCAACACGTCGAAATCGAAATCGAATATAACGCGCACTGGTAAAATCTTGCAATTCCGCGCTATCGCTGAAACTCTCCTCGCTCGGTCGACGACTCAAAAGGCGAGCATAAATCTAAAATAAATAAATAAATATATAATCAATTAATTATTATTGATTATTTCAACCTCTCCGTTATTCAGCGGCGTTATGGCCGAATAGGTGTCCGTGCACGAGGGACTGGAGTCGGTCAACGGTTGATTTGGATCGATTCCGAAGATGCGATCGCAATCGCGATCGTTCAAGACGAAATATTGCCACGGCGTGTAGACGCGATTGTCGAGCGACTTTTCCAATATCCACTCACCCGGACGCGGCGCGCGATTCGCGTGAATGAACACGTAGGCGACGTGGAAGACCTTTAATTATTTATTTAATATTTACGTCACGTGATCGCGACCACCTCCCCCCCCCCCCGCGAGAACCGCTTACCTGGCCAAGATCGAGCGTTATGTTGACTTTGTGGTACTGATCGCCGCGCGACAACGGCGGCGAGATCCAATCCGCTTGCGATCCGTCCACCATTCGGCTAGCCGGATGCGCCAGGGGCCCGGATGCGCCTTGACAGGTCTCGCAAACGGTCGACGTCGACGACGATTGGGAGGTGAGCGTCAGAAGGCAGAATTCGTCTCGAACCGTGTTGCCCGCCGCGTCGACGCCGCACGTCGACGAGGCGACGATCGATTTGTTTTGCGCGACATTGAAAACGGGCGGCGCGCGCACTTGGGCGACGACGCGCGGAACGAGCGAGACGAAAAGGAGGAGCGGAACGACGAAGATGGAGCGCGAAGCCGACGCCGACTTCGCCATGGTCTTCTGTTCCGCTTGCGCGAGGGAGCTTTTGTTGATTCTACGTTCTTTGTCGGTTTCGGCCAATCAGAGTCGACGAACGGTCTACGAGGTAATAGGATTTGCTTATTGATTCGCGCTTCCCGGATAAGCGTAAACGTATATGTACGTGACACGTGATTCAAGACTATATTAATCATCGACAAACACTACACAGCGAAGGGTCCTCTTAGTAAAGGTCTCTCTCCTCATCATGCCATTTCGATTTTGTTTGGATTTCCTTTGGTGAGGACGAACCAGTGGCCACAGCTGCACCTCTGCGGTGGTCCAGCTGTCAGTTTCATCCATAGCACTTGTACAGCATCTGGTTCACCTATAGAAATGTTTTTTGTTAGCTAATAATTAATAAAATTCATTTATTATTTATTTATTGATCTTACAAACGCATCCGACTAGTCTTTCGTCAAACATTGATGGGACTTTTTTCGGATTGGCGCGCGTGCCCCAATCAATGACGTTGATGCTCATGTTGAACGGATCCTCAATATATCGCACTTAGACTAGATTTGCGCCTTTCTTTACTCGTTTACCTCGACTCCAGCCATTAGGGCGTCGTGTTCGTTCTTATCGAGACCGGTTGCCTGTTCGGTGTCGCTCGGTATGTCGCCCGACACGCCCAGTTTAGCTTCGGGAGTCTCTAACGCGGGGTCTCGCCTCAATTTTTCGAAATACATCGATTCTTCGACACTTACTGTCCCATCTGGCGCTGCTAGTCGAGATGGATCGGTTGAGAAGAGGCAAAGAAAAGCGAAAGACGCGATGAAACAACGCCATTTTGAAACGTAACGTGCGCAAAGAAATAAAGATCAATACAAGCCCGTATAATAAAGAGATACATAAGCTTTTTTATTCGAAAAAAAAGTCGTCATAGAAAAACTACGTTAATTCATTTCAACAGATGCTACTGTAAATCGGTGTCTCGTAGAAAAAGCCCCCTCCTACCAGAAAAAAAAAAAACTGAAAATATGTCTAGGCCTCCCTATAATCCCCAACATTCGATACAAAAAAATCCTCCAAAGTCCACTGCAACGTCTCGAACGTCGGCCGCGCTTGCGGATCGTCATGCCAACACGTCATCATAACCTGATACAATCGATCGGGACAATTGCGCGGCGTGGGCATCCGATACCCCTCCTGCAAGGCACTAAGCACCTCGGACCCGGACATAGCCGCGTAGGGCATCGCCCCGCGCGTTACCAACTCGACCAACAAAATCCCAAACGACCAAACGTCGGACTTCGTCGTAAACATCTGATATATCGCCGCCTCGGGCGCCGTCCACTTTATGGGAAATTTCGCGCCCTCGCGCGCCTCGTAAAAATCGTCGGGCGCAAATCGCGCCATGCCGAAATCCGTGATCTTGCACATCGTGAAATCGTCGACGAGAACGTTTCGCGCCGCCAAATCGCGATGTATGAAATTTTGAGATTCCAAATAGGCCATTCCGCAGGCGACTTGGGCGCCGATATCGATGAGCTGTTCCGTCTTCAAATTCCGGCCTTCGCCGACGCGTAAAAAATCGAGAAGGGCCCCGCGACTCATGAGCTCCATGATTATATATACGGGCTCGTCGATCGTGCACACGCCGAAGAGTTGGACTAATTTCGGATGACGTAATTGTTTCATGACGTCAGCTTCGCGCATGAACTCTTCGCGATTCATTTGGCCTTCGCGAAGGGTTTTTACGGCGACCGGAACGCCGTTCCAGAGGCCTTCGAACACTTCGCCGAATTGGCCGCGACCGAGCGCCTTTACGTGCTGCACGCGATCGCGAGGGATTTCCCATTGGGGATCGGGGCCCGCCGTGGGCGTGATCGGGTTAACGCACGCGGCCCCGAGACGAACGCACAGGCCGTTCGTTTCGCGATAGTGCGCGACGAGTTCGCGCACGCTTTGGAAGCCGATTGTCTTCTGGACGAAATAGCCGCCGCCGTCGTCGAACGTTCGTATTCGATAGTGCTTCGCCTGATTCGTCGAGTCGCGAACGGAGAGGGAGTAACTTCCCGGTTGACTTTCGCTTTCCCGGATAAGGAAGCAACCCGGCCTATTCATGGGGAGCGCGAGATAGCGTTCGGCTTCGACGCGCCGAATGGGACCGAAAAACCAACTTAAAAAAGCAAAATTAAATTATTCGCTTAGGCGTTGCTAAGGAAAGGGGGCCCCGCTTACTCTTCTGCTTCGATCGATTCGTACGGTTGAACGTAGTTGCTTGGGATGAGACCTTCCGCGTGCGTTTTCGTGTGTCGCGCGAGCCACCAATTCTCCTTGGCGTCCAAAACTTCCAGGAGATCGCCTCTCGCGAATGTGAGATCGTGATCGCTTCGACCTTGATAGGCGAATTTCGCTTCGAAGACGCCGATCGATTTCCTTTCCGATCTTTTGCCGTTGTCCGTCGTTTCGCGACGCCGACGGAGCGAGCCTCGCGCTCGAGCCAAGTGGTTTCCCATGCTAAATTGCGACACTCAGGATAAAGGAGTGCGCTTTTGATATCAATTAAAGATTTCGTTTTCTATACGACAAACTGGATCGTTACGTATAAATTCGTCTATTGCTTTGACTTAATTTCATTTCGACTGCATGTCCCAGGAGTTGGCGTTGTATTATAGCATTATTTTTCAAACCTATCACGCCCTGACGTAATTAATTAATTAATTAATCAATCGAGTACAGCATGGAATTCTATTCAATACATCATTTAGTCAGTGAATCATCGCGCAAAAGCCGCCGCGGTCAATATATATATATCTGCATTGTCACAAAATAGTCTGCTGTCCTAAAGGCTAAATATGCGTCGGTGGCGGTCCTAGCCTAAGAGTTGTTTCCTTATAAGCGCTTTCGTCGTTGGCAAAGAACTCCTCCAGACTCCACTGCAACGTCTCAAACGTCGGCCTCCGATCCGGACTCTTATGCCAGCACGTCATCATAATCTCGTACAAGCGCTCGGGACAATCTCTTGGCTTCGGAATTCGATAGCCCCCCTCGAGCAAAGCAAGCACCTCGGCGCCCAACTTACCCGGATACGGCATCGCGCCGCCCGTCACCAATTCCGTGAGGAATATCCCAAACGACCAAACGTCCGACTTGACCGTGAACGTTTGATAAAGCGCCGCCTCGGGCGCCGTCCACTTAATGGGAAACTTGGCGCCCTCTTGGGCACTATAGAAATCGGGCGCAAAACGAGCCATCCCGAAATCGGTGATTTTGCACATGAAATGGTTTCCGAGGAGCACGTTGCGCGCCGCCAAGTCGCGATGAATGAAATTCTGCGACTCGAGATAGGCCATGCCGCACGCCACTTGGGCCCCGATATCGATTAATTTAGCAATGCCGAGACTCTTACCGGCGGAACTGCGGAGATAATTCAACAGAGCCCCGTGTTCCACCAACTCCATGACTATGTATATGGGCTGTCCGACCGTGCAAACGCCGTAGAGCTGAACCAACTTCGGATGCTGGAGTTTCTTCATCACTTCCGCCTCGGCGAGAAACTCCGTCTCCTTCATGCGTCCGGTTCGCAGCGTCTTCACCGCAATCGGCGTCCCGTTCCATCGGCCTTCGAAGACGTCGCCGAATTGGCCGCGACCCAAGTCGCGCACGTGCACGATTCCGTCGCGAGGAATTTCCCAACGCGGATCCGGACCGGCGGTCGGCTGTTCCGGATTCACGCAGGCGACGCTGAGCGGCGCGCACAGGCCGTCGGCGTCGCGGCGATAGTGTTCGATTAGAGTCGGCAGATCGGGAAATTGGGCCTCGCGCGCTATGTAGAAACCGCCGTTGTCGAGACGACGTATTCGATAGTGTTTGACGGTCGAGTCGACGTCTTTGACCGAGAGAGCGTAGTTGCCCGGTTGGCTTTCGCTGTGGCGGATGAGAAAGCTTCCCGGTCCGTTGACGTTTAGTTGAATGTAGCGTTCGGCGTCGACGCGACGAATTTTACCGAAGAACCAACTAAAGAGGAGAATTGGAATTATTGACGTTTTTTAGCGCGCGTCGATTCGTTGATTCGAAAAAGTTTTTCGAAGCAACGTAATCCGTTTGAATCCGAAGCGGTAATGCGGATCTGACGAAAAGGGGGGTCTCTACCACAAGCACGACGGTTTCCCAGTGCGAACGAGGGCCCCTCGACTCGAACCACCCCCTTACTCTTGCGCGGCGACCGTCTTGAACAAGGCGACGTAGTTTCGCGGCACGTAGCCCTCCTCTCCGGTGCGCTTGAGTCGCGCGAGCCACCAATTCTCCGAATCGTCGACGATTTCGAGCACGTCGCCTTTCTCGAACGACAAATCCTCGCCCGTTCGACCCGAGTAGTCGTACTTGGCGACGTAGAGGGGACGCGGCGACGGCGCTGGCGGCGGCGGCGGCGGGCGTCGACGCAGTGGGGTCCCCGTACCGTTTCCGTCTTCGAGGTTCGTCGAGAGGAACGCGCGCTGCCCGTCGAATCGGCGCCGGCGCGCGCTTTTTCCGAAGCAGATTCCCATAGCGCGGAATATAGGAGAAAGGGCGGGCGGTTGAGTTTCTCTCAGCGCGTTGGGAAATGCTGGGGGGAGATATTTTTGGATGGGCGGAAGTTACGTCACAAAACCACTTGAGTTAATTAGAAGCTATAGAATCTAACTATGTGCAACTATGTATAAGCTCTAACTATCCCACGATTCCCAATCTCCTTCATCAGTTTCCTATGCAAAAAGAAAATAAATTTTTATTTATAAAGTCACGTGTTTGTTTTAATTAGTTAAATCTTTACCCACCTTCTCCTTTTCCTCTTCTCCGTCTTCAGTCGATGATCCCAGATTGATTTCGCTTAGTTTCTTCCGGTACGGCTCTTCGCTGCTCCTTTGGCTCTGCGCCTCTTCGCTTCCATTATTTCCCGGCAACGGCAACGTGACAAACGACTCGCTCGACGTGGACACGGGCGATTCAGCTCCCGAACCCTTCATCGCGTGTTCCGCCAACAGATCGACCAAACTTCCGGAATCAGATCGACTTGAAGCAGCATCATCACCCTTATCTAATTCAGCACCCTCTTCTCCTCCTCCTCCATCATCTTCAAAACAATCTTTATTTATTTATTTATCTATTTATTAACTGACCTTCGTCTTCCCAACCCAATTCGTTTTCTTCTGTCTCCTGTTGCTCGGCTCTTTCTATCAATCGAGCCCTACGTTCTTGTTCCTAAGGAAGAGTCTCTCACTCTCTCAATTAATTAAAAGCACTCAGTTCTGAAAACGTGCCTTCTTCCATTGATTGACGCGATAAAAATATCTCGTCCAAAACGTCTTATATGACACAGTGCTGGGAACCTAGAAATCGAGTTAACTAAAACACAGTGAAGAAGAAAAGAAAACACGTGCCAATTTCGTCTGAAAAGCTCTGATTTTGTCATTGGAGACCAACAACTCCGATATCTCCTTGGTACAAGATTCGATATTGAAAGTGGAGCTCCACTCAGAAAACGCAGTCGCGTCTAAAAACGCACTCTTATATGAGAAGGAGTACGAAGAGATTATACCATCTGGTTCACTGCAGTAAGTACTGACGTCATTTCTGAGAGAGCTTAGTTCAGCCTACAAGAAGGATTATAGTATATGAATCGATTAGTCTTTGAAAGCAGAGAAACGACATGTGCATAAATCACTTAATTAAATAATAGTGCAATTTACCTCACTCCTACTAGTAGAGATGGTCTCAAGCATCATTGCAGACGATGTCGAGCCTATAAGAAATATCTTATTTATACTGACTGCACTGAGGATCAACTCGCCTTTCGATTTAACGGAAGTTTTCTCTTCCACATTGACAGCGTCTTTTGATTCGCTCACCTACAAAAAATCAAAGAGACTCTCTCTTATTTTTTTCACTTTGCTGCTGCTACGAGCACCTATCTTCGATTTTAAATGTTTCTCTACCTGCAGTTTCTCCTTGATTGCGTCTTTCGTTGTGGCCAGCGCTTCTGACGTGTCTGACGTCACCGTTCGAACGAACTCGCTCAAATCGCGCTTGACTGCCGTAAAGGCGGCCGAAGACTACCAAATGATACGTATCAACGAAATAATGTTGGAATGGCGTAGGCGAGAGACCGTTTGCTTGGCTTTGTCCATCCAACTCGACCACCAGCCGCCCGTGGCGTTATCGCTACTCATAGACATGCTAAGGCACGTTAAAATAAACCGTTCAATCCAATATACCCGCTATCCGACATCGCTAAACGCTGAAAACTCGGAAAAAGACTCGATCCGGGATTCTTTATTCAGTGACGTCATTGTTTATTGGATAAGGACTATCGAATTACTCTAGGTCCTAGCATACTTCCCACAAATTAGCGAGGGTGAAGCCATCTGGAGGCTGTTCAATAGCAAGTCCAAGTTCTGGAGAAAACACGGGCTCTCTGTCCTCTTTCTGCACGCATAGATAAATAAGAAACGCATATAATCAAAATTTTTCTCTTGCCTTAATTCCGTCTGCAAAATAAGCCTAAGTAAAATTCATTGATATTTAATCTATAACTCGTTAGCTAGCCTTACTGCAAAGGCATCATTTGGCAGCTGCTCGTTCACAACTTCAACGTCGTCTTGCACAGGTTCGATAGTTACGTCATCGACAGGTTGAGGCTACATGAACGTCTTGGAGCATCTCAAACACGAGGAAACGATTGACTTACTTCCTCGTCTTGCTCTACTTCGACGCCAAATATGGGACACGCACTGAACACCTAAATTCACATTGTCCTCGTGCACATACTCTCTCTTCAGATAAATTACTTTGTGAAGGGTTTGTATCTCTTTTAGTGCCGCTTTGAGTTTTTCTGCCGGATCGATACGAAAGCCGAGTACATATCCACCACTCTATCTCATAAATAATTGATGTATTGTACAGGTGAATTTTTTAAAAACCTGTTGAGAACTTTCAACTACCAAAGCCAAACCGAATTTAGAATCTCGAATTTTAACGTATTTCTACATGAGAGAATTATTCTTCAAGTCAGAATATGAATTTAAGAAAATACCATTTGTAAATATGGTATGCTAACGTTGAAGCTCTCATTCATATTCGCATGCCACACCAGCCTGACATTAGTGATAAAAAACGTCCCAAGATTACCCTATATTAGATGCTCGATCACCAAGACCTAGCCTACTAATAATTTTCCCAAGACCTGATCACTGGAAAGATTCCAAACACCATCAATCTAAGGCAAAGTCAAAGACTATATACCACCTTACATATTTACACATTTCCTTACTTTAGAATAGATTTGTTCTTTGGGCAATAAACGCAACTGTTTGTTATGTATAAGAGCTCCCCTAAGCTTGAGCTCTCTGTACATCTTAGATGATTCATATGCTCTGTGTTGCAATACAGTAATAGATCTAGAATTCCTAAATATCTAATTTACTTATAGACTGTTTTGAGTGACGAGAACAGTCTCGGAGATCCGGTCACCTGATGAAATTTCACAACAAACGAATGAAATATTTTTCTCACTAAACCAGATTCGTGAAAATGAATTCGAAACGCGTGTTATTGCTTTTCGTCAGAACGCACGTCGACTCGGTTATCCCGCGAAGTTTCTACATCCAAACTTTGAAATGTTTTTCCAAACATTAATTCAACTCACGGATGTAGTCGTTCTGGGCGAAATGCTCACAACGCAGTTGAATCCTATCGCTACAGGCACGGATTTCGCTCGAATGCAACGCTTTCGTCGTTCGCTTACAGAGATTGACGCGTGGTACCGCTTGCGAGTACCAGATGATGCGCAAATTCGTTATGAGGACTTTTCCTGCGAATTTTGCGTCGTTTTCATATGTACGCGGCGACATCTCCTACCTCTATCGCCGTTGTTTCCCTTTGTGTCCTCTACCGAGTCGAGGCGATCGACTAGGATCTAGAATTTCGCGGTTTTTCGTCGAAGGTTTGGAGGCGTGGTCTTAGTTTACTTCTCCCGGGCGCATCTTCATTTGTCTGAGGGTAAGAGCGAATCTGACTAAGATAACTAAGTAGCGACGTCATTATACTGGAGGCTGATGTCAAAGCGGACATCGCGATCTTCCCATAGAGGCTCGGGCAGCGACGAATCTGTTGCCATGGCTAGAAGAAATGGATCCCGTATACGCATAAACGTACAGTACTCTGTAGTGGGGCACAGTAGTGTAGTCTCAGTAGTGTACAATATTTTGATTTGACAGACTATGATATGAATACATTTTCTGCTATAGTCTTGCTCACGTTTCCTTTATCGTCTTTTATTGTGATAGGACGGCCGTCCTTGATTCGTCCAACGGCAGCAGGACAGTCAAGCTAAATCAAAAATAAAATTTGGTACAAATTATTATTAGCAAGTACACCTGACCTCTATCCATACCTTATAGACTCCCATGAAATGATCGAGGGTTTTGAATTCGTCTTCAATTAACTTAAAAGCGGCCTACCAGCACAAGTAATTCGCTACTTATATGCATTGATAAATAATCTCGCCTTGTACTGTATTGCTCGAGGAGTTTGAGGCAGTGGGCGGTGTACCTGTGACGACATCATTTCCCTTTTTATCCGTGAGCGTTTCGAAGCGAGCTTACTCTTTAGCTGGGACTGCGTCTTTGATGTAGGCCTTTTCCAAACATTGGATTGTCTGCACCAAAGCGAAGACGTCCGCCATGTTATCGTACCTTCGAGGAAAAACGTATCGCCGAAAAGTCAGAAGGAGTTTTTTTCGTCGCACTTTTCTCTTTCCCTGGAGTTCTTATATAGTTTCACTTCCTAAAACGGGCGTTAGAGAAGTGTTTCGTGAGAAGAGAAGGCGACAAGACTCACTTCTTGAAGTTCTGGCCTCGGAGGGGCTGTGCAAGTAACTGATCAGAGTACAGTAGACTTAGGATCACTTACTGTACCTTCACGTTGAGCCTGGGGAACGGGAAGTTGACGAAACATCGCAAAGAACTGCGCCTGCGTTTCGCGTAGGTGTGGTATAATTTGTATATATCCTAAAGTATACAGTACACGAGAATTACGAGAAAGAGTGTCTAAAAAAGCTGCGGAAAGCCGCCTTCTCGTCTCAAGGTAGACCCTCTCTACTAGTTGTTGTTGTCCTAGGATGACCTTGACCTGCTGCCTTTTTCGGCCCATATTTCCGAATTTTCCGTACGAATCGCGAGACCATACATTCGATTGCTTTTATTGAGCGGTGGTCGTTCGAAAAACGTCGCAGTCGAGCTGTGGGATGAACCATGGGTGAACGGTGGACGGCAGCCATCTTTTTTTTTAATTTCGATTGTAGAAAAAACGCTCTTTTCCCTTTTCTTTCGTTACGTTTTCGGGTTTTATTTTGTTCTCCTTACTTTCACGTCATCGCCGGCGTTTAGCGACGTGTTACGCCTCGAAGGAGACGCCCATTCGCGACCACTTCCTTTCGAATTCCGCGCGCGTCGACACCGCTGATCGTACGTGCGTGAAACGCGCGATAGAAGTTCATAGAACTCTAACAAAGAAATGTGCAGCCTTACTTCCAGATCGCCAGAGATCCTGTACAGGCTACAGTACATTGTGATTCTATCTCGCCATCTTGATTTTCGCCATTTTAGGGGTGTGGTCAATCGAAAATACCGGTAATCAACCGGCAATACCGGTAATCAACCGGCAATACCTGATCAAAACTAGTTTTGCTTAATTGGCGGACCAATCAGAGCGGTGGGCGGAGCAAAGAGCAGACCAATCAGAAGGCAGGCCCGCACAGCCTATATAAAGGCCTGCACAGCCGAGTTCCCGTCAGTTGCGGCTGAGGGTGGGAGCGTCGCGGGCCACTGCATTCTCATCGTAGGGTGCCTTGCGCTTCGTGGCAATCCCATTGACGTCTGGCTCGGGAGATTGGCAGAAGACAGCTCTGGATAGTTGACTCAGCGTGGCCCACGGTTTATATAACCGTGCCGGAGCCCGTAGGCAGGGCGATGGGGGCTTCGGCCTTGGTACGCGCACTGGGATTTAATGATCGCTGCGGTCTTATTGTTGCCAACAAGTACGATCCACGCTAGGCTCGAGTGGGTACGACTTGAAGGGGGTGTTCAACATGGCCTGGTTGCCGGCACTTTTCTCACCCAATTGGCACGATTAGACCAAGGATGATCTGGCCCAGGAGGCTTCGATTCATTGCATTGCACCGTTTTCCTTGCTGACTCCTACAAACAGTGGCCAGTACGCTCTCCTACTTCACAAGCCCTCGGGGGGGCCAAGGCGGCATTATACCCCTCATAGGGTCAGAAGGTACCACCGCGCCGGGGGGGTCGGAACAAGGGACCGACTCGAGCGTCCAGGCGGGTACTGTTTGAAGAGGCCGTTGAAGCCAAAACTTCCCTCAAATTTTGGAACGGGTGGCCATTGCTTTGCGGTGGCTGCCTTGGGCTACGAAGCGTCCGAACCTCCTCGTTGGTGTAGCCTGGGTTATGCTAATACGGACGCATTAAAAAAAGGTACGTACACAGATTTTTTGACAGACTCTTAAAGTTCTTTTTTAGATTGGATCAACGATCAAGGTGAAGAAAGCTTTTTGGCTAGATAGAATTTTGTATTGCTGCATGAATTCATTTTTAGACGCGTGTTTTTTATTAACATCTACGTGGAATTGTCTTTCAAACTCAATAAATTTGCTGACACAAAATTTGAGTCTCAAAATACCGTTATCTACAGAGATTGCTTGACAGAACTAAAACATTTTTTTGTGAGTATGAAGAAAAGATTGCTGACAGTGACAACGAGTTAGATAACTAGAGCATGAGTGCAAAAAGCAACGAGTTTAGCTAAGCGTTTGGCCTGATTTTCATTTCTGAGAATTTGAGTGAGTACTTGACTCCTCTCCAAGCAGTCCAACTAACTCCATTAAATGTGGTTATAACCCCCTTCAAATACTGGCCATTCAGGTTCGCAGAGTGGCAGCCTTTATACCACCAAGCTCCTGTATTTGCAACAGCGCAATTAATATCGTGTTCATCGTTGTCATTATCACTCGTGCTGAACTTCTGCCCGCTGTGAGTAGCAGTCAACGAATCTCCAGCATTTCCCAAATACTTTCCGATATTCATGACGTACTTAGACTTCTCGTTTCCCACAGTAAAATCTTGGTATTGGGCAAACCGCTTTGCACCGTCAAAATCGGCCAGATCGACCCTCAGCGTCTGGTGAGCAGTCAAACGATGGATTTTATCAAGGCCGAGCCAAAATTCACCCATAAGATCCCCGAAACCATTCTTGTACTCGTTCCACTTGAGAAAAAAATCCTCCGAGCCGTCCTGCCGTCTCTGAAAAACGGTCCAACCACCCCCGTCGGTTGTCATGTCGCAGTAGACGCGAAAGGGTCCCTCTCCATCGTGCGGATCGATTTTATAGATTCCACTCACTTTTTGACCCATCTGACGAGCGTCGTAGCAATTCAAAGGCAGTTTGTTGCTCTGCCCGTTTATAACACTTTGAAGGGTGCTGCAACAACTTGCGTCTGACTGGGTACTACTATGAAGCTGTCCGGTATCTCGGGGTGAGCGCGACCGCGTCGACGGTTTTAGGCTCAGGGGCGAGGACTCTGCAGCAAGAATTTGGCAGCAAAGTAAGGCAATAATGCCAAGTGGCAAGCATGACACTGTCGCAAACACTGTGGTCATCTTCCTCGGCTCGAAAGAACTGAACTCTGAAGTGTTCTGCTGCTAGCTATATACTGTAGATAAAGTACGACAAATCCATACTTGTGAACTGCTCAAGATGTTTTCCGGCATTTCTCTCCTGACGAATCCATACTTGTGAACTGCTCAAGATGTTTTCCGGCATTTCTCTCCTGTTTCCGGCATTTTCTCGGCATTTTCTCTCCCGCCCATTACTGAAGAATAAGTATTTTAGCAAGCGCGAACACGTGCGAGAAAAGTAAAGTGGTTCTGTGTTGCAATACAGTAATAGATCTAGAATCCCTAAATATCTAATTTACTTATAGACTGTTTTGAGTGACGAGAACAGTCTCGGAGATCAGGTCACCTGATGAAATTTCACAACAAACGAATGAAATATTTTTCTCACTAAACCAGATTCGTGAAAATGAATTCGAAACGCGTGTTATTGCTTTTCGTCAGAACGCACGTCGACTCGGTTATCCCGCGAAGTTTCTACATCCAAACTTTGAAATGTTTTTCCAAAAAAATTAATTCAACTCACGGATGTAGTCGTTCTGGGCGAAATGCTCACAACGCAGTTGAATCCTATCGCTACAGGCACGGATTTCGCTCGAATGCAACGCTTTCGTCGTTCGCTTACAGAGATTGACGCGTCGTACCGCTTGCGAGTACCAGATGATGCGCAAATTCGTTATGAGGACTTTTCCTGCGAATTTTGCGTCGTTTTCATATGTACGCGGCGACATCTCCTACCTCTATCGCCGTTGTTTCCCTTTGTGTCCTCTACCGAGTCGAGGCGATCGACTAGGATCTAGAATTTCGCGGTTTTTTCGTCGAAGATTTGGAGGCGTGGTCTTAGTTTACTTCTCCCGGGCGCATCTTCATTTGTCTGAGGGTAAGAGCGAATCTGACTAAGATAACTAAGTAGCGACGTCATTATACTGGAGGCTGATGTCAAAGCGGACATCGCGATCTTCCCATAGAGGCTCGGGCAGCGACGAATCTGTTGCCATGGCTAGAAGAAATGGATCCCGTATACGCATCACTGTAGTGGGGTAGTCTGGTTCACCAGACTAGTAGTGGGGCACAGTAGTGTACAATATTTTGATTTGACAGACAATGATACGCATACATTTTGGACGAGGAAACCGAATGCTCTCGCGAAGACGTCATACATTTGACTGAATTTTTAAGAGACATTGTATTGTATTGATAGTATCTATTGACCAAAAAGCAACGAGTTCAGCTGTAACCTAATCGTTTGGCCTAATTTTCATTTCTGAGAATTTGAGTGAGTAATTTACTCCCCTCCAAGCCGTCCAACTGACTCCATTCGATTTGGTTATAGCCCCCTTCAAATACTGGCCATTCAGGTTCGCAGAGTGGCAGTCTTTATACCACCAAGCTCCTGTAAATAAAGCAGCGCAATTACTACCGTGTACATCGTTGTCATTATCACTCGTGGTGAACTTCTGCCCGCTGTGAGTAGTAGTCAACGAATCTCCAGCATTTCCCGAATACTTTCCGATATTCATGACGTACTTAGACTTCTCGTTTCCCACAGTAAAATCTTGGTATTGGGCAAACCGCTTTGCACCGTCAAAATCGGCCAGATCAACCCTCAGCGTCTGGTGAGCAGTCAAACGATGAATTTTATCAAGGCCGAGCCAAAACTCGCCCATAAGGTCCCCGAAACCATTCTTGTACTCGTTCCACTTGAGAAAAAAATCCTCCGAGCCGTCCTGCCGTCTCTGAAAAACGGTCCAACCACCCCCGTCGGTTGTCATATCGCAGTAGACGCGAAAAGGTCCTTTTCCATCGCGCGGATCGATTTTATAGATTCCACTCACTTTTTGACCCATCTGGTGAGCGTCGTAGCAATTCAAAGGCAGTTTGTTGCTCTGCCCGTTTATAACACTTTGAAGGGTGCTGCAACAACTTGCGTCTGACTGGGTACTACTATGAAGCTGTCCGGTATCTCGGGTTGAGCGCGACCGCGTCGACGGTTTTAGGCTTAGGGGAGAGGACTCTGCAGCAAGAATTTGGCAGCAAAGTAAGGCAATAATGCCAAGTGGCAAGCATGACACTGTCGCAAACATCTTCCTCGGCTCGAAAGAACTGAACTCTGAAGTGTTCTGCTGCTAGCTATATAAAGTATGACGAATCCATACCTGTGTACTGCTCAAGATGTTTTCCGGCATTTCTCTCCTGTTTCCGGCATTTTCTCTCCCGCCCATTATCTAAATACGGGAACCGCATCTTACCATGCAAGGAAGACCACGGATTCTAGAATCCGTGGGAAGACTGACTGCCACTAGACTGCTTTATGCGACTCCGAGAGTGACTCGAGTGCTCGGCATAGAGTCGAGCTGTGACGACACGGGAGCTGCAGTCGTAGACGATTGCGGCAACACCCTGGGAGATGCAATCTTCTCCCAAGGACACATCCACAGAGAGTATGTATCCAGCAGAGCAATAGAACAGAGCACAGCAATTGGGTCTAACAACAGAACACTTCTATAGTACAGGAGGCATAGTACCTCCAACAGCAGGAAAACTGCACAGCGAGCAGCTGCCCCGCGTCGTAAACGAAGCCCTACGTAAAAGCCGGACGTCGCTCCAGGCATATCCTAATTAATTAAATTCATTAATGAATAATGAATAATTCATCATTTAAGGATATCTCGGCTATCGCGGTCACTGTTGGACCGGGTTTAGCTCTGTGTCTCAAATCTGGACTCTCCTTTGCCAAAGACTTTGCACTCAAAACGAGGCAATTTTATAAGCATTTAAAAATGTCCATATATAGATAACTTTCCGTAGCAAGCCCCTCGTACCCATCCACCACATGGAAGCCCATGCCTTGACAGCAAGAATGATACACAAGCAAGCACAAAATCCTACTCAGTATCTCAAGGGGCCAAGTATTTCTAACAGAATACAGTTCCCCTTTCTTGTTCTACTGGTATCCGGTGGTCACACCCTACTGGCCATTGCTCACAGTGTGAACGAATTCTCTCGTCTTGGAAGCACACTAGATGACGCAGTAGGAGAAGCCTTTGACAAGGCAAGAACAGCAAGCAGCGAGAATAAAAAATATTATCAATTTTCATTAGGTATCGCGAATGCTTCGACTTCATTGTCACAGTGAAGTAGGTCACCTAGCCGGAGGTCCAGCTATTGAGGAATTGGCTAAGAGAGGAAATGCAGACGCCTTCAAAATGCCTCTAGTGCTCCAGCAAAGGTATCTTGAGATAGAATAGGCAATCTGGTTTCTAAGAGGCTTGGATTCTAAGACGTGATTGCGACTTTTCGTTTTCTGGTTTGAAAAACGCCGTTCGTCGAGTCGTCATCGACGAGGAGAAGTCTTCGACGCCACGTGAACGCCATGACACTAATATCCCAACAAGATAATCAATATTATTTTCAGACGAACCAGTAGCCCGTTGTGAAGACATAGCGGCGTCATTTCAGAAAGCCGCAGTCCGACATTTAGTGAAACGAACGCACAGAGCGATACTCTACTGCCGAGACGTCGAACCGGATGCAAGAACGTTGGTAAAAACCTAAAAACAAATACATACGAATATACACCTATTGATATTTGAGGTGGTGTCTGGTGGCGTGGCAAGTAATTCGTATCTGCGAGAGGAACTTTCTATTGTTGCTCGACAGTTCAAATTCGACGTGGTGTGTCCTCCGCCTCGTTTATGTACTGACAATGGAATTATGATTGCTTGGTGAGTGGGGAAAAATAGTCGAGGAGACGACTGTCGTGAAGAGTTAGTTGTTTTAGGAATGGAGTTGAAAAATTAAAATCGGGATATAATCCGATTTTCGATTTTACAGATTTGGAGTATAAGCCAAGGTGTACCGTCTAACCTGTCGTTAAATCGAGAGACATTTTCTCTCTCTCTTCTAGATGGCCACTGGGAAAAGACATTTCAGCTAGAGTAATCCAAGCCAATATAAAAGCAACGCTTACAAAGAGAAAGCAGTAGACCCAGTTCGATGACAGAGATCATCCCTAAAGAATGAGAAAAATGCACTGAGAAATGAACTTAGTATGCTCAATTGAGAAATCAGACCACAAACATGAAAACGCAAGAAACGAGAACCATCCAAACTGACCGGTCAGCCGCCCTAACTAACTGCTACAAACACCAAAGAGAAGAAAAATCATCAGAGTAACCAAGAGAACGGAACGAGAGATCGCGATCGGATTCAAAGTTGGCCGCAGTCGGAAATCATGATCTTTTTCGACGTCTTGCCTGACTGCGATCCGAAACTCTCGATTTTCGTCACGACGTCCATGCCTTCGGTCACTCTACCGAAAACGACGTGTTTTCCGTCGAGCCACTGGGTTTTTACGGTACAGACGAAGAATTGGGAGCCGTTCGTACCCGGACCGGCGTTAGCCATGGAAAGAATTCCTAAAGAAAAACGAGCGAACGTCGAGGTGAGGCCCCCTTTGAGGAAACCGCGTATGCGCGCAGATATGCTCTCGGTTTACCCGGTCCCGTGTGCGTCAGCTTGAAATTCTCGTCGGCGAACTTTTCGCCGTAGATCGATTTTCCGCCGGTGCCGTTGTGACGCGTGAAATCGCCGCCCTGGAGCATGAAGTCGGGTATGACGCGATGGAAAATGGATCCCTTGTAGCCGAAGCCTTTTTCGCCCGTGCACAGGGCGCGGAAGTTCTCGACCGTTTTCGGGACGACGTCGTCGCGCAATTGCATCACGATGCGACCGAGCGCCTTGCCGTCGGCCGTCACGTCGAAGAAACATTTCACGGAGCCCATGATCGCACTTGTACTGCACTGTCGCCGGCGGAGAAACGCGAATAAGATGGCGGGTGGAGACGCACGCTGCATGTGGCACGTGTTCGATGACGTCAAGTTCACCTTATTTGGATCGTGCACCTTTTATTTTTCTAAAACGCGAAGCGCCTTTGTCAGAAGCGCGCTTTCTACATCAGCGTGCTTCACTGTAAAGATTTGCAAGCAGTGAGCGACAGTGTACTGTAGATATTTATCCGAACGTCCAATAAAGACCCGTACGCTCGAAAAAGCTTTCCTCTAGCGCTATTTTTCTTCTTCCTGCTGTTGGAACAACCATCTGTATATTTAGGACGAATTTTCGACGTCTTTTCGCTCTCAAGTAAGCGACTATAACCGGTTGAAACCGGGTAAGAGCAGTACGTAAGTACAAGATATGACGATTTAGACACCAAACCGAACCCAAATAGCAGTCCATACAAGAGAATGGCCAAACGACGACTCGACTTAAGTCAACTCCCAGCCAACGACTCGGACGACGACTCCCAACGACAAAAGGACGACGAAGGACGTCGAAGATCGCGCACGCTCTCATTCGAAGACCGAGCGACAGCTCGCTCTCGCACGCGAACGCGTTCGAACTCGGAGCCGGAGACGACTCAGCCGCCACCTTCGACTTCCCCCGCCCTCGCACCGCCTCTTTCGACGTCATCCTACGCCGATTTCATGCGACAGCACTCGTGCTACACGCTCATACCGAAAAGCTCGAAACTCGTCGTCTTCGACACGAATTTGCACGTGAAAAAGGCGTTCATGGCTCTGGTGCAGAACAGCATGCGCGCCGCTCCCGTATGGGACAGTCGCACGCAGCAATTCGTCGGCATGCTCACCGTAACCGATTTCATCAACATACTGCGCTACTACTACCGTTCCCCGCTCGTGCACATGGACGAGCTCGAAGAGCATCGAATCGAAACGTGGCGCGATCTCAAAGCCGCGGAGCCTCGACCCTATTTGATATCCATCGATCCCATGGGGAGCATATATCACGCCGTGCGAAAGCTCGTTCAGAATCAGGTCCATCGACTTCCGATTGTCGACAAGGAGACGGGCGACGCGCTCTACATACTCACGCACAAGCGTCTGCTTCATTTCTTGCACGAGAATTTTCGCGATCAAGAGCAACCGGAATTCGTCGATAAGTCCATAAGGGAACTCAACGTTGGGACCTATGCGAATATCGCGTCTATTCACGATACGACGCCCATCATAGTCGCTCTTAACGTATTCGTAGAGCGTCGCGTTTCCGCGCTACCAATCTTAGATGAATTGGGAAGGGTTATCGATATTTATGCGAAGTTCGACGTGATGAATTTGGCGGCGGAGAAAACGTACAACAATCTCGATATATCGGTGAAGAAGGCGCTGGAACATCGGGGTCAGTGGTACAAGGGCGTGTACACGTGTCGAGCGAGCGACACGCTTCGGACTGTGATAAATCGGCTCGTGGAAAAACAGGTTCATAGGCTCGTTATTGTCGACGCGGAGGAGCGTCTTGAGGGCGTCATTTCGCTCTCGGACGTGCTCAAGTTTCTAGTATTGGATTGCCACTACGACGCGTCGTCTCAAACTGGAAGCAGAGGAGCCTCGAACACTGGAAACAGTTTGGGATGCGAACTGGGAGGAACAGACTCACTGAGTAGTTAGTTATGTGCATGTTCGTTTATCCTCCCCGTCTCAGTTCTTCGTGTTGTTAAATGTCATTGTCAAAGGCTGAAAAATAGTCTCGCTCAATGGTACTGTACCAAACTACAACTATACCTAGTCAACATTCAAATGAATGGGCCCCCCGTCCCCCCGTCCCCTTTTACTTCCCCGTTACCTCGTGCGTGTTTTTTTTTCGTCTTCTGGTCCCAGTTAATCGGTTGCTGTATACATAGTCGGTCAAAAAGTCTGCTTGATAATCATTTCATTGCTTTCGTGGAAGTCGTCTCGTTGCCTTCTTGATTCTCCTGACCCCAGGCGCGCTCGCCTGTCCAGCGGAGAAAGGGTTCACTGACGGCGAGACCCCGCCACCGCCGCCGCCGCCGCCGCCGCCGCCACTACCAAACGCAAAACTCGCTGACGAGGATTTCGAAAAATCGAATCCCCCTCCGCTGGCAGCGTTTCCAAAAGGCGGTGGTGCCGCCGCCGCCGCCGACGCCGCAGGCTGGGGTGCTTGGGTGGGAAATTTGAATGGATTGTCCGAGAGAAGAGACGAGGAGGAGGGCTGCGACGTCGAACCGAACGCAACTGCCGGAGAATTTGATTGGCTACCGAATTGAAATATTTGAGGCGACGCCGTTGAAGGATTCGAGCTGTTGCCGGTGAAGCTGTACGGCGGCGGAGGCGCTTGCGACTGATTCGTATTGGCATTGAATAGATTACTGCCTTGCGTTTGGGAAGCACTGGAGAATTGAAAGAGGCCCGGGCTTGCCGTCGCTTCCGCCGAGCCGCCGAAGATGCTGCTGGGTTGAGCCGGCGCTGGGGCGGGATTAGCGTTCTTCGCCGCGGAGAACTGAAACGGAGAGGGCTTCGCTTGCTCCGCCGTCTTTGATAATGAAAACGACGCGGAATCGTTTCCCTTTGCACCGGTGAAGGAAAAGAGGCCAGGGCTAGAGCCGGCAGTCTTTGTATCGTTCGTCAACGAGAAGGAAGCCGGTTTGTTGGTGCCAAGCGCCGGCGGGGCGCTGCCTTGTTGCTGAGACGATGCACCGAATTGGATATTGAGTCCGCTGCTTGAACTCGACGTCGTCGTCGACGTCGTCGTCTGCGGACTGCCAAATAGAAGGCCCAGTTGGGAGGTGCTCGCCGGTCGCGGCGCGTCCAAAGTGAAGCCAAGGCTGCTCTTCGCGTTGGATTTCTCGTTGGAGAGCGTCTGTGGAACGCTGAGCCTGAAACCAGCGCTTTGGCCTTGACTAGAGGTCGTCACAGGAGCACCCAGTTTGAAGCCAACGCCGCTCTCAGCTCCCGTTTTTTCACCAGAGCTCGCCAGAGGAATGCCCAATTTGATACCGCCCCCTGCAACGTCGGTAAAACTTTTCGAGGGAGCGACGGGCAATTTGAAACCGGGGCTGCCCGTTTTTTCATTCAGAGGAACGCCCAGCTTGATGCCACCTCCTGCGACTTCGGCGGAACTCGACAGGGGAGCGCCGGTCAATTTGAAACCGAGGCTGCTCTGGGGTGCCGTTTTTTCGCTAGCGCTCGTCAGAGGAAAGCCGAGTTTGAGACCTCCACTTTGGGAGGCCCCTGCTCCTTCACTCGACGTCGTCATTGGAGCAACGGCTCCCAATTGGAAGCCAAGGCGACTCTGAATTCCCGTTTTCTCCGCAGACCCAACGCCCAGTTTCAAACCGCCGCTTTGAGCTCCTGTTCCCTCGCCGGGAACGCTCAATTTGAATCCGCCGCCTGATACCAGATTCAAGGCGGAGCTCTTCGTCGTTTGGGGCGCGTTTGACCCGAGCTGCAGCGCTGGCGGAGTCTTCGTTCGACTTTCCTTCAGCGCCGACTCAACGGTTAGTTGACCGGACGCGGCAAGTTGCGCAATCGTCGGCATCGGTTGAGACGCGCTGACGCTCTTCAGCTGAAAGCCGCCAGTAGAAGAGCCCCCCTTCGATGCTGCCACATCAGGCGCAGCTGTAGTAGTAGTAGTAGGCCCACTCTCTGATGTGATAGGAGCAAAGAGCTGACTCCGCGTCTCTGGCTCCGACGTCGCAGTGCCGCTAGCTTCCTTTGGCTTGAAACTCTCGCCCGCCGCCGGCTTGAGAGAGAATCCGCGAGATGCGCCAAGCGTCTTCTTCTCATCTCCTTCGTCATCCAACTTGTATCGTCCACCGCCGTGCTGACTGTCCTCGCTGTTTGCCTTCAGCAGACTGAAGCCCTTCTCTGACGTATTCCCAATGGTAGTGGTAAGCTTAAATCCACCAGGAGCTTGTGACGTTTCCTTCAGCAAGCCCACGCCTCCAGTGAGCTTGAATCCAACGGGTGCCGGCGTCTTCTCGTCGCCAGTGGATACACCGGTGCTCTGATCATCCGATTTCTTCCCGACCAATGAAAAAGCGCTGCTTCCAGCTTCGCTTTGACTTCCCAGTTTAAACGATCCCAGTTTGAATCCGCCGCCTTCGCCAAACTTTATACCACTCGTCGTCGTCGTCGTCGTCGTCGTCGTTGAGGAAGTGCTAGATGATTGTCCGAGCGTTGACGTGCTTGCGATTCCCTTTCTCGGTGTTTCGCACGCCTTGCACTTCGCCAAGTCCTTCTCGTTCTTCACCAAGCACGTATCACATGACCACGTGTCAGACAGTTGTTGGAGCCCGGGAAACAACGAGGTAGCAGCAGGCTGATCTGATTTAGGCTTCTCTTTTCTTGGCGCAGAGCAGGCTTTGCATTCATTCGATTCCTTCGCGTTTTTTACCAGACATTGGCTGCATTCCCATTGGCCTGCCATCGGCGCTTTGAGATTAGGAAACGCCGTTGCTGCGACGGCTGCAGGAGGCGGAGGAGGAGGAGGGAGAGGCTGCTTCTTCTTCGTTTGTTGCTTTTCTCTCGGCGTGGTGCAAGCCATGCATTCGCGCAACTCTTCCGCATTCTTCACAAGACACGTATTGCACTCCCACTTGGTCGAGTTTTTCTGCAGAAGACTGGAAAAGCCGAGTGACGAAGACGCTGGCGGATTCTTTGGTTTCTCATTGGCTGCTTCAGCTGATACCGACTTCTCTTCAGCTCTCGGTTTCGTAGAGGACTGACAACTCTCGGCAGTCGAGGCATTCTTCGTAGAACGTTCCTGAACCAAGTTGGGAAAAGCGAGCGGTGGTATAATAGAACTCTGAAGGAAAGACAAGAATCAGATCAACAACCTATTGCTATAACCAACAAACTCGCCTTTTCCCCAGCCGATATCTTTTGAGTAAGCGTCGACAACGGCTCTACAGGCTTGATTGACCCCGTACTAAGTCCAGACGCCTCTTTCGGTTTGCTAAACTCAAAGGAAATGCCTGCACTGGGCTAAAAAATCAACGCAAATCAGAGAGAAAATCCTTGGTGTGAGACTAGAGGCACCTACCTTGGCCTTGGCCTTTGCTCCAGTTCCCACTTCCCCGGGTTTCGAAAACTGAAAAGAAATACCCGGAGGCTTCGTTGCTGCAGCGACGGGCGCCGACGTAGAACTTCCCAGAGAAAATTTCGGCAATCCTCCACTGGCAACTGGAAAGGGAATAGCCGGCGGCAAATCAGAATCCTATTGGAAAATTGTGAGCAACATTAGACAGTCAAGACAATTGAACCCACTTCGTTTCTCTCTTCTTGTCTAACACTGGCATAATGTGCCGTTCTCTTAGGCGACTTCATTTTTCCTCCGCCGCCACTGCCACTAGTAGAAGTCTTTGGCACTAATCATCAAAGAAACGTTTGCTTAGGACTTTTGTCTTGATATATCTCATACCCTTTGCGATTATATTTTCCTCTGGTGAATGGACAGGAGTTGGAAACAGGTTCGATGATTCCTTTGACGTTTGCGGCAGCGTCGACAGGGGAATCTTGAGCGACTCGACGGGCGGAGGACGAGACGACGACAAAGAAAGATTGAGATGATCTTGCTTGATAAGAGTTCGTCTGGCCGCCGAAGCTCTAGATCGTCGAAGCCCAGAACCAAGCTTCACAAAGAGAAACAAACACTGGGAAACTAAGACCATTAAACTAAGAGCCAGACTTACAGAAAACGTTACAGGAGATTTTGAAGGAAATAAAACGGACTGAGGTATGCGACGAGCGTCCTTTGGAAACATCTCTTAGAAAGAAAAACGAATCGTTGGTCTTGTTTTCGTACCTCCAAGGGGCTTGATGCGGATTCAAGAGCTTCTAGAATTCGCTTCGCTGTTTGGCTCATTCCAGTATTCCCGTGGGATATATCATCGTCCCTTGCTATAGAGAAAAGAACACCATTCTCTTAGGGAAATCTCTCTCCACAGTCCACTATACTATACATACTGCAAAGTGGCTTGATTCTTTTCACTACTGGCTTCTCCTATTAAAAATAAATTAAAAATTAAATTATAGATTTTCTAAACCTACTTGGTTTAATTCCGGACTTAATTTTCGTCTTTTGACGCTAAGTGGCCTCTGTAAAGAGTATGAAAAAATCAGAAAAATGACGACGACACCGCGAAACGGTTTACGGTGGCAGACGCTCCCCCGTATGTAGTCCCTCCTCGATAGAACGACGACTGGAAAGGACTTTGCGACGCGACGAACGTCGAAACGGAGAATTCCGGTTGTTTTTGCGCGACTGGGCGCCGTTTGCGCTCGGTTGGAACGCGTTTCGATCGCGACGACGACGGCGTGAGGGAAAACGGGTTCGGAGTCGATCTTTCGAGGGGTCGCGCGCGAATTGGGACTTCGCTCGAGTCGTTCGAACGTTCCTTACGTCGAAAAATCGTTAGTTGGGCGTGAAATCGCCCCGTCGAAGTGCCTACCTTCTTATCTCTCACTAATTCTCGGTCAAAATGCCGGGTCGACGGGATCTCGCGATCCTCTCCGTGACGTCGGACGCGCTCTGATAGGCTCGCCTCGTTTCGGTCAGGTTGCCGGTCCCGCTCGTTCTCGATCGCGCGCGTTGGCGCGCTCGCTTCTTCCGGCGTCGTTTCCCGCTCGTTTTCCTCTCCAACGTCGACGGCATCATCCAAATCTCTTCTCGTCTCGCGAATTCGATCCGCAAAAGTAGGAATAGGCGGCGATTCGTTCGAATCGGGGCTACTAGCGCGCTTCTCCTCGCTCGATCCGCCGCTGAGAATTCGAAACGGCCACGTGGAGGCGACGTAGTCCTTAATTCGGCCGAAAAACCCCTTTAGAAAGCACTAGCGATTCGATTCGACTCGATTTCGACTCCCTTCGCTCACCGATTGGGGTTCCGACGGACGAGCATATGGCTTGGCGGCCCGATTTCGGCCCGATTTCGAGCGAATTTTGAGTCGATTTCGATTCAAATCGTCCCGATCGGTCATCTCGGTAGACTCGATACGTAGTAGGCGTCGAAAGAAACAACAAAGGGAATAGGAGAATTGCGAGAACTTGGAACGGTTGATATAAACGCGAACGAACCAACTTCCCGGATAAACACGAAAACATTTTATATTTTATATATATTTAATCTAATCCCAAAACTCGTGATCGGATAGGAGAGCCCCGCCTTCGGCGTCGGGCGGAACTTCCGCTTTGAATTTGACGCACTGAAAGTCGACGTGCCGACTTTTTCCCTCCTCTTTCTCCCACGACATTCTCACAAAGGGACGCTGAATGTAATTATAAATTACTTCCAGTCGATCGCTGTTCGGCCGAGTCCGTATCTTTTCCATGTGAGTGGGATAGCCTTAGAAAAAAAGATATGAGGCTTTCTCCCCCATTGACACGTGGTCTCTCACCTTCTATTCCTAAGCGTATCTTCTTGAGTCCTCTATCTTTGAGAATTTGCTTGGCAACGTCGCGATTTTCAACGTACTTCAGAAAGCGAACCATACGCGTGTTCCGAATGACTAATAAAGGTATATATAGAGTTAATTAATATTATAGAAAGTTCTGTACGAACTTTCCACGTATTCTTCTCCCATCATAGGCGGATGATCGGCATCCCAATTAACCACGTCGTCGTCCAATAGAACAACGATATGACACTCTCTCTCCCCACCCTTATAAACAAATATTTAATTAGTGAGACATAGTCTAATTTCTGACCTCCGCTGATTTGGTCATAGCTGGTATGACGCCTGATTCCACAAAGGCGTCAAAGACAGCTCTAGCCCCGTCATTAGACAATTCGTGCATCAACACCCCTTCCAAAAAATTAATCAATAAAAAAACGATTATGGAGCTTATGGTGGGATTTACGAAGGTCGTAGCATTTCACTGTCTCCGTGTGAAAGGGAATTAGAAAATATTCGCACGCTTCCTTCAAATCCGTCACGCTCACGTGAGACGGACACGTCATCACCCCGCACTTATAATACTCCAACAAGACTTTAAATATTGTCGTTCCAATTCCGCGAGCGACTTCGAAGTCTCCGCGCGAATTCGATTTCGTCACTTTGGAATCGAGAGCAGAGCCAAACATTCTGAAAAATAAATTAAATTCACCAATCATTATGATGTTTTTGTTAGAGAAAGAGGCGGGCTTATAATAACAATAGGTACATACTTTGTAGTTCTACTGTACACGGGGTCATATAGGAGGTGCAGTGTATCTATGGGACTCACTTACCTTCCAAGCATTGTGTTCGGTTTCGATACGAGAAGGCTTCTCGATACGACGAATTTCGTTCCGTCGACTATCAGATTGAGTTTGTCGGTCATGTTCGTCGCCGATTTGGGCGTGCAGACGATGATTTCGTCGTCGAAGCGACGATCGGCGTTCTCTTCGCCGGCGGGCGGCAATTCGATCTTCTTTTTCGGTTTCGGCGACGTCGAACGCGACTGCGACGTCTTGAGGATAGGTACGGGCGAAGCGCGTAGCGTGGCGGAGAAAATCGACGCCACTTCGTCGTCCTGTCCTGTTGCCATTCTTTCGTCCTACGGGATACAAAGCGATTCTCACACTCCCGTTTGTAAACATGCGTCCCGACGCTCTTTCTTGGATTCCTCGCTCGTTGAACTTCGTTTTCGCATCGGGAACGGTTGTCGTTGCTTTATTCGAGTTCTTTTCGCTTCCCCCCTTCTTCGATCTGGTCAACGATCAGAGCCTACTCAACTACACGGCGTTCGAGGTAAAACGAAGACCGTTCTGGCCACCGATCGCTTCATTGGAGTTTGAATTTAGAATGATCCGCGAAAAGACAAGGGAGTAAGTCGAGTTTTGAGAATCTAATACGTGAATATTCCTAATTGAATTTTCTAGCAAATTCGACGATTCATGGATGCTCCTATTCTCGCCAATGCAGTGGCAAGCAGTCCAATATTCAATTGAACGAATGAATGCCTATTAAAAAATTTTGAATTCTAGTTTTATTTCCTTTTGTGCGTTTGGCTTCGATTTCGCAGCTACAGCTACGTTCTTTCCATATTCATCGTTCTCATCTACTTCTTCTTCTTTCTCGTTCATTTTATAGCTGATGAGACTTTTAATTGGAAGTACGTTGATGAGGGGTCCTTTTAGTTCAATTAAGTTCTCATTGTTTTCCCCCCCAGATACTCCAATTCTCGTCTTCGCGGTGTCTACTTTCAGACGGCCGCTGTTGCCGCCTCTCTAGTCGCAAACATAATCGTTCTTCGATTGAGAAAGGGAGGAAAGATGGTGTTCAATTTCAAGGTCAAAGACGTAGAGGATTGTTTGTCTTGCTTCCTCCGCCCGTATCTTTTTAGAGGGTTCCTAGCTTTTTATCTAGGAGTAGTAGAGCCGCCTCGTGTCGCGTCTTTTTCAACGCTGGGGATATCATTTTATCGCATCTCCTCGCGCATTTTTAGTACAATTATACTGTGAAACGTGCACAGTACCGGACGTTTTTATCATACCCTGCCCATTGGTTAGGTAATTTGACGACAAACGGACCGAATAATGTACGCTGCGTAGCGTTTTTCGTCTGATTGTTTGCGTCTAGCGCACGTTTGACTTGCCCGTTGTACACTGTAGAACGGACGTAGCGCCTTGATTTGCTGACAAAGCGTATTGCCGTTACTGCGTATACGTTTGCTTTTGGCGTCCAAATAGTGACTGGATGTCTTTAGAATAGACTCACAATGCATTTCGCGGCCGATTTTTCGCTTCTATTTCGCGTATTAGGCCATTTCGTAGCAACGCGACGATTGACGTCATGCGTTGCTCAATGTCGCGTGACAGGGCGTATCTTGCGTACGTAGCACACATTCCGCTGTCGTTTTTCGCATTTCCAATTGAATTGCGACAAAATTTCGTTTGTTTTTGTTGTCAGAAATGCATTTGCGGCCGATACGAAGCACTTTTTGATTGTGAATAGCTGCAGTCGTGGGGTCCCAGTCGCGTATGAGTATAAATACCCAGCATTTACAAGTACTTATCAGATGGAGCAGAGCAGAGCTCGTGGCTAGGATAGAAGGGAGATTGGCAACACTCCCCAAGGCTTGAGGCACTATGACCCGGTGGTCGCCTCATTCCTCACTTGACAAGGGTGTAACATTGCACGCCTTCCTAGTTCTCGCATCTCTCTCCCAGCTCCTGGGCACCTCTGTCACCGGATAAACCTCCATAGCACCGTCTTCCGCGGGGTTTGTGTCAAGTGTCGATGTTTTTTGATGTTTTTTAAAATTCTATACGCGAGAAACGCGTTTTTTGAGCTTCTAGCGGTCAAGCTAAGCTTTTTTCCCCCAAAGGGGGACCCTTTGGCTAATCCACGAATATAGAAGTCCTTTACCCAAACCTTTACAGTTTAACGCTAGGTAACCTCGCCTCTATAATATTTTTCTTGGGGTATTGCTTCTAGCATGCTTCCAGACCCCTCTTCCCACACTTAGAATATTATTGGCAGAACTGCGCCTCCGAATCGATTTTGTTACCCCCTCTCTCCCCAGTCAATGCACCAATGATCTTTTCTGTGCAGACTCCGCTGCCTAAAGCTAAACGATCTTCTGACGAAGAGGAAATGAAGGTAACGTTTTTTTATTTTGTTGGATATTTGTATTGTGCTCTAGGTCATCATTCCGCCCAATCATTGGCTCTCTATTCTGTGGAATTTCGTTGCTCTATTCATACCGGTCTTCCTTTGCCTCATCGTCTGGTTCTTCCGCATGTACATGTCGTTTGCCTGCTTTTCGTCATCTTCAGACATTCTCATCTTCTGCGAGGTCTCGCAACAGGTGCGTCAAGGATTGGGTCTGCATTACACAGGAGAGAGCTAGCCGTGACTTAATCGAATGCCTTTCTAGGTTCAGTGCTATCCGTGTGGATCCTGCACTACTTCAGGCATCAATAGCTGCTCAATGACGAATCGTTCATCTATATTCCACTGTCTCTCGCCTATGGCCGATATCAACGCAGACAAGGTGAGCCTGAACGCATACGCCCGTTCACACTTAGTGAGGCCCCCTTGCTTAAAAATAAGCCCGTCCTAAAGACCAGACCATCGATTCTCCAAACGAGACCATTTCAAAACGAATCCTCTTCTTGCTCAGGGAGCAATCTGCCTATTCAACTACAACGTTGGCTGGTTCACCTTCCTACTCGGTACGAGTTACGATTCTCTTCTGGTTTTTTCCACGAGCGTAGCGTTCTTTCCTCCTCTTCCCCCTCCTCTTCTTCCTTCTCTAGTCTTTGCCTTTATTGGCGGTCTCTTCTTCTTTTTGCTCACCTTTATGAAAGGCATAACCAATTGGGTTTTACTGGGCGGCTATCGATTGTACGTCTCCTGTTTGAGACGTCATCACGCGTGGAAAACGTCTCGCCGTAGAAATACGCCACTTCATCCGTCGGTCAATTTAATACAAGAGGAGGCCTAGAGCGTCCTTTTCTACACTATTTTTGTACGTTATTTTTGGCACCTTGACCTTGGGCTTCTTTTTTTTTTCTAAAAAACATCTGGTCGTCGTCCTGTGAGAAATTTCCTCCCCGGTAGACCCGTGGGAGAAAAAGACAATTCCTGTGTTCTTTTCAAATCGAATTCGTGATAAAGAGGGACGTGTGATTCTTCTTCGTCTTTCGATACTTTCTTCTTCTTCTTCTCTTTTTTTCCCTTCCTACTTGGCTTCGTCGCAGCATCCTTACGCGCTTTAAACGACGAGGACCGATGACGACTGTTCAGGGGTCTGTGCTGATAATAAGACTGGGATGACTGACGTATTTCGCTCCGCGGCATTGCTTGAGCGCTCTCCGCAACGAGGCTATCTTTCGCGTATCGCACGGGCAGCGTTCGAACCCTGGCAGCCTCCCCGTACGGACTATCGCTTCCCTCCGCGGGAGCCATGGCTCGTTCTAGGGCCTCTCGCGCCGCTTTTTCCTCTACCCTCTTCCTTTCGAGCATTTCTTCTTTCTTTTTCCTTCTCTCTGCCCTTTCCGCTCTTTCTTGCATTCGCTTCTCCTTCTCCTCCTCGCGCTTCTGCTCCGCTTCTGGGTCGCGAATTCGAACGGGAAACGGGCTTCCGGGCACATCGCAGTCGGCCCATCGGACTGAAATGTGATAATCGCCTTCTTCTTTTGGATTATACGTCGCATTCAAGTAGCGCGGATCGCTCTTGTCGTGCTCCAAGTGAATTTTAAACGAGCCCTTAACCCCGCGCACTCGAACGCTTAATAGTCCGACTCCCGCCTCGCGCGTGTCGATACGAAACTCCCCGGGCTCGTCGACCGTTCCATCATTCAATCCTGGCCCGTCAACGACAACCCGACTGGCGTCGGGCCCCGGCCAAACCCGGAAGACGTACGGAGTATCAGGGATGGGTTGCCGCGCCCAGCGCACGTGTAACGCGTAGCGGCACTTGCCGTCTTTCGGCGTAAACTCGAGTTTGTATCGTCCATTACTTACTTTTTGACAGTCGAGTTTCGTGACCTCGTGTTTTTGACTGTACGTCGCCGCCGCCAATCGGCCGGCACCGGCGTTTGTCGTGTCGACATAAAACGTTAACGTTTTTCCAGATATCTTGTGCTTTGTCTTGTCCGGATGAAAGACGCATTTCGCCGCCATGGGCTTTTCCCTTATCGTCAACTTAGTCGGCATCCCGGGAATCAGCTTTCCGTAGAGGGAAACTTGTATAAGATAAGCCCCCGGTCGATCGGCGACGTATTCAACGTCGTACGTTCCGTCTCCGTTATCTATCAAATCAACATCGGCGGCTGTAGCGACGCCCTGTACGGCGACGGTGAGCGCGTCATTGTCAAGGAGACCGGCAGCGGGGGCGCGAACGGTAAACCGGTATCGCGTGCTCGTGTAACCAAGCGACAAAGCTTTCTCGTTGCCGTCACTCGCGGGAGCGACAGTGCAGCGCGCCGCTTCCTCAACGGGATCAATGACGTCGAATCTAATAGGCGCGTCCGGCACCGGATGACCGTTAAAGGTTATTCCCATTGCGGTGGAGCCGGCGACTTTGGGAACGAATGCGTACGTGTATAGCTTACCGACGCAGCGCGTTTCCACCTCATCGCCATCAATTGTCACGTTGAGTTTACCGTTTCCCGCTTTGCTACAGTCCACCGTAACTTCCACCCGCTCCCTGACGAGAGCGCGCGTGTTGACGCTATTGATTCGACATTGAGTCGGATCGTAAACGTCGACGGCAAAGGGCGACGATGGAACGGATTCATTAGCAAGTCTAACGTCAACTTCGTACGGCCCCGCTTCGGCGCACGTGTACTTCACTTCGTAAACGCCGTCGGATTTTTGCTCCGTTGTCGCCTCGACGACGACGGCACCGTCGTCTTTTTTCTTCACGTTGACGACGATTTTGTCGTCGATTTCACCCGCTCGACTTCCGTCGATTACAAAACGTGCCGGTTTTCCGACGATCGCCTTTTGCAGACCGACTCCCGAGCAAAGACACTCGCCAGGAAGCGGACGAAGCCGTGCCGTCTTAAACTGAGCAATATACGTAATGACGCTCATCTCGTCCACTTGAGGATCAAAAATATCTTCGGCTTTAATCAATTTATCAACTCCCAGTCGATATTCGGCCTCGTTCATGGCTTTTTGTAAATTCTCGAGTCCATGTTCCGGCACCATAGTTTCGTAATCGGGCAGAAGTTTATTGTGAAGTCGATGCATGAGAGTCGCCAACGCTATGCCGTCCCGCCAATCTGTCGTAAAATTTGAGATGTCGAGCTCTGGTAGAATGAGTCGTATCCACTGGAGCAACTGCTCCTTAGCCGGCTCGACGAAATAGGATAAATACGTCATGACGCTTCGTTCGTCGACGTCCGGAGCGACGAGATCTTCCGGTTCGATTACCTGCGGCACGGCGAGATGTTCCTCGGCGAGATCGAGTCCGAGACGAACGTTTTCGACCTTGTTCGACGTCGGTAAGTCGAGATAGTCGGGACAGAGACCCGGGCGAAGATTCTCGACGAGGCCGCACAGGGCTCGACCGTCCGTCCAATCGGTCGTCATGTTCGTGATCGTTAGATCGGGGAGAAGAGCGTTGGTCCACGTTAGGAGGATTTTTTTCGAGGATATGCGCGTGTTTCGCGTTCCGATTTGATAGTGCTGTACGAGCGTCCATATGAGCCCAAGAGTCAGCTTGAGATTTCCTTGATAGATGTCTTGGGGACCTTTAGACTCGGACGATTATCCTATATATTGACGTCGTCTGATTCTCTTACCGATGTTGACTGTACGTATTCCCTCCTGTTCGATGAATTTGAGAGCTAGTTCGATGTTCTCGAGCTTCTGCACTTCTAATCGCGGATTCTTCGTGTATCCGCGGACTTTTTTGCCGCCGGTGAGGCCCTCGGCGAGTTCGATGAGCAGGAGACCGTCTTGCAGGTCTTCTGCCCAATTGCGTACTTTACGAAACGACTGTTTCTTATCGTCGTGGTCATTGTCTTCGTTAGCAGAAGTGCCACGCCTTTGTTTACTGAGATGAACGTTCATCCAGTTCGAGAACGTCTTGCTTTGCGTTTGCATCCATCGCTTTTCGCCAACATTTTTGGATACTCGGTGACTGTTCATCTCAGCACCGTGACTCCAGCTGGAGAGGAAAAGGTATGATGACGAGACAAATGCAAATCACCGTGGGATAAGAACGTGATCAAGGCGTGCGCCATATCAACCTTGCAAATCATTGCGACTAGCTTATTCGAGGTCAGTGGATTGCTTAGTCTTTTTTTATTAGCCAAAATAGATTGATTTACATGTACAGTACCACGTGAATTACGTATGACGTAATGGGAGTAATAACAACAAGAATTCACTTTCCCCCCATTTTTTCAACCTGATTTGCAGTTCTTTTGTCCGAGCTTTTCTCCCTCGACCCTTTAGACGTCAATACGTGGGCGGGTCAACTGTTTATCGTTTAGCTAGCGCGCGATACGTCACAAAAAAGCACGCGTCCGCAGTGCTCTCGCCCCCCGACTTCGCACGCGACGCTAAAACGATGACAAGCGACTGGATCGAGAGCGAACCAGCTCCAATCAGTTTCCCAAGCGCTCCATTTTACGGAGCGCCGTCGCGAGGGGCGCCGCGCGGCCGAAGACAAGCAACGGCGCCAAGACCCGACTTCATCGCCTCCACAGCAAGATCCGAAGGCTCGACGTCGACTCTATGCTTCGACGTTCCCGAAGAGACCGTGGGACGAATTATCGGTAAAGGAGGTGCAAAAATTCAAAATGGCCGACAGTAATCCACGTTTTCAAGGTCGCGGCGGCGCGAATATACGCGAAATCGAATCGTCGACGGGCGCGCGAGTTCGAATCGATCGCGATCGACATCGAGGCTACGGCGGCGGCGGCGGCGACGTGCGCGTCGTCATTCACGGATCGGCGAGCGAGCAACGGGCGGCGAAAGATAAAGTCGACGAATTGAGCGGAATTCGACGAAGCGGAAGTGGAGGTCTGTTTTTTTGCAGGTTTAGCGCGCGTTGCGTGATACGGTTTTTTCAATTTTTTAGAGGCTCCGTTGGAGTTTGGTTCGTCTGTGGCTGTGGCTAAGTGCGCGTGTATATAGGGTATAGGGACGTTTGCATTTTTCGTGTTTTAATTAATTAAGACCTCGTTTTGATTGGGCGGCTTTGCATGCTGGAAGCGCTGAGCTCGTAGCGAGGAAGTGGGAAGGTGATTGAGAAAATAAGATTAAAAAATCAATAATTAACTAAGAATTTTCCTATTAGGACTTGCACCTATTGTTAAGGAGTTTTACGTTCTGCATCCAGACGTTGCTGGAATGAGTTCCCAAGAAGTAGAGGACTTTAGGTGGACGCGGCAACAAAAGCAATAGGGGGGGAAAAACCAGAAGCAATTATTTCATTTAGAAAAATCAATAACAACATATCTGCAAAAAACTTGACTGAGAAGATGAAAGATCGGCCTATTCCAAATCCCATTCGCACGTTCAGAGAAGCCTTTGAATCCTATCGTAAGAGACAATAAAGGGGAGGGTTTCCCATATTGGCTACGAGCTAGTAGAGCGAAGATTCAGTAGCTCAGGCAGTGCGCTTGTTGTCCCATAGGCGACATATAGGGCGCTCCTTCAATCCTATATTATTGTACCTACGTACTTATGCCGGATATCTTTAGCTGACATTATGGCTGAATTGGAAGCGTCTGGTTTCGAGAAACCGACTCCAATTCAGTGCCAAGCGTGGCCGGTCATAATGCAGGGTAGCGATTTGGTTGGCATAGCGCAGACGGGCACGGGCAAGACGCTCGCCTTTCTTCTGCCCGCTTTTATTCACATTGAAGGCCAAGTGACGTAAGAGTCAAAAAGTGTAGGTTCTCTACGTTTTGATAAGAGCACTCGTGCATGGATAGACCGCGGGCTCAACGCGACGGACCCACCGTGCTCGTGCTGAGTCCGACGCGCGAACTCGCACTTCAGATAGAATCCGAAGTGAAGAAATACAAATACAAAGGCATACGATGGTATACCCCCCTTCTTTAATTAGAATCGAAATAAATCCATAGCGATAGCCTCTCCTCCTATTAGCGTTTGCGTATACGGCGGCGGAAATCGTCGCGAGCAAATCAACATCGTTTCGCGAGGCGTGGAAATCGTCATAGCAACGCCCGGCCGTCTGAACGACTTGCTCATGAGCGGTCGACTGTCGGTGCGAAGCGTCACCTATTTGGTCTTAGACGAAGCCGATCGCATGCTCGACCTCGGTTTCGAACCTCAAATACGTAAAATCCTCATGGATATTCGCGACGATCGCCAGACAATTATGACGAGGTTTCCCCCTCCGAATCGAATAGAGGCGTTTCGTTGTATTAGTTATTAGTGCCACGTGGCCGCCGGAGGTTCGTCGCATGACGGACATGTATTTGACGGATCCCGTTCAAGTCAACGTCGGCTCGCTTAATTTGGCCGTGAGTTATATATAGTTTATAGATGATTTTTTCGTTTGGGGGATTGGGTCGCTCTCTAGGCGGTGCACACAGTGACTCAGCTGGTTGAAATGATAGGCCAAGATGAGAAGAGAGAACGGGTACGGAAATGAAATCCCCATAGATAGGCGTGCATATATTTTTGATGCACCTGTAGATTATAACGTTTATCTCCGAAATGGGCGAGAACGATAAGGTGATCGTTTTCGTTGGACGCAAAGCGACGTAATGAATCAATACACAAGACAAATAGTCTCTGCTAGAAAGTTCCCTTTCTACGTGTACAGAGCCGACGACGTTGCTAGTGATCTCAGCCTACAGGGCTATAGAATCGAATGCATACACGGTGATAGAGATCAGATGGATCGCGAGCAGGCATTGGAAGACTTCAGAACAGGTCTCCTCTTTTAGCGTATATAGAGCGTAGTTGATTCGTTGTGTCCAGGATACGTCAAGGTTTTGATTGCCACCGACGTGGCGTCTCGCGGTCTCGACGTGAAAGACATCACGTAAAGATAGATAGAGACTTAGGCTTTTGAGTTGTGAGGATGTATACCAATATTTAGCACGGTTATCAACTACGATTTTCCGAGAAATATTGAGGAGTACGTCCATCGCGTTGGCCGAACGGGAAGAGCGGGGTAAGACTAGAAAATATTGCATACGTATGGTACCTTTCCTATAAGCGCAGTTGGCCTACATCTATTACTTTACTTTAGTCGTTCAGGCACGTCGCTCACACTGATGACCAGAGAAGACTGGAAGCATGCTCAAGACCTCATTGACATCTTAGCTGAAGCAAGCCAGGTACCACCTCTCCCTCCCCTTCACGCACACGTACATACACATACCTCTACCCCCCAACCGAAGGTCGTGTCAGAAGAACTCGTTGGCATGGCAGAACGCTATAAAGAAGCAAAGAAAAAATGGGGTTCAGACGGAGGCGGCCGCGGGCGTCGTTTCGGGGGCCGAGGCGGCCGCTCTTTTGGCCACAGAGGCGGTTTCTCCCTCGCTAGCAAAGCCTGGTGACTTCACAGTTTATTTACGCTCAGAGTTGCGTTCCATATACGTAAAACTTAAACAGAGAGAGTTCAATTAAGGAGTTCAAGGATTGAAGCCTCCGCTGCCGCTGACTCGGTGCATCACTCCAGACGTTTTTCGCTTGAGACTTTCGATCAGCGTCTTCGCGCTCATCTGTCGTCGATTTTCGTGTCGATATCTCGCTTTGGCGACGAACGATTCGAGTCGTTCGCCGCCGTCGTCCTCGTACATTTTCCCCACGAGTATCCATCCCTGTTCGGCGTCGTCGGTCGACGGCGCGCTCGGCTGGAGCGTGAGTCGGCAAGACGTTTCGCGGAAATTGTCGTTTGGGAATAAAGCGTTCACTTTGACTCGGCGCGTGCCGCCGCGGCTGTCAATTGTGACGTCAGCGCGACGAGCCGTCTTTTCGTTGACGACCCGATGGAATGCGCGACCGATTGCGATTTGTCGTGTAACTGTATATTCCAGTGCCGATTCCGAGTCTTTGACTGGGACGAAGATCCATTTCATGAGGGTTGGTCGTTTGATTTTGTGGTTGACCAGTAGGCATTTGTCCTCTGTCGCCTCTTCCGCGTACAGGGGGGAGAATAGGACTTCGAATTCTTGACGAGGCAGGAGCTGGGCTACTTGACTCACTTCGGCGGCGTGTGGCTCGCTGTTGCGGTACTGCGATAGACGATTGGATGTCAGGAAACGGGCTTGACGTTTCTGCTGGGGAAGGGCGGGCGGTGCAGATGCGTCATTCAAATCGGGAGGTTTCACGTGGATTATTCGAGGCGGGTTTGCTTCGGATCCACGCCGCCTACTCACTGCTACTCCCATGGTAGAGAAGGCAGCTCGAATGACGTAGGATTTGCAGCGAACGAGAAGAGTTTCTATGGAAACGGCATTCTTTAGCAGCTCTGTCATTTTCACAGGTACTACTATGTAGTTACTGTATTGGACATGCAATCACTAATACAGTAATCCTTGAGATGCAACGTTTAGTTTTAGATTCCACGTCCTCATGCAGAATGTTACTTGACAACAATTGGGGTAAAAAGAGCCAAAAGAATCGCCGTCTTTCTGTGGTTTGATCTGGGTACCGGCGCTCCATGGCACCGTATCTCTCTCCGTCTTTTCTTTTGTTGGTTTTACATCTGATTGACGAAAGGTAAACGTGGGTGTTTTAGTAACGCACGCAAGAAAGTCCCCATTTGAGATCTCACAACTCGACTATAATCATGCTGAAGACAATAGCCGCCGTTAGTTTTGCCACGGCAGGCGGCCTTTGGTTTATTAGGAAATTGTTGGATTCCCAAGAAGAAGCACAGCCCACATGCCGCGCTATACTCCGCGAGATCGACCTATCAGATTTTGTCGGTGAGACTCGTCACCCTCCGAATTCAGTTCGCGCCACAAACGTTTACCCGCGCGGCTGCTATGTCAGTGCTCCAAAAAGGTTTGACAGGGTCGCCTACCCATACTCGATTGATTTATTTTTGCTGTTCGTCTTCTGTACGTAGTCAAGCGGAAGACACAAAATTGCCAAAGCAAAATGACGATGACTCGCCCGATCACGTTTATCATGGGTCGCTGTTAGCTGAGCCTATGGTCCCAGCGGCGGAAGAAAAACGTAAGATTTCAGTCAAGTACTACAGTACCTAATTCTGATTGTATTGAGGCGACTTCCCTGTTGTCTTAGCAAATAGACCAACGACGTCAGAAAGCGTACGCCGGCAAGGCACGAAATCGTCAACGCAAGCTAAGCTTCAATATCCCACTGCATCTAAGGTCCCAACCGAAAGTATGCGTAAGATTTCAGTTATTATTCTGGTAAGTGACTTTCGGCCTTTTTGTCACAGAACTTGAAGCTGACAGACACATGACGCCAAAGCATGATGTACCGACTAAAACATCAACTCGCGATCATAGACAAGACGAGAACCTCGACGTTCCTTCCCAGCCAAAGGCAATTGTTGGAGCAGCCGCAAAGCAGGGGAACTTGAGTCCTCAGCCTAAGTTCCAAGAGCCAAGTCGATCTCCAGAGCCGGTTGCTGCTACAGGTCACGACGGCAGAAAAGGCCCTACCTCACGAACAAATCGACGTAATTCTGCTACACTGATTTAGGTGCCTATCCTATTCTGCAGACATTACCTTATAGGCCATGACAACGACGACGACGATAATTTGGTGCTTGAAGAGTTCGGACCCGACTGGGTCGACTTGCGCCACAGCGAGGATATTGTAAGCCGGCCGGCTTGGAAAATTATAGTAGCGCCTCGGCCCGGTTTTCACGACGTGCTTTCCAAAGGAGCCGTTCGAGAAAGAATACGTAAAGTCACCTCGCTTGACATCGGCACAGACAAAAGCTTTTCAAGAGACAATTACCATGGAAGCACTGCTATCTCAATTGTAGCAAACTCAGAGAAAGCCAAAGAAGTCAAAGAACTTGTTGAGCTAGCTCTGAAAGGATACCACTATCGTCAAGAGTCGTTTCGTTTACGCAGGAAAACTCTCAAATCGAAAAAGCAATGCGACAGGAATAGGATTATTAAGGAGATAAGTGAGGAAGCGAGGAGGCAAGCAATGGAGAACTTGATAAAATTTTATAACTTTAATAACAAACTATGCTCGTTAGACCTTCACGAGCTTATGGTTTCTGAAGTTGAAAGCGTACTACAACGTCGCTTTGAGGATTACTGTCTGTGGTTAGAGCAAACGCCTGAAAGCAAAAGAGGCGCGCAAGACTGGTTAGAAATTGTTGTTGGGAGAGGAATTCACTCAGAGGATGGCGTACAGAAATTGAGGCCAGAGGTCGAAGACTTACTGCAGCAATGGAAGAAAGAGAAGTGGTACAAGTTGGCCGAGCCAGACACTAGTATCGAAGTTCTCAACAAAGGATGTCTGCTTGTGATATATTCACCGTATAGAGGAGGGGAGAGAAGGGGCATGGCTCATTTCTATTGTGATGAGTGCGAAAAGGGTTGGATTTCAGAATGGGCATGGCCTTCCGGAGCAAAGCGGCAAAAGTGCGGTGGGTGCAAGAATTTCTGCAAACCGATGAAATTCTGCGAACCGTTTCGCACCAAACACGTTGGCACCAAACACGTTGGCAACAACGCTGAATCGCGCGAGCACCGGGCAAGCCTTTGTGAACGATGTCTTGCTCTACAAAGGAGGCATGGCGAGCACATGCGATGCATAGATCAATAGTCAGTCACGGTACATTGCCGGTAGAAGTGCGCGTAGTTATACCGAGTCGCCGGCTATCAATACGTGCGAACTGGAAAGTGAGAGCCAATTTACGACTGCGCGTTGAGATTGCTAATAATCGTCGTCAATCACGAGTAAGTACTTTAGTGGGGTTCAGATCAAAGTTTCCTTAGTTAGTGTCATGGTGACTTCACTTGACTTATCGCTCTATCTTTCTTCTATTGTTCTTTCTAATAATTGACAAAAGGCACGTTTATTAATTAATTAACGCACGCAAGAGAGTCCCACGCATTCATTAGTCCATCTCACAAATGATAGCCGTTGGTTTGTTTCAGTGCAATTGCGTTTTGCCTTTGGCGCTGCACAAAGAAGTGGTTTTATACTAGGCAAAAACGTCCGGTGCTATATGTTGCGTTCAGGCTCCGACGGCGAGTCGGTACTGAGAACGTTTCAAGTTCCACTGGCAGCAGGGTCGCGCACAAATTGAAGTTTACTTAGATAAAGTTGCTCTGTCGTCTTCTACTTATATAGCTTGAGAACTATAGACTTTTATGGTTATCGTGTTAGTCAAGTTAAAAGCGCACTTGAAGACCACTTGGAGAGGTACCACGTTTGGTTAGACTCGACACCTCCAGGCAAAAAAGGAGTACAACATCGGCTAAAAATTATTGTTGGAGCAGGAAACCACTCTATTGATAACATTCAGAAATTGAGGCCAAAGGTTCAAGAGTTACTGCAGCAATGGAAGAGAGAAGGGAAGTATAAGTTGGGCGAACCTGGGACCAGTGTTGAAGTTCTCAACAAGTGATGTCTTCTCGTCATATATTCACCTTACAGAGGACCACACGTAGAGGGCACCGCTCATTTCTATTGTGATGGATGCGAACACGGTTGGGTTTCAAAAAAGGCATGGCCAAACTCTAACCAAAAGTGCAAGCATTGCAATAATTTCTGCAAGCCACTGGAATTTAGCGCATGCACCGTGATGTGTACACTACACTGTACTAAATTAGTACAAAGTTACATTCTGCGATGAGTAGGTCAATACGATTGAACGCAAGTATGCGTTTTCAAGTTAATTAATTAAGTTATCATTCTTTCTGTTGTCGATTTTACATCTCATTGACGAAACGTAAAACGTGGGTGTTTTAGTATAACGCACGCAGGAGAGTCCCCATTTGAGACGACGACAAGAAAATGTTCACGATAGGAACATGCAGCAGCAGTCATTACTGTAACTTGTACGATTGCATATTGCCTTAAGAAATGGTATGAACAAGAACAACCGGTATATACGCTACTCAACGGATCATTTCTAAGTTGTAACACTCATTCAGCAGAGTCTTCTTCCAACTCACGTAGGACAAGACACAGCCGGTGCAGCTAGTGTACCTGTAAGAAGTTCAAAAAGGTTAGTTCAACAGGGTCGCCTACTGGTGAATTCAAGTTTTTTATAGCTATTTCATGCAGGTTTAGTTTATGTAGAAAGACGTTTGTGGCCTCAATAGAACTTCACGGTCTTCGTGTGTATGAAGTTAGAAGCGAACTTGAAAATTGCTTTAATCAATACCACTCTTGGTTAGATAAGACACTTGTAAACCAAAGAGGTACACAGGACTTGTTAGAAATTATTGTCGGGGCAGGAAACCACTCGAAAAATAATATACAAATATTGAGGCCAGAGGTTGAAAGAATACTACAGCAATGGAAGGAAGACAGAAAGTATAAGTTGGCCGAGGCTACAAGTAGCATTGAAGTTCTTAACAAGGGATGTCTTCTTGGAATATTTTCACGTTACAGGGGAAAGGTGAAATGTGGCCCTGCCCAATTCTATTGTAATCGATGCGACAAGATGTGGTATTCAAAAAAGGCATTGCCTACGCATAGCCAGAAGTGCAATGGATGCAAGAGTCGCTGCAAACCACTGAAATTTGGCAAACCGTTCAAGTCGTCACGGCGGTGACAACAGTGAAAGGCTTTTGTAAAGGCAGCTTGTAATATATGCACCATTGCGAAAGAAATTGAAAACGAACACATACACGTACACTCTCACTGTCTCTCAGGCTGTATGTACGGGTTAGTGAAATATGACATCATGCGTCTCGTGATTGCGATGCTGAGCATTCTTCACCGAATCTCGCTGTAACGCTTCGATTATGTCACGGGGAGACTTTGGATCGCAAAAGTACGGCGAATACGGTGCCGTATCGTCGCAGGAAAGCGCCGGTGGCAATGTCGAACTCGGTTTTTCGACGTCGGAAACGAGCTATCAATCTTTCGGTTAGAACAGACGCATTCTTCTTCTATACACACCAACCGCACACCTATCGAAGCGCATTCTAGCAGCCTAAGGCCACTTTCAGTATAAACTCACATTCTTACGAACGCACGTAACTCTTTCGTAGAAACGTTTCGAGACTACAACGAACGATGCCAAAAAGTCAGCAATACAGTCCAATCTATATCAGCAAAAAGTCAGATTTTCGAGTATCAAAACATTTTTTCGATCGAAGACGGTTTCCATAGCTACGCAAATGGAGAAATTGCTGAAGCAAGTCGGCACGCCCACAGACGCACCGGAACTTCGACGTCGCCTGTAAGAAAATTCAAAAAAATCATAATAGAATCAATATAAATGAAATATTTTCAGCGCGAGTCTTCGAAACGAGGTGCAGCACGCCGTCGCCGAAACGGCGGGAATTCTCAAGCATCTCGAACGTGACGTCAGAACGCCATCCGGCGGACTTAGAGTCAGAAACCTAAATAAAAAAATTGATTTGATTTATGATATAGTCTTTTTCTATAGAAAAAAGATTCTCTGCGTTTTGAGCGATTGAAATCGGATTATTCGGATTGCGTGAAGAGATATCAGAAAGCGTTGCGAGTACGCCATCCAATTATCCCTAAAAATAAACTACAATTAATAATTTTTCTTAGGGTGCTATGGAAGCAGAGAGAGTGTCGCTTCCGGCTCACACTTACACGCACCATGTAATTAGATAAATAGATATTGGAATTTAAACGTAGGGCTTTGTTTACTAGGGGAGCCATCTCCAAGGCGATGAGTATGGCGGAGACGAGAGAAGTCATCTCGTAGAAGCAGAAAGACGACGGTATTGGAATAATAGAATCAATATTTATTTATTTATTTATTTATGCTTTCTTTAGGCAAGAGGAACTTGATTATCTGCAGAAGCAAGAACAGGTGATTGATTTTCACCAGGGCGAGTTGGAAGAGCGAGAGGAAGCGATCAAGAATATCGAAGTGAGAGACGAAGAGAGAGATAAGTCAAGATCTTATATAATCAATACCTTAGTCGGACATGGTCCAATGCAACGAAATCTTCAAAGACCTGGGCACAATGGTTCACGAACAAGGCGACCAAATAGGTAAGAAAAAACAATAAATAAATAAATATATTATCAATGATTTTTTTCTAGATCTCATTGAAGCGAACATAACGACGACGAGAGGACGCGTGCAAGATGGAACTCAGCAGCTGCGACAAGCGAAGGAATATCAGGTAAACGCGACGTGCATACGAGAGGGTGGGAGGGGGTCCCCTTTCTCCGTTGCCACTTCGAAACGTCGCCATTGTCCTCGTGGATCAATTCTCTATGCCTCATTTCTTATCTCCTTGTCTCAGAAAAAGGCTCGTTCGAAAATGTGCTGCATTCTCATCGTCATTCTCATTGTCGCCGCCGTATTGGCCATCATCATCTACTTCTCCGTCAAAAAATAATAACGTCGAGCGCTCGCACGCGTCACCAATTATCTTTCCTCGTTTTTTTTTTCATAACTCCTTTCCTCCCTCCCTCAATCCTCAATCCTGGCTCATTAAAATATATATACATGCAGCGAAAAAGCAATGTGTGTGTGTGCAAAGAGAAGAATCCATTATGCGCCAGTTCCATCACGCCTCGACCGCAGCCGAATTCTCGAAAACCGTACTAAACGATGCATTTTGTATGACGACGTCTTCCGCGTCCTTTCCCTCGTATTCCATTATTGCGCCGCTGTCGCGCTGCGCGACGGACGAGTGACGAACGGGCGCCGGTAGCGACGACGCCGTTGGCGCCAACGGCGACGGAAGCGGCGACCACGTTTCCTCTTCGCCGTCGCCTTCGCTGATTCGAATGCACGCGCCGCTATCCTGCTCCCAATCGTCGGTAAAAACGATTTTCGTCGCTGCCGCCGCGGGCGACGGCGACGGCGACGTTGGAACGACGTTGTGGAGTCGCTGCGAAACGCAGTCGGCCGATAGTCGAGCTTCCGCGTCGTGATCCCAGCAGTCTTCCATAGCACCGGCTATAATGCTGGTCGCCTTGAAAGAATACATCGAGTTAACGTTGAACCCTTTTTTTCTCCGAATGCCTGCTAAGCGTTTGCGTTTCCTCGGAGGTTTATAGTTACTAGGCGACCAAGTCTTCGCTAAGGACTTCTAAGTGACGCGGCGTTTAGAACAACGAACTTGTACGGGTGTGCGAAAGCGGAACGCGGTCGGGTTTCGCCACGTACGATATAGAGCGATTTCTTTCTTTTTTTCTTTTCTTACTTTGTTTTGTCGCCATTCGTCGGGAATTCGAGGCCGTTCTTGATGTCGTAAAACGACTTCTCTCATTGCGTCGATAGTCGGTCGTTTGCCGACTAAATCCTCGTACGGCAACATGAGTTTTCTCTCTAAGAACGACAAGCTTGAGAAAATAGTGAAGATACGCTTCCCCCGCGTACCATTTGGAGATCGCATTCCGCTGACAATCTCCCATAACACCAAGGCCATCGCATAGACGTCCATGTGCTTGAAAGACGTCATTTCCTCCAAGTTGATGCGTCCATCAAGAGCTTCGGGAGCCATATAGCGCGGCGTGCCGACCTAGAGAAATCGTCACGCTATTTCCTATTGAAATTTCGACTTTATATAGTACCTGTCCAGCATTGGCCATTTCCCGCAAACTCGTTCCCTCTCGCAATCGCACGGCGACGCTGAAATCGGCGATAACGCAGCCGGCACCGTCGCCTTTGACCAAAACATTCGAACTTTTGATATCGCGATGAGCGATCGCCGTCTTCTTCGTCCCGTCGGCGAACGAATCCGAATGCAGAAAGGCAATGGCGGCGACGAAACTCTGACTCAATCCGACGACGCGCTCGCAATCGAGCGGCGCACGACTCCTCAAATAATCTTTCAAGTCGCCGTTCTCGTAATAGGCCATGACGATCCAATAATCTCTCGCGCCGACGGCCGTCGTCTCGCGAACGTCGGCGGCGACGAACTGGACGACGCTCTCGTGCGCGAGCGACGGATCTTGAAGAAAATCGCGCTCCGTCGCCCACGCCGTCTTCTCGTAGCGAAGAAACACTTTCGCGGCGACGTCCTCGCCGCGAAGCTTCGCCTTCCACACGGCACCGTATCGGCCCGTTTTGAGCAGTTTCGTCAATTGAGTCGATTGAATTTCGGCGGCGCCGTACGCGCTGCTCGCCGACAAGATGCCGGAATCGCTACCGAAACTGCTAAACGATCCCGTGCGAAGCGTCTTGAGCCTGAAATCGTCGTCGACGCTCGTCGATCGACAGCGACGCGTTCGTCGATATTTGACAACGAGCAGCGCCCCCATCGTTAAAATAATTAGAATTATTAACAGCGGCACGGAGGTACTTAGAGCGAGAATTCGTTGTCGTCGATAGCCGCTAGCAAACAACGACAATGACGACGGCGATTCCATAGAAGTCGTATTTGTATCGGCGTGCTGTCGCGACGACGACGTCGGCGGCGGCACCGTCGTCGAAGTCGTAGTACGCGTCGATTGTCTATAATTCGAACGGATGTTTGACGACGGCAGGTCCGTGCTGTTTCCGGGTTCTGTCGTCGTCGGCGCACGTGTGATATTCGAATCGTTTTTCGTCATCGTTGCGCTTATGAAGGGCGGCGTCGTTGGCGGCGGGCGCGACGGTTTCGGTCGGCGTGCGCCGAATAGGCGATTGCAGTTGTTCTCGTGACAACTGCACGAATGATACTCGTAGTAGGAGCCGTCGCCCAAGGGTATAGGAGGCGACGGATTCTCGTCGATGCATTCGTCGCGTCGCGCTTTCGGATGGGGATCGATGTTGGTGAGACAGCTAACGTGGAGGCCTGCGTAGCGACGATTGCCATGCGAGTCGATGTCGATTTGCCAGAAGGCGGCGCAGGCGACGCAAAGTTTCGTTCGATTGCACGGATTGTGACAGACGAAGAACGTCGAATTGCCGTCGTCTTGCGTCGTACAGTTTTCGTAGACGTCCGCGACGTCGCACGACGCCGCGCAGGTGATTTTTGTCTCAGTAGCGTCAACCGTGCCTAAAGGGACATCAATCAATAGCAGTCTCAAGAGGAGACGTCCTAACAGTCACCGTACTCGATAGTATGACGCTCAATAGACCGATCCACAGGACGAGGGGAACCAGCGTCATTGTTCTCTTTTGACTGCGAAGCATCTGACTACTTAGTTTTCTCTCGATAGTTCCAACTTGATTTGGACGTGTCTTTCGTATGCCCCCACACGAGAGAACGCGACGAACGGACGTTTCGCTCGGACCTCGATTCGGGCGGGACTGAGATCGCGAAGACGAGTGAGCGATGACGGTGGGATGCGGGGATGTTTGAGCGGCCAGTCGGAATCTTGGCGGCGGGACTCTAATTGTTAACGATCTAGTTACGCGTGTAATCTACAAGAGCGGAACCCAATTTGCGGCGGCTCCGACTTCGAACTTGGAAACCTTGGGAGTGAAATTTGCGGTCTCATACCCATCTATCAGACGACCCGTTCCCTTTCCGGTTTTCCTAATACAACTCCTCCTTCGTGAAGACTTTCATCATCATCATCATTCATGTCTGCAATCTTATCTTGAAGTCTCGTTCCTTTCCGCGATGCAGAATAGTCCTCTAAGTTTAGCAGTTGACCAGCTGGACACATAAGTGCATATCTATGCAAAAGACGCGACGCCGACTGTTTGAACAAATACATCAAAACGACACGTGACGCGGTTCGGTTTTTATTCATCATAAAATTTCTACAGCTAAAAATCGAACGTCGCGTAGCGTCCGCGTCCACTCCCGCCGCCCACCGGCGCATTCATGTCCCGTTGCATTTCGTCGCGACTTCTCATTTTCGCCGCGTTGAGCCCGTGCTCGAGCACGCCCATTCTCAAGTCCATCTGCACGTTCTCCGCCTTGAGTCGTTGAAGCGACTGCTTGATTCTCACAAGCGGACCCGAATCGGTCATGCTCGTGCCGCGCTCGTCCATTTTCGCCTTCACCATTTCTAACTCTTCGGTGACGTCACTGAGAATTTTACTCAATTCCGTCACACTTCCACTACTGCCCTTATATCGTTGCTGGGCGTCGGCTAATTTATCCTGAGCGACTCGATACTCTTCGATTTGACGTTCTAATTGTTGATTTATGTATTTTTCTCGACTGGCGATTTTGTCGAGTGCGCGCGTTATTTCAGCGTGGAGTCGATCGAGTTGGCCCCGCGTTTCGCTCATCGCTCGCTCGATATCGGCCCTATGAACGCCCATGCGTTCGACGCGACTACGCCAATCCTTGTCCTCCAAAGCGCCGCCGCGCACGCGTACTTTCAACAGCGGCAACACGCGCTCCACCTCGAGTCGCCACTCTACGGCGTCGCGCGTCGACACGAGCACGTCGTCGGGCTGTCCCGTACGTATCCCCACCCCCGCATCCAAATCTATAAACCCAGTCGCTACTTCGTCATCATCGTCTTCATTCGTCGCGATGGCAACTCCCGCGTCATCGTCGTCAAGACGACTAGCCGTAAGCTCCGCCCTATCGTCGTCAATGGCGTCGGCGTGATCGTCATCGCTTTCTTCGACAATAACTGGCTTCTTCCACGCGAATTTGCGCGCGAGAAGCGCTTTATCGGTCATGCTATCGAGAACGTAGAGAACGTGCTCGCCGTAGCCCTGTTTGAGTCGATGTCGCGGCAGCGCGTCGACGTCGAAGCCGATCGCCTTCAATTCGGCGACGATTTGCGCGACGCTCGCGTTCGGATCGTCGAATTCTTGCGGCGCTTCGAATCGACGCCCGACAAGACCGAGAAGCCAAGCGAGAAGGGACGAGAAGTGATAGAATTGCTCGCTGGCGTTCGTTGGGAGGCTGAAGTGGTGTCGCGTGAACGGCGCGATGTTGTTCGGCTCGCTGAAGTGGCGTTCGTAGTCGAGAAGCTTCAGCTTGTCGAGGAGATCGTTCATGACGCCGTGCGTTTGCTGATACGAGACGCCCGGGCCCGCATCTCCGCCGCCGCGACGTTCGTCCGTCATTTTTCGTTCGCTTGTTATGACAACGGGAGTTTACGCGTCGCCACGCGGAATGCGCAAAATTTACGCACTGGGTATGTGTCTGTATTTTTTATACACAGGGTACAGTACACTATAGGTCTATTATTTAGAATCGCAGTTTTGGTTTCTTTCCACAGCAGGAACATGCACGCGACTCTACTTCCGCATCGCGTTCCTCATTGACTTTCCTAGCACAGGCGTACATCATGGAGAAATACTCGGCCTGATTGGCAACGTCTTTCAGCCTCGAGCACTCGCCCTTCAACACGTCCAGCTCCCCATACAGCTACAAAGGTATCGATTTCCACATATAAAGTGTCTCGTCAGTGAAATTTCTTATACCTTCTTGTTTTCGTCGAGTGCCTCCTTCAATGCCAGCCTTCGCTGCTCGGATATTTCTTTCCAGTACTCCGTGGGAGCTACTGGAGCGGTGCACATTGATATATGAGATGATGTAGGTTTTTTGAACACAGATTTGACCTTGGGCCCCTGTAAAAAAATACATCCTCCTGTATCCTATGTAACTAGGTGCACTACAGGTCGCGGTGTATCCTTTCGATTGGTGTCGTTCAAGGCGATTCTTTCGCTCTATAAAAAATTGTCTCTAAAGGAATTTTTTTGACGTTTCGACGACGGTTTTGGTACCTTTTTCGCCTTTTGTTGCTTTTCAGAAGTCTAAAATAAACCTCTATCATAAGAGAAGGCCGAGAGGGTAAAAAAGATGCTTACTTTTGCCTTCCCAGGCTTTCGAGGGGCTTGCGAATCCATGCTTTTTCAAACCAAACTCAGCGCCAAGAGACACCCGGATAAGTTTATCCACGTGACCCGTGGCAATTCGTTTTCTCTTCACTTTTTGGTTCAACTGCCAGCATAATATGTTTTTCACATACATTTAAAACAGCTCTGTTACTCGTGTGAACCTCTATACTCTCATCTAGGCGTAAATTCTGACTAGCTTAGTATTACGGACAGTCGTAAGGATAGCTATCAGAGTTTCTCTTCGTTTCCGCCACTAATGTCGAGCGAATCCGAATCCCAGACGGACAAATCGAAGAAATACGATCGTCAGCTTAGGTTTGCTTACTCCACGCACATGCATCGTGCCGATTTCGCGCTCTCCGAAGGCTGTGGGGAGAACGAGGCCAGGCGGCTCTCGAAACGGCGTCGGTTTGCCTAATCAATGCCACGGCAGCAGGAACAGAAACGCTCAAGAACCTCGTTTTGCCCGGTACGTAGATAGGAAGAGGTAAAAAAGTGGGGGAAAATAGAATATTTTCAGGTATCGGTTCTTTTGCCATTGTCGACGGCGAAAAAGTCACGAAAGCGTCAATTGGAAACAAGTACTAAAAATCGCATTTTACGACGTATTTTTTTTGATTGACGCGGAAAATTTCAGCTTCTTTCTTCACGACGACTGGCTTGGAAAAGTAGAGAGAGAAAAATTCGATAACATTTATCAAAAATAGGAACATTTCTTCCCAGTCACGCGCCGAATGTGCCACAGCTCTACTTCTCGAACTGAACGGCGACGTGAAAGGAAACTACGTCGACGAGGTCAGACGTTCAATTGTATTAGATTTAGAAATTGAATTTTCACGTGTGCATAGACTGCCGAACGGATGTTGCAAAATCGGCCCGAATTTTTCAAATCATTCTCGTGCGTCATCGCTACTAATTTATCCGAAAAGTGAATAGTTTTAATTAATTAATTAATTTTAAAAACAGAGCTGTTGTTTATTAATTCTTTAATTAATTAAGGACGCTGCTCAACTTGGGTGACATTTTGTGGGGATATCAAATTCCGCTAGTCGTAGTCCGAGCCTATGGGATGATTGGATACATAAGACTGGTGTTTGCAGAGCATCCAGGTATGTGAGAAATACTATAATTGTTTTTTTCTATCTTTGAGACACTATCTACAGTCGTCGAGTCTCATCCTGAGAGCGCTCATCCTGATCTTCGGCTCGATAGACCGTTTCCCGAGTTTGTTCAGTATGTTGACTCGCTCGATTTGACTTCGATGACCAAACAGGTATATATCCCTGAAACGATTACTGAAAATAGGATCGCGTTTATGTCTCTTTCTTCCTAGGAACATGGTCACACGCCGTTTCTCGTTCTATTGCTAAAATACTTGAATCGATACAAAGAATCGGTGAGACGGACTTGGGACGCCGTTTCTGCTATATAATATGACTGCTTTTAGCACGATGGAAATTTGCCTAAGACGTACAAAGAGAAAGGAGTTTTGAAGGAATTGATTAAGACGGGTCAGATAGCAACACGCAAGGTCCTTTATGCATCTATTTATTTTCCTGTGAAGGAATCCTATTGAACGAAAACGGGGATCCTGAAGACGAGGAGAATTTCGACGAGGCCGTGAAGAACGTCAACTCGTGTCTCGTTCCAACGAGAGTCAGTTCGAAGTTATAGCGATAATAATTCTTTGTAAAAATACTAAAATTAGGTCCCAGAAGAGGTGGAGTCCGTCTTTGCCGACCCCGCTTGCTGCAATCTGACTCATCAAGTTAGAAAAGTAGACACGAGATACGCTCACCGAGCTTTATTACTAGAGTTCAACGTTTTGGATACTCGCTAGGGCTGTGAAGGATTTTGTAGCCAATGAAGGAGAAGGTACCGGAGGCGTTTTCTTGATAATTTTTTTAAATGCAATATGGTGGGCCAATGCATCCAATTGAAATTGGATGCATTCAGGGATGCATCCAAATTGAAATTATCCTTTAATTGGGTGCATCTTTATCTTTTTTAAATGGTAAATGTTGGGAACGCCGATTTTTGACCGACCAGTGTCTGTAACTCGTTGCGCGCAAGCGGCGCTTGCGGTTCAGGCGGACGGAACCTGTCTAGTGCATAATAATAGCGTGGTAATGGCAGGATGAAAAAATTTTATCTTCCCTTACCAGTCGGACGCTGCCGTTGACCACGCCATTATTATGCACGAGACATGTTCCGTCCAGCAAGCGTCGCTCGCGCGCAACGAGTTAGACACTTACCTGTCAAAAGTGGGCGTTTCCGCCAACGCTACGGAGTACTTTTTATGCGCGAGTGGTGTTCCTTGCGCCTGAACCGCAAGCGCCGCTCGCGCGCAACGAGTTGAAGACACCTATTGAAAGTGGGCGTTCCCGCCAACGCTACAGAGTACTTTTTATGCGCGAGTGGCGTTCCATGCGCCTGAACCGCAAGCGCCGCTCGCGCGCAACGAGTTAAAGACACTTGTCTGTTATGATATAGGTGCTTTGCCTCTACGGGGATCCATTCCCGACATGACGGCCGACTCCAAACGATACATAAAACTTCAGCAAATGTGAGCAAAACTCGCTTCTTTTCTTCAATTAATACTTTCTTTCAGTTATCAAGCGAAGGCAATGGAGCACGCCACTTGCGTTAAGGAAAGAGTCTATAGGCTTCTGGACGAGATGGGAAAGGCACGTTGCGTTGTACGCGCACATGCGATGATTATTTTTCTATTGTAGCCGCGAGACTCTATAGCCGACGAAGACGTCAAGTTGTTCTGCAAGAACGCGCATTTTCTACGCGTTATACGATGTCGTTCGCTGGGCGAAGAGTACGCGCGGGAGACGGCCAAGTCACAGGATATAGGTGAATAATTATTACATGTGTAGGAATAATCCGAATTACTCATGGACCCTGTGAGTAATTTTCTATTTCTAGTGAAATTACTAGTTGACTTTGTGAGTACAGTAATTGTCTTTGAAATTATTAGTAGTGAAATTACTCATGGATCCTGTGAGTAATTTTTAATACAATTACTCGAGAACCCTGTGAGTAATTGTCCAGTAGTGAAATTACTCATGGTCCCTGTGAGTAATTTTAAATTTCTAATACAATTACTCGTAGACTGTTTGAGTAATTGAAATTATTAGTAGTGAAATTACTCATGGACTCTGTGAGTAATTTTCTATTTCTAATACAATTACTCATAGACCTTGTGAGTAAATGAAATTTCGAGTTTTTTCGAAGCTCGTCGCTCCAGCATCGATCTCCGTAGAATTCCAGGGACTATGCGTGTCTGGAAAAGCCATTAGACTGTCAATCTCGTACTAGCGGTGAACTAGATGTTAGAAGAATGACATTTTGTGCGTGGGAGACCAAGAATGGCGATATTTTGGTCCTTTTTCACGCGATTCAGTCGTTTCTTCCACTAGTTGAAGTAAAATTGCAATTCTAAAGCGTTTCGATCGCGTCGATTCAAAGGATCGTTCGTTTTACGCGAGAAAACCGCGATGCGATCGGAAAATCGCGCTATTTTGGTGCTTTCGACGCGATTCGGCCGTTTCTCTTCCTAGTCTAGTAGATTGTTGGGTTATAGAACTTTTTTGATTCATGGGATCGACCAATCTTTAGTTTTGGCCGAGAAAATCGCGAAAAAACTAACCGCCATCCTCCCCGCCGCCGCCCCCGCCCACCACACCCATCTTAGCATATTTCACTGGGCACCGGCGCGCTGCGCCGGTGCCAAGTGAAATATGCTAAGATCCTAACTAATATAGAACTACGTTCGTGAACTTCGAGCGCGCAGTTCATAGAAAATCGATGCTTTTGTTCGAAATTTCGAGATTTCTCGAAACTAGTCGTTCCAACATCGATCTTCGTAGTGGTGGAGGGACTAAGCGTGCCTAGAAAAGCCATTAGAGCGGCGATCTCGTACTAGCGGTGAACTAGATGTGCGAAGAACGACATTTTTGTGCGTGGGAGACCAAGAATGGCGATATTTTGGTCCTTTTTCGCGCGATTCAGTCGTTTCTTCCACTAGTTGAAGTAAAATTGCAATTCTAAAGCGTTTCGATCGCGTCGATTCAACGGATCGTTTGTTTTAGGCGAGAAAACCGCGATGCGATCGGAAAATCGCGCTATTTTGGTGCTTTCGACGCGATTCGGCCGTTTCTCTTCCTAGTCTAGTAGATTGTTGGGTTATAGAACTTTTTTGATTCATGGGATCGACCAATCTTTAATTTTGGCCGAGAAAATCGCGAAAAAAACTAACCGCCATCCTCCCCGCCGCCGCCCCCGCCCACCACACCCATCTTAGCATATTTCACTGGGCACCGGCGCGCTGCGCCGGTGCCAAGTGAAATATGCTAAGATCCTAACTAATATAGAACTACGTTCGTGAACTTCGAACGCGCAGTTCATAGAAAAGATGCTTATGTTCGAAATTTCGAGATTTCTCGAAGCTAGTCGTTCCAACATCGATCTTCGTGGGTGTTGAGGGACTAAGCGTGCCTAGAAAAGGCATTAGACTGCCGATCTCGTACTTGCGGTTAACTAGATGTTAGAAGAACGACATTTTGTGCGCAATTACTTGTGGACCTTGTGAGTAATTGTCTTTGAAATTATTAGTAGTGAAATGACCCATGGACCCTGTGAGTATTTTTCTATTTCTACTAAAATTACTCATAGACCTTGTGAGTAGTCTATCCTTCGAGACCTTCCCCCACTGAAAAAATTCTCGGCAGATCCCTGTACGTGTGAGTTATTCTTTTGCCTATTTCCTCTTAGATATGCATCTCGGTGACGAGGATTCCGACTTGGTTTTCTATGTCGTGTTGCGAGCCGCGGATCGGTTTCAAAGTCAAGAGAACCGATATCCAGGTGCGAGATTCGCTCGAGCAAGTCATGGAGCTCAAATGGTTACTTTTTCTTTAAAGGCGAGACCGTGGAAGACGTCGACAGTGATAAACGTATGCTGAAGGAGACGACCGCCTCGTTTGTCAAGGAGATGGGAATCAATAGCGCAATAAAAACCGAATGCATTGACGAAATGTAAATCTCCGATTACAAGGGAATGATTTGAGTGGGGGCAATGCTCTTGTCTTAGGTGCAGATACGGGGGATGCGAGCTACACGCCGTGGCGGCGTTTCTTGGAGGTAAAAGGGCCATATCACCACTTCATTTACATTATGACACAGCCTTACATTAGGGGTGGCTGCTCAGGAAGTGATCAAGATCGTTACTCATCAATTCGTTCCATTCAACAACACTTTTGTGTACAATGCGATAAGAGGCACGTCTCTCACAATCGAACTTTGAAGGTAGAGAGCCCTTTCTAGACCCGAAAAATCGCCAGTCTCCTTTATTTAATTACGAAAAATGCTAAAAAATTCCCGCCGGTCTCTTCGCCGCCGCCGACACGTCTTCCTCGTTCTCATAAACGTCCCTCTCTCGCTTTCGAAGCAACGCGTCGCGCGACGCCGCCTCCGCCGCGTTCGTCATCTTCGAAACGGCAATATAGCGCGCGCCGTTCTCGTTGAATGATCGATGTCGCAAGTGAAGCATCTGCGCGACTTCGTGCACGACGACGCGATCCTCCTTCGTCAATTCGGACGAGAACGTCAACTCGGCGTCGTCGGCGTCGCGCTGAACGAACTCTTCAAGCCGAGCCTTGACAAGACGTCGGTCGATCGTTTGTCCGAGCCCCGATGCACCCAAGCCGGCTCGACTCACTTGGCCCATAGTCGCTATCGGATCGATGAGTCCCGCTCCTTCTCTACCCAATCCCTTATCGCCATCCCAACCCATTTTCTTCAACATACGATTTCCTATGTTCGACTCGGGTATGACGTCGCTAGTTTTTGTTGATTTTTTTAAGTCGTCTTTCGTTACCATGGTATCGGAATTTGCTTGCGGTCGCCACGGTTTCAGTTGTCGTATGCCCAACTGAATCTGTAAGCCGACGAGTCGTCGTAGCGACTGCTCGCACGCCGCTCGTCGTGCGTCTTTCTTATTCGCACCGCGACCCGAATCGATGGGGACCCCGTTGAGACACGCCCCCATTGTCAAGCCCCCGCTTCCGTCAACGGTTTCCTCGTTGAATTTGACGGTGAATTTCGATTTTTGTGCGCACGCGTAGAACAAGCTAATCGGCTTCTCTTCGACGTCTTCGTCGTTGATTAGCGCTCGACGAGCTATTTCCAATACGGCGTCCGGGACGTCGGATAAATTTTCGACGGGATACTCGCTTCGCTTTTCTTCTTCGTCTTCTTCTTCGCGTTCGAGCGTCGGCGGCGGCTTCGTCTTCGATTTGACGTCGTCGAACGTTGGCAACGCGTCCAATCGCGGCTCCCAGCGCGCAACGAGCGCCTGAACGGCGTCCGGATAGCGATTTCCGTCGTAATAGACGTTCGACCAAACGTGCGACATCGTTGTGGCGCGTTCGCGACCCCACGCGTCCGTGTGATCTTCGAGAAATTGAATTCGTGCAAAATAACGCCGGTCGACGCCTTCCCAGGGCATTCGCTCGTATCCTTCGTAGCCCTCGTTCATTTTCTGTCTGAGCATGCGCGACTGTCGTAAGAATTCGTAACTTGGCGCGTTTTCGCGGCATTTTTTTCCGCGCTTTCCATCCGCCGTCTTCGACCATGAATATCGCTCAGTACGCGCTTCGGCGCCAATTCTCGCATTCAGGTAAGCCGAAAACCGATCGCAAAGCGGCAGAATGACGTCGTCCAACTCGTTCCACGCGCAGTTCGAACGCGTCCCGCTCCGTGGGCCTTCTACTACGAGTCTCTCGTCTGCTACGCCGACGACGAACACGTTACCGTGAGCCAAGACGACGAGGTGACCTCGAACGCGAACTTGGGGGGGGGGGGGGCCACTCGTTCTTATTCTCATTTTTGTCGATCCTAGACGCTGATTCCGCCTTTCGTTTGCAGTTTTGGTGCGCGTAAGTCGTCTTGAAATCGTTCGTATCGCGTATTTCATTCGAAATTCAAAATTTCTTTCTTTCAAAAAGAGTCACGTGATCGGAGCGTATTAGCCGTTGCCGACGAAGAGGGAAGCGTTCAGCTAATAGACTCGAATCGATCAGGCCAATCGGCGCTGATTCAAGGTCTTTAATTAATTAATTAATTAATTAATTAATTAAAGATTGATTAATTTTTCTGTAGAATGGAGAGCTCATGCTAATGCTATCTTCGATTTGTGCTGGGCTGACAACGATGTTGCTAAATTGGTACACGTGCAAATAGTTTTAATTAATTAATTAATTGAATTGTTGTTAGTTGACTGGATCAGGCGATCAGAAAATTGTCTTTTGGGATACAATTCGCTGCGCGCCCATACAAAGTTTCTGTGGTCACGGGAGCAGCGTCAAATCGGTGAAGTTTCGAAAGAACGACTCAAGTACGGCACAATCAAAGCAAAACCATTTCAAATAATATGTCCTTTCAAGACGTATTCGTTTCTGGTTCACGCGACGGAAGCATTAGATTGTGGGACGCGAGATGCAACGCAAGCAGAGGTATGTGTACATAGTATTTATCTATACCTCCGTCCTGGAGGTGTGTATCTACCTAAGGTCATGGCTCCTCTGCTCTTACTATTCCTGATGCTCACGTAACGTGTCTATCGTCTCGTTCTTTGAACGACACTAGGCCTCCAAAGCGGATTGGGAAACGTCGAAAATCAACAGCAACGGTATTTAGAGACTTGGATCCCTTCACTTCAATGTATGTATAGGTATATGCGCATATTAGGGGGATCAAAGCAAGAGTGTCACGTGCGCCGTTTTTCAAGGCGACGCCACTTTGATATCGTCTGGAGCTTCGGATAGGCGAGTCAACTCAATAGGAGTTTTGAATTGTGGTTCTATTGATTATTTTAGTGTCATCAAAGGCTGGGATATCAGAATGTGTAGACACCACCTCAAGCCTGTCAAAACGTATCCCTATCCCAAGCAGAGTGCACGGCAACACGGTCAGAATTTATTTAAAATCTATTGCAAATCAATTTTATGATTTTTTTCCATTAGGATACTCTCACTTGGTGCTAGACTCAACTGATGGTCGGCTATTTGCTAATTGTACAGATGATAAGTAAGTGAAAGGGTCTTACCATTGCGTCAGAGCTGATTGCATTGTTTCTAGTATATACATGTATGACTGTAGTAGTCAAACGACGCTTCCACTGGCGTCGTTTCGAGGCCATCTCAACGCGAGTTTCTACGTGAAAACGTCTATTAGTGTCGACGACCGATTTTTACTGAGCGGATCCAGTGATCACAAGGCATACATGTGGCAGGTAAGAAATTCCCTATAGAGGCATACATTAGGCCTACTGCCTTGTGATACATATACATGTTAGAGGCTGCTAAGAAAGACCATATGCTGTGACTACCTTAAATCTTACTCACATAGAGGCTGGCTGCATTTCCTATACATACCCTGCGGCTGCAATTTTACCCAGAGTCTCCTATACTTTCTTGTATAGATTGATTCTCCGGATAAGCCTCCCTTCGTTCTAACGGGTCACGCGAAAGAGGTGACTAGCGTTGCCTGGTGTCGGCAAGACGCCACGCGATTGGCCACCTGTTCCGACGACAATTCCGTGCGAATTTGGCGTCTGGATCGTCACGCGAACGACAGTCATAAACCGATAGTCGGTCAAACGCGAATTGAAAACGAAATACGACCGTCTCCTCCTCCCCCGTCGTCTCCGACGCTAATAACCGATACGTCGAAACGGCAACCGTCGATTCTATCGTTCATGCGCGTTATCGACGAGAAGGAAAATCAGAATCAATCGATGGAAAGCGGCTACTCGTCAGACGAAAACTCGCCGACGAAAAAGAAGCTGAAATTCGGCGAAACATCGCCGTCGACGCTTAGAAACGTTTCGAACACTCGCGTTGGAAAAACGATCACGCAATATTTTTCGCCAAATGGGCCAAGTAAGTAATTAGGAATTAATTAATCAATAAATGCGGCCGTGAACGTTGAAATCCATATAATACGTTTATTTATTTATTGGGGCTACTTCTGACTAGTAAGTGGCGCAGTACGTCGATTATGCCTCTAAACATGCCAAATATGAAATCGATAAATGCCCTACCTATGCTAAAACTGGTCTGACTTGAAACAACGCGTTTTTGATTTTCTATGCTCTTTCTAAGTTTTTCCGCTTCCCGTACTAAATCGGATTTATTCGCCGATTTGAATAAGTCTTTGGCTTGTTCTAGTAGGAGCAACTGGTCTTCCAGTTCGAGTTGCTCCTTCGATGATACAAGACTTTGTTGCACGCGTTCGAGGAGTGCGTTTCCCTTGCGTTTGTCCGCTTTCGCGCGAAAGTGAACTCTCGCGTGGGCCCCCTTTTGCGCTATGTCCGCAGTCAGTATATCATGGATACATTGAAATGAAATGCGTTTTGCATCACGTCCCTTTGCAGATGATGCACTCGCTCTTCCGATTAATTCCCGAGCGACAAAACGACTAGCATCATCTGCAACGGAAGATTAAAATAATTTATTATTTATTAGAGGAAATCAACGAAATCAACGACGCGCGTTATGGTTCACGTGAACACCCCACTGATTTTCAAATTCTCCTCCTCCTTCTACGCACCCTTTTACCTGTATCGATTCTCCTCTCGAGCGAGAGATCGGCGTCGACGAGACAGCAGAGCACTTCGCGCTGAATTTCGACGTCGGACACGTCGAATCCGTGCAGCGACGCAACGAGCGCGATTGCGCGCATGCGATTCCAAAGAGCGACCACGATGCGCCCGGGAATAGAGAGTCCCGGCAATAGGCCAACGAGAAACGGTCGCAATCGGTCCGTTTTCGTTGCCCTGTAGGCGATCGCCGCTTCGGTCGCCGCCGTCACGTCGCCGTCGCTGTCGTTCAGGTAGCGATCGCGTCGTACGGCGGTCGCTTCGACGACGGCGTAGACGCCGTCGACGATTGGCGTCATGAGGCGCGCGAGCGCGCGTTCGAGATCGTCGACGAACGCCTCTTCGGTGAGGGAACCCTCCGTGGGGTCCTCGTCTTTCGCGCTCATCGTGGCGGCGAGAGATAAAGGTCCGTTGGACGCTTCTTCGAGAGCTGAAGATCGCTCGATATCGATGAAGCGATTTTCGAGCAAGTACAATTATTGTTACGGCCGGAGTATAGACTAGTACGGCAAAGTATTTACAATTTTTTTAGATTAGCCAGTCTGTCTGTCTGTTGTTAACATAACGTAAAAACAACGAGATCGGCTCCAGAAAGAGGTAAGCGGAGCGACAATATTACAGTACAGTGGATCTCATACAGTATTACGTCATTGATCACGTGGACATGTTCGACTACACGTGGCTACGTATTTCGTCTTCTAAAGTCATTTCGGAGGATTTCCATCGCTTTTTTCGTCAAAGGAAATGAAAATCTGCACTTGTGGTAAGCCTAGCGACCTATGTAAAGTAATTGGGGCTCCTCAATCTCATCGATCGCTGTTGTTCAGGTTTTCCACGCATTTCCACGGCGAAAGTCTAAGATCGAGTGATGACGAACAGATAGCTGCATTCTTGATAAGCCAAACTAGTCGTCTTATTCGATGGGGCCCCCTCTCCGAAGCGTCGTTGCGTTTCTTCGCGTAGCGACTGTATTTTTCTGTCTACAGGCGATTGAAACGCGACTAGCTGCGTCGGAGAAGAGTCGGCGAATTCGTATCGGCGAAATCTCGACTTCCCAGCGCTTTGATAGAAGGTAAATGACTATCTCTGAGTGGGGGCCCTCTCCTTGAGTAAAGTCACGACTTTATTTATTTATATATACATATATAATTTCGTAAACGCTAAAACGATTCATGCTCTGCAAGCGTTTGTTCTCTCTTCGCCGTTTCCGTGTTTGCAGATACAGATAGTGGCCACATAATGATAATCTCTATTTGTTTCAGATGATGGCTGCTGGAGGCCTGATGGACGCCACCTTGGACGCTGATTTGTCAGGGTACTTTCCTTTGTTTCCCCCAACTGTCAATTGTTATACCGTGTAGTTTCCTGATCCGACGAGGCAGACGCAGTCATCCCTCGGTCGCCAAGAGGTTAAATAGGCGTCACCTCTGCAGAGGCTCTAGAGTTGCCTCCCCGCGTAAGGCTGAGCACTGGCGGGTAAATCAGTGACGCCCCTTGGAATTGCACCTGTGAGTGGACTGACATCCCAGCTGCCACTCGCAGTCCAAGGCTCGGAGCCAGGAGGTTAAACGGGCTCATCCTCCGCGGGGGAGTCTGGAGTGACCCCACGAGTCTTTGACTCACAGCAGGTGCCCACCTGGCCTTGCCCGTTTGGGTGAGGGGGTGGATGGAGGAGAGGGGAAACTATTTTTGTTTTGATTTCTTACATCCGGGATATTAAGGTCCCGGATGTCAAAGAAAATTTGAGCATAGTTTCCCCTTTTCTCCATCCACCCCCTCGCCCAAATGGGCAAGGCCAGGTGGGCACCTGCTGTGAGTCAAAGACTCGTGGGGTCACTCCAGACTCCCCCGCGGAGGATGAGCCCGTTTAACCTCCTGGCTCCGAGCCTTGGACTGCGAGTGGCAGCTGGGATGTCAGTCCACTCACAGGTGCAATTCCAAGGGGCGTCACTGATTTACCCGCCAGTGCTCAGCATTACGCGGGGAGGCAACTCTAGAGCCTCTGCAGAGGTGACGCCTATTTAACCTCTTGGCGACCGAGGGATGACTGCTGATGATCGAGAGAGAGAGAGAGAGGCGCCTGCCTCATCGGATCAGAGCACCTACACGGCAAAACAATTAAAAGACGGGGGAACAAAACAAAGTACCTTGAAAAACGAGTCAATATCCAATGCAAGTGGTTGAGCACAATCTGGGGAGAGGAATCGTCTACGCTGGCTGGCTTGATGTAGTCAAGCAGACATCTAAACCAAGGATTAATTCATTAGCTATAGCCTGCTTTGTTTCTTTTTGTATGGAATACGAACGCACAGCATTGAGCAAGAATGCCCTCGTTGTACGTACATGACGTCATGACTTGCAAGCAAAAAGGAGAACCCCAAAACTTTCGACAAACCCGATTTAGGATAGTGCGAGGCCAAAGTAGTTTGCTAAGAAGCGTATGCACAAGTCCTACCTTCGAAGAACTGCGCACGATACGATTCGACGACGACATCATCTCGACGAGACGAAATTCATTCGCCGCTGATTTGGAGAGACGAGACGCTTTCTTCGACGCCGCAGGAGGTCGGAGAGCTTCAAAAAGACTTCAAAAACGACGTTGAACTTGAGAAACGGCGTCGAACGACGTCGACCACGAGGCGGTTAGCCGGCGCTTGCGAAATCAATGGCGAGCGCATGCGCTTCACTTGGCCGCACGCTAGCCGAAGATCTCCAGCGATAAACAATGCTTCGTTTTCTCGTTGGCGCGACGCTTCTTGCACTGGCGAGCGCAGATCCCATCCCAACTGTCATATGGCACGGAATGGGTAGACGAACGTCGCGTGGCCTGCTAAAATAACTGAACGAGAGACAATCGACTTTAGGCGATACGTGCTGCTTACCGATCAGCATGGGACGAATCAAAAAGATGGTCGAAGACAAAATCCCGGGAATCTACGTGAAATCGATCAGGATCGGAGCAAACGAAGAAGAGGCGAGAAAACGCCATCCCTCCCCCACGCACTTCCGTCACGATCTCCTATATGTGTGTCTATTAGGACTTCCTTTTCAGCTATTTCAAAAACGTCAACGATCAGGTGAAATGATTCAGTACACATAAACGTTGTTATTTATGGGGAGGTTTCTTTAGATTGATATTGTTTGCAAAGACATTGGCGCTGATCCGAAACTGGCCAATGGCTTCAACGCAATGGGCTTTAGCCAAGGGGGACAATTTTGGTAAAGTGGGGATCCTTAGAGTTGTACATGTAAAATCATCCTATATACTCTCTAGGAGAGCTATTGCACAAAGGTGTCCTAGCCCTCCCATCAAGAATTTGATATCGTTTGGAGGGCAGCATCAAGGTTGACTACTTTTGGCTCTCTCTCTCTCTCTCTCACCTGGTCACGTTATTCTTCTTTTGACCGGCAGGCGTCTTTGGGTTTCCAAGGTGCCCAGGAAACAATTCCATCGTCTGCGACGAAGTGAGACGACTTCTCAACCTCGGCGTCTACGTCAGGTACGCGTCAATTCCACGTTATCGAATCTAATGTAAAAGGACTGCCATTTTAGCTTTGTCCAGAACAAGTAAGAATTATAATTAATTAAAGACGAGGCCTCCCATGTGCAAACCCCTTGGCCTGTAGTCTTGTACAGGCTGAGTTTTGGCAGGATCCTCTCAACGAGGACGAATACAGGAATAAGAGCGTCTTTTTGGCTGACATTAATCAGGAGAATGTAAGAGCGAAAACTTTTAGATAATATGTACTTATTTAACCCGTTAACAATTCAGGTGAAAAATCTTAAATACAAGGAGAACTTGATGAAGCTGACCAACTTCGTCATGGTCAAATTTCTCAAGGACACAATGGTCCAGCCAAACGACAGCGAAGTCAGAGAAAAAAAACAAACGCTTAAAAGTTAAACTTCTATCCCCCCCCCCCCCCCCCATAGTGGTTTAGCTTCTATAAGCCGGGGCAAGATAAAGTGGTTGTCCCTCTGAAAGACAGTCCCCTTTATACAGAGGTAACCTCTTCGTTTATTTAATATATAAGTTTTCCTCTAATGGTATTTTGATTTTAGGATTGGCTTGGCTTGAAGGAAATGGATGCCGCCGGCAAACTCCATTTCCTAAGCTCGGATGGAGATCATTTGCAGTTTACCGACGATTGGTTCTACGAGAACATCTTACCTTTTTTGAAGTAGTCGTAGACGTGCTTGTCCTTCGCTTTCTTTCTCTTTTCTGCTGCTGACTTGCCTGTTCTCTCCCTCGTTTCGCTTGCAATTTCCTTTTAATGATCTAAATCTAAGTGAAAGCGCACTGACAACACATCAAAAAAACAATCGCAGACAGAAAACAGCAGCAACATACACTCAAAACGGGTTTCCACTTGCCTTTGGGTGTCCTAACGGCCTCCCAACATCCCCGGACTCATTTCCTCCTTGCAAAAAAACACGGCTTCTTATTTAAATATTTGGAATTATTTTCCATCTTACTCCTTTCGCGTATTGACGCCACCCTGGCGTAGTAGCATCACACGTGCTACACCGCGTATCGCCATGGACCATTCTTTGAAAAGAGAATAAGGGCAAACTTAGTATAGGAGAGAGCTTCGTACTTTTCTCGCTGAAATTCATCGCCATCGCAGCCCCAGTATCTTAGCCCGTCTTCCACGCCCATCGAACGACGCTTCTCATTGGGACACGCTAGAAAAAAACACGGTCCCCCATGAAATCTAGAACTAAAGACTAGAGACACTTACTCGTCTTCCCTTTGTTCTCCTTCTCCTCCTCCTCTTCGGCGCAGTACGATCTGCATTCCCCAACGACGTTGACCAACTTCAAACACGTCTTAGTCGGCATCGTCATATTTTTCGAGCAAGACTGCTCCATCGAACGATCGCAATGATCTAAAAAATCTCTTTTGATTAATAAATTAATTATTGAGTCTCACATCTTACCTGGTTTACATTTGCACGTCATGCATCCGTGCACGTCGAATTCGAAGCCCGTCGGACACGCCGTCTTGCAGAGCGTCGTCCTGCAATGCTCGTTCGTCACCTTGGGACATCGAGGACAGCAGGAACCCGACTTGTGCACCGGTTTCGAGCATTTCACAGGCGAACACGTCACCGACGCGCACGCGTCTAAATTAATAAATTAATAATTATAAATTATTGATTCTTTTTCGTGATTTACCCGGCTTGCATCTGCACGTGTCGCAGCCGTTCGAATCGACTTTGTAGCCGCCGACGCACTCGTTGGAGCACGCAACTTCAGGGCAAATCGGCTTGACCACCTCTGAGAAGTCGATCGCAGGGTGAGAAGCGGTGGGCCAAGGAAAAAGTCGCACTATATACCTGCGCCTTGACAGTGACATCGTCTGCATCCGTGCACGTCGGTCCCAAAGCCGTTGGGGCAATCTTTGGTGCATTTTATTTGCGGACAGGCTGAGGGGGACGAGGGTGAGAAGGGGGAGAGGAGTCCACGCGAATGGAATGGGTTCTCACCATTTGGACATACTGGGCAACATCGGCCTTTGATCTGAACCGGATTAGGGCAGTTCAATGTAGGACAAGTTCCGCTCGTGCAAAAACGTCCAATATTAAACGCTAAAAGAAAAAAAATTCTTATATTTGACAATTTATTTTCGTGTGTGATTTTTTACTTTCTGGGCATTCGTAGTCGCATTCTCCCTTTCTGGTGATCGGATAATCGCACGTCTTCTTCGCTTCGTTCCATCGCATCGTCATCTGATTCGGCGTGCATCGATCCGGCTTGCACTTGCACAGGCGCGAGCCCGTCTCCGGCGAATATTCGTACCCATTCAAACACGTTTTCGAACACGATTCAACAGGATCAACATCAACTAAAGGAAATAAATAAATAAATAAGGTTCGGCATTGCCTATGAATATTTACCTGAAATGCAATCGCAAGTCATTTTCATATCCGCTGTTCTCTTATACCCAATCACGCATTTCTTATCGCAACCAAACGGCACAGAAGTCTCTGCACGATAAGATTAAAATATCAAAAATTTTCGACATAAATATCTTTTTCACCGTTTTGTCTGCAGCCAATTGAGGGGCAACCGTCTTCATCCAATCGAGCCGTGAACCCGATGGGACAAAACAGTTCCCTCGAACGAGTCTTACAAATCTTCTTATCTAAAGAAACAAAAAGAGAGCCCCCTTATCATATACCGTACAACCCCTCGCGCCCTTTTCTCACGGAAACAAAGATATTTCTCATTCCAGTCCTTCTGCTCCGGCTCCGTCCACTTCAAACACGTCCCCCGATCGCTTCTCCGACTCCTCCACGTCACGTCGTACTCAAACCCATTGGGCACGCAGAAATAACTCTCGTCGTCCCACGCGTCGACGTGCGTGCACGTCATCCCGTCGATTCGACCGGCATTGCTCCATCGAAATCCGACATCGTATCGACTGCACACGTAATTATTATCCCAGCCGTCGATTCCGCTCGTCGTCGACGGCGCGATTCCCACGCACGACCAGCGACGCTCTTGAAAGAATTCCGCGCCGTTGTGCGTCCAGACGAGATCGTAGGAAGCGTCGATGACGTCGTCCACCTGGCAGAGGTATCCGGATTCGATGAGCGGATGCTCGATTCGGAGACAGCGACCGTGCTCGGGGAGGCGTTCTTTGGCGTCGCGATAGAAGCGAAGGCGAATGTCGGAGTCGCGGGGAAGGCAGAGGAAGTAGGTGGCAATTTCGTTCATGTAGCCGACGGGCGTGCAGCGCATTCCGTCGACGAAGCGATTACGAGTGACTTTGATGGAGACGGGGAAGCGCGTCTTGATGAAGCTCGGTTCGTAGGCGAAATCCCAGTCGAGTTTGATCGAGTGCCAGTTGCAGTATTTCTTCGGCGCAAAGGTCGGCATAAAGACGAAGTCGTCAGGAAAGTAAGGCTCTGCCAAAAACAAAAGAATGAGATCGTTTGACGTCATAAATAATAAAGGTGCTCACTCATTGGGCACGTGGGACACATGTGCCCCTCGATGAAGGTCGGATTCTCGCAGCGCAACTCGTTGCACATGGGCTTCGTTTCGGCGTCGGCCGGCGGACACGTCAGGCAGCACGCCGAATTGTAGCTATAGGGATAATCGCACGAGAACTGAGTCGAACAGCGCACGCTCTTGCAAGCATCTAAAAGAAACAATAGATGCTATTTTTTTTATTTCTCTTTCCGTCGTTGCTACTCACCGGGTTTACATTCGCACGTCGGGCATCCGAGCAGATCGAGTTTGTAGCCGCCGGGACAGGGCATGGTGCACTGTCTCGTCGCCGGGCAAACGTACGGGAAGGGCGTGCGAGTGGCCATGCAGCGACGACAGCACTGGCCTTGAATCGTGACCAATTCTTCGCCGTCGGGACACGAAGTGGGACAGCCGGTAACACCGGAACAATCTAAGGAAGAAAAAAGAATCAATATAAATAAATTATACTATTAATTATTTCTATTCTTCTTACATGTTTCCTTGCATTTGGGACAGCACTCGTCTTCGGTTGTCCATATGACGTACTTGCAATTGTCGTTGAGCTTTGGGCACGTTCTCATCGCGCACGACGCCGATCGGCACTCGCACGTCATGCAGCCGTCCGTGTCGTACTTGTAGCCAATAGCGCAGCGCGTCTTGCAGCGAATCGGCGAGCAGCGGGCCGGACAGCGCGGGCACAGTTCGTCGCCGAAACGGATCGGATTGGCGCACGGCAATTGGGGACACGTAAAGCCTGAAATTTTCAATTAATTAAATAAGAGTCGAGCGAGGATGGATGCTCACTTTTCTTTTTCGTCGCCGGGCAAGTCAAGCAGCACTCGTCGCCGACGTTGTAACCATAGTTACAGCCGAGAAGAGCGGGACACTGCAATTTCTTGCAATTACCTAAAACAAGAAAAAATCAATACATAATTATTGATTATTATTATTTTTTATATTTACTTGGCTTGCATTCGCACGTCGGACATCCGTACCAGTCGGTCTTATAGCCGCCTGGACACGCTTTCGTGCACTGATAGACGGCCGGGCATACGTAGGGCGTGGGAGTGCGCGTCCGCATGCACTGACGACAGCATTGGCCTCTAATCTTAACTAGCTCAAAGCCTACGTTGCACGTTCGAGGACACTTGACATTGGAACAATCTAGAAAAAGAATATATCTATAAAGAAACTTATTGACAATGTCTTGAGGCTTACATGTTTCTTGACACTTTGGACAGCACGGATCGTTTTCTGTCCAGATCAGATACTCGCAGTCCTTCAACGTGGAACAGTTTTGTTGGGCGCATTCGCTCGGTTTGCACTCGCACGTCATGCAGCCGTTCACGTACTTATAACCGGTCGCGCCGCAATCGATCGTGCAGCGCACAATCGGACATCGAGCCGGGCAACGCGGGCAAATCTCCGAGCCGAAATAGACGGGATTGTCGCACGGCAAAGTGGGACACTGAAACCCTAGAAACAAAGAGGAGATAAATAAAAAGATAATTTTATCAGTGGACTACCTTTCATTGGGCATCGGAGGCCGCACTTTCCCCAAACGCTCACGGCATCGTCGAGCTCGCAGTCGCCGCTGACTTTCTCGCACGAATTCTTGCTCGTACATTCTTCCGGTTTGCAGTTGCACGTGGGGCATCCGTTGACGTCCATCTCGAAGCCGTTGGCGCAGAAGCTATTGCAGAGATGATGCGGACATATGACATTGTCCGCGCGACCGATGCACGTCGGACAGCAGTCGCCGGGACGCGTCACCTGATGCTCGCAAGTCAACATTGGACAATTGACTCCTCTACAAGAATCTAAAAAAAAAAAACGAATACATTTAAATAGATTATTTAATCAGGCATAGACTAATAATACTTGGTCTGCATTCGCACGTTCTGCAGCCGAGTCGATCGACGACGTATCCGTTCTTGCACGGCACGCATTTTCTCAGCGGACACGCGTCGCGATCGACGCATCGGAGACAGCAATCGCCTCGCGGCAGAACCGTCTCGTTGCACGTCACCGGCGGACACGTCACCGTCAAACATCGCTCCGGTTTGCATTCGTCCAAAAAGCAACCGAACTCCGGATCGACTTCGTAGCCGGCGCGGCAGAATTTCGTCAGTTTGGAACAGCGGCACTTTGCCGGGCACGCGGGACAGCATTCGCCGTCGGGAAGAACGGGATTTCGGCACGTGGGCGTGGGGCATTTTACGTTGGTGCACTTGTTCGGTCGGCAGGCGCATTTGCGACAGCCGTTCGAGTCGGTCTGATACCCAGACGGACACTCGAGACTGCAAGTATCAAAAGTAGTACACCCTAAGAAAAAATAATTAAATATATAAATACTGCTTATACTATATGTTCTTACTGGGTTTGCACGTGGCTATCATCGATTTCTTACTGGCGTCGAAAGCCTTTTCGCATCGTTCGGTGACGTCGCATTTTCCGTTGTTCGTGCACGTGTCTTCGCAGAACGCCTTTTCCGTCAACGCGTTCCATTTGCATTCTTGAAACTCTCCGCAGCGAACGTCGGAGCAAGGATCTAATAAAGACCTATATACACACACCCACACAAAAGGCTATGTGGCCTTAGAAGACCTTTCGCGCATTCGCAGATGGGATTTCCGCTCACGTCCATCTCGTATCTACCGCCGCAAGCTTTATCGCAAACGAAATTCTTATCTACACTCGAAAAAAAATTCTACAAGATACGTACATATCGAAATTATTTTCTCACCGTTCATGCATAGATAATTGTTCGTCCAGCCCTCGTGAATCTTTCCCTTGACCTCGAGCGGCGTTGCAATGCACTGTCCCATCGACACGTCGGCCGGAACGCCGTCATGGAAGAAATTGAACGTCCGCGCGGCCGATTTAGGAACGCAAACGAACGAGTTCGTCCAATCGAAAATCGGATCGTTCGGCTCTCGTACGGGAGCGCATTTCATTCCGCTTACGCGGCCCGTCCTACTGAATATCCAGGGAATCTATGAAGAAATCAGCATTAATAGGTTGGCCTGGAGGCGGGTGTCTATTCCTTTCTTTTTACCGGTGTGCTGAAACACAGGCGATTCTCGACGTCCTTCGAAAAACACGGATACGTCGACGACAGATCGTTGTCCAATCCGAAAAATTTCATGTCTCGAATCGTGTTGGAAAACATCGCTACAGCCATAGAAACAGTTATAGTATCACAAGCATTTCTTTTTCTCTCTTCTCACTGGTGCACGTCCATTCGAATGTTCCCAACGCTTTTGCGCACTCGTTGTCGCCATGGTAGCACCAGTTATTGAACGTTCGATACTTCGCATCCTGCTTCTTGGCTCCGGAGAACAGTATATCCGGATATACCTAAAAAAGATATCGATCAATATGATTTTCTCTGAAATTTCTGACGCGTACAGAACGACACAAGTCGAGAACGTCGCTCTCCGTCATTTCGCAGTCGATCGTCGCTCCTCGAGGATCGTTAACCCATTTGCCCTCGTCGAAATTCCAAAACTTATTCACATAGCCACACTTGCCCATAACCTTCGGCTCTAAATACCAACGAAAGTAGAGCCTATACATTTCAAATATTGCACGTGAGTACTCGTACCGGCTTTGGGACACACGGGACAACATTTTCCTCGAATTTCAATTGGATTTTCGCACAGCGTCGGCTTCTCGCACGTCGTCGTCGCGCAGGTGCGAGGCTTGCACGTGCACGTCATGCAGCCGTGCACGTTGAACTCGTATCCGCCGGGACATGCGTTGTTGCAGGAAAGTTGGGGGCACGTATCTGAGAGAGAGAGAGAGAGAGAGAGAGAGAGAGAGTATTGATTAAATACTTAAAAAATAATTTCAAACATTTGCTGGTGCAGATTGGACAGCACGATCCTTCTTTGTAGACGGGCTTGAAATTGGTTCCGCAGGCGAGCGTGGGGCACATGATCGATTTGCAGAAGTCTGCGGAAATCGTCCTTATTTATTTATTACTAAATTCGATAATGTTTTTCTTACCTGGCTTGCATCGACACGTGTCGCAGCCAATGTAATCTTTATAGGAACCGCCCTCGCAATTGGGACACGAGAGTCGAGGACATTGCATTGGAGGTGTCTGACCATTCGTGGAATATTCTATAAAGACGATTTCAAGTCTTTCTGTCTAAGGACTCTTGTTGGGGATTATCCTGTACCGGGTGGGCAGTAGGGGCAGCACAGTCCGCGCAGTTCTATAGGATTGCGGCAGTTCAATGAACGACACTTCGTCATATCACATTCCACTAAAGATACGTGCTCTTTTAATTAATTAATCAATGAAGAGTTTTCTCACCTTTTTTGCATTTGCACGACTGACAGCCGAATTCGTCCAGTTCGTAGCCATTGGCACATTCGACGTCACATCGAATCTGAGAACAGCCTAACGCGAGATTCACAAATTCAAATATTTATTTTAATTAATCAAGACTTTTACGTTGTTGCTTGCACACGGGACAGCACGCGTGGCCGACGTAGACGAGTTCGTCGCAGGCGGGCAACTCCGGGCATTCGATTGCGGCGCAATGATCCGGCTTGCAGTCGCACGTGCGACAGCCGAATTGCGAAGACGGAGTCAAATTCATATAGAAACCGCCATGACAAGACTTCTTGCACGACCAATTCCCGCATTCTTGATAAGAATAATAAGACTACTAAATATGACTTTGTCTCTCCTACTTTCTTTCTCGCATATCCCAATCGGATTGCAACGATCTCCCCAGCACGGGATCGATCGAAGCGTAAATCTCTCCGTCGGACCGCACTCACTCGTACCCCTTTCCTTCATAGCGACGCAATAGGGAGCGAACGTGACGTGATTCACGCGACACTCTTCGGTGAAATCGCATCGATGAAACAAGCAGGGATTCGTGCGGCACGTGCACGTGTCGCAACCGGCCGAGTCCGTCGCGTAGCCGTAGCTGCAGCGAAGAGAACACTCGGTCAGTCTCGGACACCCTGACGGAAGAGATAGATTCAATAGAGAAAAGGAGGGATATGTTTTCTTTGCCTTTGGTAAACCACTGCGGTGGACTGCGTTTGCACGTTGCACAGCAACCGTCGTTTATGTACTCGTATTCGCGGCATCTCAGTTCGGGGCAGTTGGCAAAAGCACAATGATCTACGTATGCAGATAAAAGTGAATAGTTAAAAATTATTTATTTATCTAACCTGGCTTGCATTTGCACATCTTGCATCCTTCCTTGTTGTAGACAAACCCAGCTGGACAGTCTCCCGTGCAACTCAAACGAGGACACGCCTTAGCTAAAACACAACCATACTCTCTTCTCTCTAATATAGAACAACGTCATCGCGTGAAGAAAACCTTTGCAAATTGACACCGGCACAAAGTCGCCGTCTTCCGGCTCCTCGATATCAATGCATTCCTCATTGCCGCGCGACGACGTTCCGCCGAAATAGACTTCAAGTCGATATCCCCACCACTCGGGCGTGCAGAAGTAGGCGCGAACGTTTCGCTTCTCGTTCAACGTAATATAGTCACAATTCATTCCGGAAATCATCTCGTTGCTCCATCTCATTCCGCACGCCTTTTTCACGCAAAATTTATTGTCGCGCCACGCTTTGCTCACGCCGTCGACGTCACTACCAATCAAATTCAGACAGTGATGAAATTCCCCGGACGATATCGTCTCGTTGTAAAAGTATTGGAAATCCGAAGTATACGAAGGCTCGTATACTAAATATTAATTAATTAATTAATTAATTAATTAATTTTTTCACGTGATTGATTATTTTACTTTGGCACAGGTAATTATTTTTCGTTCTGTAGTCGTCGAATTTCCACTGAATGCAATCGCTTGCGTTCAAACCGTTTGGAATTCCGTCGCGCGACCACGCGAGATTGAACGGAGTCGATATAGGTAGGCACAGATACTGATTCGTCGCGTTGAGCGGCTCGCGAATGTTCGTGCACTTCATTCCCTCGATGGGGCCCCCGTTGCTCCACTTCGCGCCCCAATCGCGGCACGTACACACGAACGAACGATCGTAGGTGGGAATGCAGACGTTCTTTCCCTTGTTCTCGCATTCCTTCGTGCAACCACAGCCGAAGCAGGCGTCTTGAACGAACGAACGCGGCAAATCTGCGAACCACGCGATGCTCTCGTAACGCGCGAGGCTCTCTACGTCAGTTGTTTTGTACCTGGGCATCCCGGTTTGCACGTGGCTCTTTTTATGCACAAGTCCCGCCCACCGCCGAGACATGTATTCGTCGTTTCGAGCTGGCAGACGCCGTTTCGACCGCATTTGCCGTTGTTTTCGCACGTTTCCATGCAGATGGCTCGCGTTTTGAGCGCGTCGGTCTCGCAGCGCGTGAATTCGGGACATTCGGTTGTCAAACAGGGATCTGCGTGATATTATCGCGATAAGATACGAGGGGGTGGAGAAACCGCAAAAGCGGCCACAGGGGGAGAAGGGGAGAACAATGCATACCTTCGCATTCGGGGCAACATTTGCCTTCGACGCGCTTTACGCGACGACACTGCAACTCGGGACATTGCGCGCCTCTGCACGGATCTGAGCGCGAGCAAACAAAAAGAGAAAGCGGTTAGAAATTGTCTCGTGCACGAGCGTGATTCCAATCTTGTGTCGTGAGAGTTTAGGTGCTGCTATACTGTATAGAAACAGCAGCACATACGTGTAAGACTCGGACTCGCGGGCGGGAAAAAGTTTTCCCAAAGGATCTTTTACAGTTTTTGTAACGTGCGGCTTCTTACCTTCCGGATCGACGAGCGACTGCGCGTTTGCTACAGTGGATACGGCAAGAAAGAGGCAAAACGCCAACGACTTCATATTGCGCTCGGCCGTGATTGAACACGAAAACGGGTAAGAGCACAATGAGTCACTATATAGATCGACGGTGCGATAAATACGTGCCGGCGACCAATGACAGAGCAGAATGCTTACGTCATCGCTTAATTATAAACCCCATGCATGGTCCCCCCCCAAGGGGTCCCCGGCCCGTGCAAGGAGTGCACATATACATATAAGAAAGGGTAGTCAAAGTGTCGGGAAGAGAAACAAACCATGCATTTGAGGCATAGCACCCCCTAACTTTATACAGGCTAAAGCTTTTATTTCGGAAGTAAGACGAGCTCTAGGGGGGCTGCGCTGCCTCCCAAGCAAAAGCAAGGGGACTATACAATATGCATTTACAAAAACACTTCGAGTTTGGTACGAAAAGATCGAGTCTATTCAACAAAATCGACCCTATCTAAACACTTATAAAAACCGTCGGCGTCTTTTTCCGTCATGCTTAGGAGAAGAATTCCGTTCGCTCGAGTCGAACCGAACTCGCGCGGCGACGCCCACGCGTCGTAGAGCGCCGGTTCGATTCGTCGAACGCCGAGTTTTCTCTTCAATTTAAACGGCATTCGACTCAATTTCATAACGGTCATGTGCGCAGTAAAATCGCGATCTGCGTCAATGACGTCAATTCCTTGAGAGACGAACGTCTCCTTAACCAACACTATGTGCAGTATGTAGGCTATTTTTTACGTGCGGAGCTGCTATATACATACCCGCTATTTCTTTTAGACGAATTGATTCGTCCCCGTCGCGAAGTGCAACGAAAATGATTTCGTTGCGAAAGTGCTTAAGCCCCTCGAAATTCAATACTAACGGATTGGCGCGCAAGTCAAATCGTTCTAACGCTTCGCCGCACTTTTTCATCGCCTCTCGCGCCCTATACGAATACGAGCCGCATGTAGGGATGCCCTAATCTCAAGTCATGGCTTATTCTAGCAAAAAATCTACGCAGTGGTTTGCTTTAATTCATGGGTGCACGCGGATTTGACGTGTCTCTATCAACTAACCCCCTCCTCCTCCTTCTCCTGGACTTACTTTTCGACTTCTTCGTCGTTGTTTAGACTCAGGACGGTCAGCGTGACGTGCATCGTTTCGACGGGCACGACGGCTCGTTCGAGATTCCCGTTCTGCTCGACGACGCTCTTCTGCGCGGATCGAATTTCGTCCACAATGTGCGTCGCTTCCGAAACGCGAATTCCGACGAAATGAGTCGGCACAGGACGACGATGACGAGGAGGTGAAGAGGACTTGGAATCTTTACTTCGCTTTGAGCGCTTGGATTTTCCCTTGGATGTGCGAGATTCTAAAAAATAGATATTTCTTTAATTTAGTCGCCACACACACACACACACACACAAACACACAAAGTATTATAATGTTCATTAGAGAAGCTATATGTAAGGTTCTAAGCCCTCATTTACCTTTCGTCTCGTCAACTTTGCGACCGCAACCCTCTCCCCCCTCCGCTTCCCCTTTCTCAAGATTGCCGAGAGTCTTATCAACGGAGGAGCCCACTTGATCGCAATCGTTCTCAGCCACAGCAGATGATGGTGGTTTTCTCGTCTCCACCACCAAATCCCCTTTCTTGACGTTTCCGAGAGTCGCGTCCACGAGAGGTGTTGTGGTTGCGATCGCATTTGGCGGCCCATAGAAAGAGAATTCTGGTCCTAATCGACTCGGTTTCTCCCTTACATCAAATGGAATTTTTTCGTTATCTTCTCGTGATTTGGTTGACCCCGCCTCTGCGTTCTTTGGTGCTGAGTCGTTCTTGGTCGATTCTTCTTTCGTTGCTGCCGTCTTTGCAATAGATTCGGAGGGAAGATGCGTGTCCATGAAACTTGCGCCGATCGGCGGCGAAACAACGCCGGAGAAAGAAGATGGTACTTTTCTCGGGCAAAATCGACCCAATTCTATCGATCTCTCGAGCGTATCAGCCGGTATAAGACGTCTAAAAGGCGAAATTTTGCTCCAAAAGCGAAAACGACTGAGCATAAAACGTCGAACAGAACTTAAAACATACGGGAGCCAGTGGTCGGGTGACCAAATCTACACAGTAAAATTTAAAAAAAGATAGACATGAAATTTAATAAGTAGTAAAAGTAGAATCAGTGAGACATAAGCTACACTGTAATTTTTCAACTGAGGCCCCCTTTCCGTAACTCACGCATCGTTTTACCGCTAGAAGCTCAAAAAACGCGTTTCTCGTGTAAAGAACTTTAAAAAAACATCAAAAAACATCGACACTTGACACAAACCCCGCGGAAGACGGTGCTATGGAGGTTTATCCGGTGACAGAGGTGCCCAGGAGCTGGGAGAGAGATGCGAGAACTAGGAAGGCGTGCAATGTTACACCCTTGTCAAGTGAGGAATGAGGCGACCACCGGGCCATAGTGCCTCAAGCCTTGGGGTTTTATTTATGGTATATCTCTCAACTACACAGTACATATTCTAATAAACACACAGACAGGGGCACTAGGGGGTTTAGAGGGAATGGTGTGTGGTGAAGCACCTTACATCTACAGGGGAGGGGGAGGGGAGAACAGGGGAATGATGGGTGGGGATAATTAGTTCTACTTTATTAAGAATTATTCGTGAGTTTGCTCTTTGTAGGCAGACCGCTAGACGCTTGCTCCAGTAGTTGATGAATCCGTTGCGATCTTGGGGAGTGTTGCCAATCTCCCTTCTATCCTAGCCACGAGCTCTGCTCTGCTCCATCTGATAAGTACTTGTAAACGCTGGCTATTTATACTCATACGCGACTGGGACCCTACGACTGCAGCTATTCACAATCAAAAAGTGCTTCTTATCGGCTGCAAATGCAATTCTGACAACAAAAACAAACGAAAATTTGTCGCAAATCAATTGGAAATGCGAAAAACGACAGCGGAATGTGTTCTACGTACGCAAGACACGCCCTGTCACGCTACATTGAGAAACGCATGACGTCAATCATCGCGTTGCTACGAAATGCCCTAATACGCGAAGTAGAAGCGAAAAATCGGTCGCGAAATGCATTGTGAGTCTATTCTAAAGACATTCAGTCGCTATTTGGACGCCAAAAGCAAACGTACACGCAGTAACGGCAATTCGCTTCGTCAGCAAGATCAAGGCGCTACGTCCGTTAACTCTAACCGCCCCCTGGCCCCCTGCGTTCTACAAGTCAAACGTGCGCTACACGCAAGCAATCAAACGAAAACGCTCTATTATTCGGTCCGTAGTAGAGGGGATGCCTAAACTTCTAAACTACTATGCAGTCTGCTACTATGCACTTGCAAACGACAGAGCGTACGATTGCGTACGCCGCGACGCGGCCGAGATTAAGAATCAAAGAGCAACAACGCGGTAGCGTGCTGGAAAGTGTGGACGATAGGCGGCGGCCGCCTACTTGACCCAGCGTGAGCCGATTCATTTTCTCCGCTCCCTCGTTGAAGTAGGCGAACGAAATCAATAAAAATCGCGAGATAATTTACCACGTAAGTGATTGGATGGCAGCATGAGACGATCTTGATTCAGGATCCGATTTCGCTCCAAAATCGAAAACGACAGAGCATGTAAACTCCAGAAAACGTTCAACTTAAAATCACACACGAAGCCAGAGGAATCTTAAAAAAGATAAACATCAATATTAGATTAGTAAGCATAGAGTTCAGAATCAGTCGCTGTCCAATTTTCCATAGGTCCAAAGTCCGGTGCGTCAATTCTAATAGATAGATTTCAAAAGTTCAAAGGAAATTATCTACCAAATCTCACGTCAATCCAATATCGAGCATTTCATTCAGCCGATTTTTAAACCGCTGTCCTTGCGCGTTGCCTTGGGCCACCATTTCCTCATATGTCATTGCCACAGGCAAATGATCAGCGGCGTCATCTTGATCCTTCTTCAACGCTTCAGACACTTATAAATAAAACCGATTGCAAAAGAGTCAACGCTCAATACCTAGAATTTTCTTCAGCGACTCAAACGTGATTTCTTCAGATTTCTAAATGCCAATTCGAGGACGTCGCAATTATATTCGTTCCTTACCCTCATATCTAATGCTTGTACACTGATGTCGTCTCGTCCGACTTCCGATGACGATACGACGCTATCCTTATCCTTGGGAGAAACACTGGTCTTGTGCCTCAAACTATCTTCTAGTATAGATACGATTTGAAGAAGGATAGCTGCTACACTTACCGGTAAATTTACCTTTTCTTCTCTTTCGTTCAAGGGGAACGGACAGATGAGCTGCTTCGTGCCCAATGCCCGTCAACGTGTCGCTGATCGATTGCCTTTCAAATAGCAGTTTGTCTGATAGATTGAGCAGATCTTCAACCGAAGGAATTTTAGCAGCGACGGCGTTCCTGTAGAATGAATTTTGGTATATATTTATAACGAAAAGAGGGCCCCGTCTCACTCGATGTTGAACAGATTTTTCGACAATAGATAGGACGCGTTTCTTTCCCTTCTGCCAATCACCTGAACAAAGTCTCGCTTCATGAATAAATCGTTTCGTTAATAAATGAACAATATTCTACCATGTCAGTCATGTCGAGAAGATTTCGATTGCCTGTCCACTTCGCCACGAAATGCATAAAAGTGGCGGCCATCGCGTGAATACAGCAACGCAATTCAGCCGACATATGACTCGACGCCGAACAAGAAAGATCCTCACAAGAGAATAATTAATAACCTAATCTACTGTATCCACTACTGCTCTTACTTGCAGACCGAGTATGACTCGCAGCGATTCCACTATGACCAAGTCGGCTCCGAGGCTCAAGCAGAGAACGATGAGGGTTTTGCATAGGATAGCGTAGTGCTGCGGGGTGTTCGTTGTCAGCTGCCCGTACACGTACAACGTCCAATAGAGATGATTTCCATTCTGAAGGAGGAGGAGGAGGAGGAGGACTTCTAATCGAATCCTATGTATCTATCGTAGATAAATAATACCTTTTTCATAAACAAAACGTCCTGTTTCGACGCCTGATCCGCCTTGAGGCCAAGCTCCTGTAAACTGTCCCATGACCTGAGAAAAAATATGTTTTACTCGTCTTCTCGCCAATGTCTTGGCTCTGAAACGATTACTAATCAACACATATACAGCACCGTTCAAAGTTCAGGCTCCCATGCGTCCTGCACTACAGAGATCAGGTAAGGTAAAACTGCTGTCTATTTAGAAGGTTTTTGAGTTTTTGAGTCGCTCATTTGAGACGAAATCAAAGAAAAACGACTTCAAGAACGAGTCAGATACGATTCCAAATAGGCTACACAGCAAACTTCAACTGGGGCCCCTTTCGGTAACTCGCGTGTCGTTTGACCTCTAGAAGCTCAAAAAACGCGTTTCTAGCGTATAGAACTTTAAAAAACATCAAAAAACATCGACACTTGACACAAACCCCGCGGAAGACGGTGCTATGGAGGTTTATCCGGTGACAGAGGTGCCCAGGAGCTGGGAGAGAGATGCGAGAACTAGGAAGGCGTGCAATGTTACACCCTTGTCAAGTTAGTATATTATCGGTAATTGTCAAGTGAGGAATGAGGCGACCACCGGGCCATAGTGCCTCAAGCCTTGGGGAGTGTTGCCAATCTCCCTTCTATCCTAGCCACGAGCTCTGCTCTGCTCCATCTGATAAGTACTTGTAAACGCTGGCTATTTATACTCATACGCGACTGGAACCCTACGACTGCAGCTATTCACAATCAAAAAGTGCTTTGTATCGGCCGCAAATGCAATTCTGACAACAAAAACAAACGAAAATTTGTCGCAAATCAATTGGAAATGCGAAAAACGACAGCGGAATGTGTTCTACGTACGCAAGACACGCCCTGTCACGCTACATTGAGAAACGCATGACGTCAATCATCGCGTTGCTACGAAATGCCCTAATACGCGAAGTAAACGCGAAAAATCGGTCGCGAAATGCATCGTGAGTCTATTCTAAAGACCTTCAGTCGCTATTTGGACGCGAAAAGCGAACGCATACGAAGCTACGGCAGTATGCTTCGTCAGCAAAATCAAGGCGCTACGTCGGTTCTATAAGGGGCAAGTCAAACGTGCGCTACACGCAAACAGTCAGACGAAGACGCTACGCAGCTAGTTTTATCGTCAAATCAAGAGTAGCGGGGATCCCTAAACTTCTGAACTACTATCGGTGCTGTCTACGTGGAGCAAGGGCCTATATTTCTATTACACTCCAATGGAAACGTTCTCCAAATTCCCGTTGTGATCAACAAGCTTCTGAACGACCCTATGCACCTGCAAGCGTATCTCTAAACCCGAAGAAAATCTCGCTTAGAGAGAAAGAGCATGCGATTGAGAGTCGTACGCTGACCTGGGTCCGAGTCTAATAGAAGACGAATAAGGGGATCAAAGAGAGATAGCGGTAGAGTGCTGGAAAGCGTGTGCGGACGATAGGCGGCCGCCGCCTGGCCGAGACACTTGACCAGCGTGAGCCGATTCATTTTCTCCGCTTCCTCGCTGAAGTGCGCGAACGAAATCAATAAAAATCGCGAGATAATTTAAATTTTATTGCCTTGGAAGCGATTGGATGGTAGGATCGGGCGATTGAGACGATCTCGATTCGGAATAGAGTTCGGTTGGCTCGTGAAAGGGAAGTTTGCTGACAAGAAACGTCATCACTTCGGTTTTTTGATAGTCGGGCAGAAGACCAACGAAAGTTCCTTGAGAAAAAAAACGTGGGGGAGCACACGTCCAATATCTTTTTATCTCTTACCTAAAGCACAGACGACTGCATCGCAATATTGCTCGCATTCCGCTTGCTCGGACGCCTATAACAGAAGATGCTCTCTCTCTCTCTCGTCTTCCTTATAATAAGAAGTTTGGTTCTCTACCTTTGCCATTCCTATGAGACTATCTGTCGCTATGCGAAGCTTCTGCAAGAGCAAGTGAAAAATCTCCAAAACGGAGGGCCCTAGAGAGAGACAATCAAATAATAAGCACTTCATAGTCAATTTAGTCTATTGAATAAACGGAATTTTCTCTTTACCCATTATGCTTCCAGCGGCCAATGGCATGGCTGCTTCTATCACTTTCACGACGCTTATTTTCAGGCTCATTGAACTGCGCTGCGGCTGTTGCTGCTGTCCGTTCAGTTTCTCAATAAGTGACTGGATGACCAAATAACAATATTGACCCTGCCAAGAAAACACTACAGTATTCAAATATTGAATCCCTCTGCTCGGCTCTTGCCTGAATAGAAAACATGATTATCTGAAACAGATGAGTCGTAAAGGTGTTGGGGACCCATAAGGAATTGGCGTCCAAGTGATTTAGGATCGGCACGAGAACGCTCTTGATATTTCCAAAGCTAGCCTTCCCAAGCAAGTTTCGGAGACACGTTTCGGCCAAACCAGCCGGCGTAGAATCGTCAAGAACAGCCGCTTGGATACTCTCGACTGTCGACGTATCCCTGAAAACTAGTCTTCACAAAATACCTATATGATTAATCATTTTCGTCGCACCTGTTCGACCAATCGACGCCCTCATGCATGTTGAATATAAGAGAAGGACATATCTTTCCTATGTGACCCGGTTCCCAGATATTTACCTAAAGATACACAAGGTAAAGGACAGAAATGAGAGACGACTCTTCTTCTCGCATACAGAGAGATCGTCGCTGACTGCCTTTCGGATTACTCCCTGAAGACCTTGGAGTCCGCTAAGTCTTAGCCTTTGCGTATACATTAGATTAATTATTAATTAATTGAAATTATTATTGCCTTTTTCGGAGGTTGAGGTCGTCGCTTCCGTTGAAACACATCGAGCTGAATTTAGAAACGAAAAAATCGTATCGTCGATGATACGAAGGGACGACTTCTTCGATTTTCGAAAATTGAACAAACTAGATGAAAATTTAAATTTCGACTAATTGATGAATTATTTTCTCACCGATTTGACGGCTTGCATTTGCAAATCGGGTAGCGTCGTTTCGGACAAATGTTGGACAATGCGCAAGAAGCTTTCGACGAATAAATTCAACGTGCGCGCGTGGCACTCCGAAAGAAGCTCGTCGAGCGCTTGCATGGCAATGTAAACGTAGCTATGGAGAGAAGGGAGACTGCCGTAAACTTGGGTGTACACGGACCTGTATCGCGAAGTGCCGTAACACCGTCGCACATGGATTCTTGCACGCGATTCGATTCGTACCCGTATCGCCGCCTTGCCAAGTCGTGTTTGACTCGTTTCGCGAGATAGGCGCCGATTCGGTCGAGCTTTTCGGGCGCCGAGAGCGAATAGTAGGTCAGCTTTTCCATTTGAGAGCTGACGATTCCCTCGTCGGGCGAAGAAGGAAATATGTCTTCGACGTGACGCTTGTAGCGCGGTTTGAGCTTGCGAAAGCAGCCGCAACAAGCCATTTCCAAAAACTGAGAAAATTATCCGGGAACGCGTTGTGGCACTTTCTCTTGACGCCTTTTTTTCTTTACCGCTTTGCCTTCAAGCCAAACCGTTTTATTCAAATGCAATCTACAAAGTACATAACCATAGACTAGTAGTTATTCTGAGCCTATTAAAAATTGAATTTTATTTCTAAAATCTTTAAAAGAACGGTATACATGCTAAAATCCGATCTCTAGATGGCCCAGCGTCTAAAAATATCGCAGTCCCCCCACCCCAGTCACAAATTCAATTCTGATACCAAATCTTTGATGCTTTTCCTATTCGCTTTCTTCCACGCTTTATCTCTCGCACTGACAACATGAGAGCGCAGTCGAACGTGACCGTGTTCTTCCCTATCGACATAGCTTCCGTAGCCCGAAGTGTCACTAGCCAACGGACCCCGCGATCCTTTCTCTATGCCCCGTCCATCGACCTCGTCCACGACAACCGAAGACGACGGTTTTTGGTCGCTCTCGCGTCGCAACAACGACGACGTCGACGGCAAGGGAGACCTCTTTTTCCCGTCCTCGCGGTCGTCCTCATTCAGTATGCCACTTTCGGAACTTGAATCTGATACGTAGCCGTCGCTTGAACTGTCGCCACTCTGCTTTCTCACAAATGCAGGAGTCCGTCTAATAATCGAGAACATTTTCAGTTAAAATATACGAACCTATTGTACCCTTTGACTTACAGGAGTCTCCGGTGAGCGATGAGTGCAAAAACGATGCCGCGAAGTTTTCGTTTGGCGTTGAACGTCTTCAGACGTTGCAGCGTGCTGTGACGCGAACTGGACGGGGGCACGCTGAGCTGATTGATCCACGGCTTGGCCAACGCTTCGAGCGCCGTAATCCTCTCCTCCTGATCAATAGTCAGCTAAGGATAAAAAATGAAAAAAAAACTCTTTCTAATGGCCAAAGGTGTCTTTCTCCTAGGACCCTCACCATGTCGGTGACGAGCATTTTCGCCTGATGTGACACCGTATCCCACTCGGGATCTTCCAGCGAGTATTCCCCATTGACAATTTTTAAGAACATGTCCCCTTTGCCTTTTTCGCCCAACCAAAACGGCATGCTTCCGACGAGGAGAATGTAGAGAACGACTCCGGCCGCCCAAACGTCAACGGGGCAGCCCAGCGGAAGCTCTTTTAGGGTCTCGGGAGCGAGATAGTACGACGAGCCGCTCGTATCAACACAAATACGACTTTGACCGTCTGTATATAAAGGAAAAAAAAGATGGATAGAAGGGTTTCAAAGTATATACGCTTTTACTGTACCAGGAATCATTTTGGCAATGCCAAAGTCGACCAGCTTGATAGCCACATCCTGTATGTTCCCATTTCTCGGCGGCTTGACTAACATGAGATTCTCGGGTTTCAAGTCCTGAACACGTAAAGGAAGTATATTTATATCATGGGGAGTAGGTTTCCGGTTTCCTCTATTCAACGACTTCCCACATCCTTTCTTACCCGATGCACGATCCTTTTCGTTTCGAGATAGGTGAGGGCGAGTAGAACCTGCCTAATGCAATGCCGAGCGTCGCGTTCCGAGTACGTATCCCAGCTGGCAATCAGATCGAACAGTTCGCCGCCTTCGAGAAGCTCGAAGACGAGCATGTGCGAGTTTTCGTCGTCGGAAAAGCAGCGTCGTAGGCGTACGACGTGCTGGTGGCAAAGCATGCCGCAGATCTAGATAAAGAAATTGAAAAAAAAATTGAATATGTAAATAGGGGATGATAATGAGATGCGTGCTGCATCATCCCCGGGATGTTTGGCCCCAGGGAGCGCTTGGACCGCGGGATAGGAATGCGGAAGACTGATGCCTAATCTATGTGCATTTTAGCTAATGAAAGGACACGTTGCACGTTGCGATAAACAATCTAATTTATGATCTCGTTGTCCAATCAAATGGAGGTGTATATAGAATGAGAAGCTCCATTGCGAAGGAGATGCACAGATGCATGTGTAGAGAGTATCTTTTGAATATCTTTCGAATTAAACGTGCACACCTTCTGCGCGAAATAAACGCAGCAGGATCTCCCTACTCCGTTTTTCTCGCAAAGGAACGACGGGCGGAAGTATTTCCGCACCACGCGCGTAGGCGTCCCAAAGCAACGAGGAAACGAAGACTGGTACTGTGCGAGAGAAGAGGGTTTCTGTAGAAACTAACACTGAAACTTCCCTTCCTGTGCTATAGGGGAGTCATCTTTAGAGTTACGGTAAAAACGCCGCTGGATGTCCTATAGGCTAATATACGGAAAAGTCTCTTACTTTTATTTCTGCTTTGACTTTCTCCTCGTCTTCGGCGTTCTTGATCTTCGACGGATCGATTCGCTTCGCCGCGTACGCGCGTCCGTTCATTTTCGCGCGACACTGAAACACGGTGCCGAAACCGCCTTCGCCGAGGACGTCGTCGACGTCATATGCTTTGACGAACGCCTCCATTGTTTGCTCTGCGCGAGTGGACAGCGCGGAATGGAATGCCAAGCGTTTCGTTCCGTCGTCTTCTTCTGTAAAGGATGTACGGGGGTGTGACGTTGGCTGACGTCACGTCACGGAAGCACTGCTTTGTGTGGTCCACGCCAACGTTCCTAGAAAGAATGCGCGGCTATCAGAAATCAAATGTGAAAGGTCGAGGCCCTGAATGGGGTGTAAATGAGACGATAAAGTTCGCCGAAGAAAAATTTAGTAGCGTGCGTACGCCTGTGACGTGTTTTGTACTACCGGAAATAGCCTTATGCACTTCTTTTTCCTCTTCACCGTCGTTCTTCTTCTCGAACGTGCCTCTGCGCAGACTCCCGTTCCCTCGCGTCCTTTGGGTAGGTTCCAAACGCGCCTCATTTTCGCCGCTCAGCCTCCTTTTGCCTCCCCCAAAAGGCTACACTCTCCAAAACGGCTCCAACATCGTCATCGACGCCTTCTACGACCTGTAGGTCACAAGAGCAGCAGTTTTGTAGTGCTCGAGTCTTTTCTGCGTAGTCTTTCGTCCGAATGCCAGGCGAATTGGCCCGTTCTGCAAAGCGTCAGATGACGTATATGCATGACGTAGAAATATTACGGAAGTGTTTGTTTTTCCAGGTGGCGAAGCAGTACGTGGGGAAAGTGACTCTCAAAATTCACATGTTCCCGCTTCCGTGCGTGCCTTAATTACTTGAATTATTTGTTGTTGATACGTCGGAAATTGATTTTTCTCAGGTTTAATCATCAGTCGTTCTTTGTCGCTCAGACAGCGCATCAATTGATGTTAACGAAATGCAAACCATCTGTCTATTCATCGTTTGTCACACTGGTAAGAATGTTTTGATTGATATCTGCTTATAACCATTTATTTCACTTGGCAGATTCTCAAGAACCAGAAAGGTACATGTCGTATTTAGTCCACGGTAATAATGCTACATTTGTTTCTAGATCTCACCACTGGCTCAGTAAATATGAGTGAGACTCAAGTCAAAGAGAGTATTGCTGAATTAGTTTCATCAGCAAAACTTGGCCTCACAGAATCTCAGTAGGAGAAAACTTCACACATATTTTATGATTTGCATACATATATACGTAGAGTGCTTGCTGGATTTAAGGACAATCACGTCTACGAGCTGTCAGTTATGTCGTGGAAGTACGCAGCAGCTCAATCGATAACTGGAACTCCCGAATTTATTGTCAATGGTGTCGAAGTTCCGAATGCCAGTAAGTCAAAGAAATACAGTCCAATATACTGACTTTGGCTTTGGCTATGCAATTAGGCACTTTCATCAAAGAGGATTGGATCAAGTTTATTGAGAGTTTGTTAAAAGCGACCCTAATCTATTGAATTTATGACTTATTAGTTGCGTTAGCTAGTTTGCATGATTAGCATACACGTGACATACGATTGTCACGAGACGAGAGATTGTCACAAGACTTCATTGACGATGAACGCCATGCTTCTTGTTGCACTTGCCTTTGTCCCTATCATTGCAAGCCAAACGCACGTGCCAGCTCGTCCCACCGGTAGATGCACTACGGTGTTCAAGTTCAATTGAGGGACAGTATGTTAATTCCCCAAGGGTACACTCTGCAGCAGGGCTCTACTATTGTCCTGGAAGCCTACTATGATCTGTACGCCTGCATATGTAATGCAGAGATGACTTTCTGCATTGGCTTCTCTTAGCTTGTGTCCAGACTCTAAGGCTAGCTGGCCCACGCTTCAAAAAGTAATACAGTTAGTACACATGCTGAAATGGCTCCTTGAAAATTCGTCTTTTGCTTAGTTGATGACCCAATACAAAAGCCAGCTTACCGTCATTTTGCATCTCTTTCCTCTTCCGTAAACGTTTTCTCCTTGGAGCGTGCTGATTTAGCTTGCACCTAAATAGATTTCACCATGACGCATTCTTTGCCACGCAAGCAGCCGAGACCGTCATCGCTACTCATCCGAGTGCTTACAAGGATTTCGTTTCACTGGTACATTTAGAATAAGAGTACTTTAAATTAATTATTCTAACCTGATGATTTGTTAGATGTTTGAGCAACAAGAGAGTATGGTTTTTCTATGTCGTTCCATATTCTATTGAGCCTTGTTCTCCCACAGAAATGAAAGCAGGGGCTGTCAATATGACTGAGCCTCAAGTGATGAATCTGATAGCGCAGATTGTCGAATCAGGAAAATTGGGAATCACTGCCAAAGAGTAAAAGTGCCAATATTTATAATTTATCCTCACTTTTCTTCTCTAGAATTGCAAGCGGTTTCACTAATGATTCCATAACGGAGACTGCAATTCTAGCCTGGAAAACCGCATCTCAAAGAGGAATAAACGATACGCCCTCTTTCGTTGTCAACAGAATTCTCGTTGCCGAAGCAGGTGATTTCGACAAGAAATAATTGATTTTGTGAAAACAAATTGCGCCGTACAGAGAACTTTGACATGGAAGACTGGGTCAAGTTCATTGAAAATCTTCTCAAGAAGTGAAGAGGGTACAGTGTATGAATGGCTGAGCTGCTGGCTTTCGCTCTTTTTCTGACTAAATTTCGCTGAAGATGTTAATCGTTTTTGGTGTTATCATGCTTATTTTTAGCGTCGTTTCCTATTCTAGCTCGAAACGGCTGTTTTCGGCCAAGATATCGCGTCCAGCGTACACTTTGCGATGAAAAATGACCGTCCGAGAGAATCGGACGCTTCATTGAGCTGGAATTGTAGACGAAATCGTGGACTCCATGACGGCGCGTGAGAGGAGGGCACTTCCCGGATTATCTGGCCATTCCCTATCATGTGAGTGTGTTCGATCCGTCGTTTTCTCGCCAATCCTACGTCAATTGATCTCGTTTTTCTTCTCTTAGCGAGGACTTCCGTTACTAGAACATGTCTGAAGCGGAAGGGTAAGCCGTCGTCGCGTCCATTCGCATCCAAACCGCTAACAATTGCCGTCGAACAGAGATGATAGCACCTACGCCGCCGGCCCCCAAATGGACATCAACACAGCCCTTCAAGAGGTCCTTCGCACCTCTCTATTCCACTACGGCTTAGCCAGAGGCCTCCACGAAGCCGCGAAAGCGTTGGACAAGTAAGGGAAGCCGAATTTCTCGATACGAATGCTATTTTCTCTCGAACCCAGACGTCAAGCGCATCTGTGCGTGTTGGCGAGCAACTGCGACGAGCCAATGTACGTCAAATTGGTGGAGGCTCTGTGCGCCGAGCACAACATTCCTCTCTTGCACGTGGACGACAGTAAGAAGCTGGGCGAATGGGCTGGACTCTGCAAGATGGACAAGGAGGGAAAAGCGCGTAAAGTCGTCGGATGCAGCTGCGTTGTAGTCAAGGTAACGTAGATTAAAAATTAAATTAACTAATATTCGTCCGTGTGCTTGTGATGACGTCTTGGTTCCCTCTACTGATGATGCGAATCAATGAGGATTAACCATAATCCGGAAATAAATATACTGATTAGTTTTTAAAATTAAAAATTTAATTTATAATTACTATTGAGATTTTATTGATTGGGGTTGTTGGATAGGATTACGGAAAGGAGACGCCGGCATTGGAAGTGATCATGGATCATCTGAATAAGAAGTAGAGACCCAATTGCACTCCCATGATTTGTTTGCTTGAAAAAAAAAACATTAAAAAAACTTAAGTGTCTTTGACTCCGCTGTCTCAACAGTACAGGTTACAGGTGAGTGAGGCTATCCTAGTTAGTATAAATACTAGCTAGACCGTAGTACAGTACTAAAAATAATGACCAAAAAAAATCCTGTTCAGTCACCGCCAACGAAAAAACGCAAATGCGCTAGCCTTGATCTTCAAAGCCAGCTGAAAAAAAAACGGGGGGGACCACACACAACAAAAAAAACAATAAATCAATACAGATTAACAATCACACACACACACGCGCGCGTATATCTAATGAAACTGTTCAGCTTCGCGATAGCCCCCGCCGATTCCATCCTCGCTGAAAAACTCCTCCAAACGCCACTGCAAAGTCTCAAACGTCGGTCGTTCCATATCGCTATCCTTCCAGCAATCGATCATGACCTCGTACAATCGATCCGGGCACCCGTGCGGCTGCGGCATTCGATAGCCTCGCTCGATTTGCGCGAGCACTTCGGCGTTGCTCATACCCGGATACGGAATCCGCCCGTACGTGACCAATTCCGTGAGTAGGATCCCGTACGACCAGACGTCGGACTTAATCGAGAACTTATTATAGAAGGCCGCTTCGGGAGCCGTCCACTTAATGGGAAACTTCGCTCCCGTGTGCGCTTCGTAGACCTCTTCGCTGATGACGCGCGCCAGGCCGAAATCGGTGATTTTCGTGACGAGATTCTCGCCGACGAGACAATTCCTCGCCGCCAAATCGCGATGAATATAATTCTGCGTCTCCAAGTACGCCATCCCGGACGCAACCTGCGCCGCCATGTCGATGAGCTGCGGCATCTTTAGCGCGCGTCCCTCGCCGTGGAGATAATCGAGAAGAGACCCGTGCTTCATCAATTCGGTCATAATATAGATGGGTTCGCCGACGGTGCAGACGGCGTAGAGTTGAACGAGCTTGGGATGGCGTAGCTTCTTCATGATGTGAGCCTCCTCCAAGAATGCCTCCTTCGACATGGATCCCTCCTTGAGCGTCTTCACGGCGACGGGAGTCGTGTTATTCCACAGGCCTTCGAATACCTCGCCGAATTGACCCTGCCCGAGTTTTCGCATGAGCCGGATGGACGTGCGCGGGATTTCCCACTCGTCCGTCGTGTTGTGCGACATGCCGTCCGTTTGGGGCAGTTCCGCGCGTTGGCATGACTTCTTCAGATTGATGCACAGGCCGTCGGCGTCTTTTTCGTAGTGCGCGACTAGATCTGGGATGTCGTTGAATGCGGAGCGACGCGCAATGTAGAAACCGCCTTGGTCGACTTTGCGTATGCGATAGTGTTTCACTGTGTCGCCGTCGCGAACCGATAGGGAAAAGTCGCCCGGTTTGCTTTCGCTTTCCCGTATCAGAAAGGACCCGTGCATGTTGATCGACATCAGGAGCATTTTCTCCGCGTCGATACGCTTGATTTTGCCGAAGAACCAACTAAGCGCGGAGGGGAGAAAATCAATAAATAAATAGGGTCACGTGGTCGCGAAAAAAATTGATCGTTTAGAGGTAATAGGGGGTTTGTTTTGTTGACTTGTGGAATGCAATTGGTTATCTCTTTCATCAATACGACCGGGTTTTAGCGCGTCAATACCGGAAGCGCGGGGAGACGCGACGTCGAGATGATAAGGAAAAAATCGCGATCGTTCGCTCGACTTTCGAAATCGCTACGCACTCGCACGCACCGCGATCGTGTTAGGAGGAGGAGGAAAAAGGAAGAAAAACAATAAGAGGGCCCCACCCACCAAAGGGGCCCCCCAGAATTCCTTGTTCCTTACTCGTGCGCGTCGAGCGTCTTCGCCGGAGCGACGTAGTTATTGGGAATGTAGCCTTCGCGCCCGCTGAGTTTCGATCGCGCCTTCCACCAGTTTCCCTCCGAATTGTCGATAATGTAAAGATGATCGCCTTTGTTGAAACTGAGATCTTCGTCCGTGCGCGCTTCGTAGTCGTATTTGGCGACGAATAGAGGAAGGCCCGCCGACGAGGGGCCGTCCGTCATCGGCGGAGCCGGCTCCGGTGGGCGCGAGTCGGTCGGCGCGCGTCCCGTCGACGTCGCGCCCGCGCCCGCGCCCGCGCCACCGCTCACTCCCGGTGGGCTCGTCATCGCTTTTTGACCGTTTCCTGCGCTCGCTGCGCTGTCCGCGTTCTTGCTACAGCAGCAGCCCATTGTTTTGCGTATGTGAAAGCACCACGGGCGGTTGGGGACGAGCGCGCAAGGGGACGAAGGGAAAACAGAAGGACACGCCCTGTATTTACAAACGGTGTGGGTTTGAGTTCATATTAATGGGGGCCCGGATAACCGCACGTGGAATTTATTGATTTTGTTTGAACCAGTTTGAATCTCATATCAATTTTCACGTGATAGCGGGCGTTGATGATGTAATGAGCACGAGTGACCGTGCTCTTGTACCCCACGCTTCGTCTCAAAACTTCTTTTTATGGTCTGTATTTGTACTCAACTAAGCAATAGAAAGCGGATATATAGTGTTAAAAGACGTCAACATTGATGAAATTCAAAAAGGTGACACCACACCCGTTTTCTATCGGCTACATATAAACGGGTAAGGTTGTGAGAACAAACAACTTCAGTAAGCAAGAGACAATGCCTGCTACTACAACTCTCCAGTGTTTGTTTGCAGTTCTTCTGTTTCTCGACATAGTTGAGAGCAATTCCCCCAAAGATCAGGTAGCTTTCTAATTACAATTTATTTACCAAATGCCAAAACACTTGTCTTACAAAGGGTTGTGGCGGTTCAGGAGTCCCGGGAATTCCTGGAGCTCCTGGCCACAATGGATTGCCAGGAAGAGATGGATTCCAAGGACAGAAAGGAAGTCACGGAATGAAAGGTACTAAAGGAGACACAGGTCAAAATGGAGCGACTGGAAAGACGGGACCCAAGGGAAATTTGGGGCCAACTGGACAGATGGGAATAAAAGGCGAGAAAGGAGAAAACGGAAAAAACGGAGAAAATAATACTGGTAATTCTATCAACTGGAAGCAGTGTGTCCTGAATAGAGGTGAAGGCAAAGATATAGGTCTTATACAGGTACAGTAATTTGCCACCAAAACAATATCTCTAAAATTGGTTTGCATTAGGAGTGCATCTTCAACAAACGTCACTCTTCTACCGCTCTTAGAGTGGCGTATGCTGCCCCTATAACGCTTTACTGTCCTGGTAGTACCTGCTGTGGACGTTGGTACATCACTTTTAATGGAGCGGAATGTTCAGGACCAATGACGATCGAAGGGATTGTCTATATTCAAGGTACCAACGACAATCCTCATCGACACCGCCAAATAGAGGGATTTTGTGAAAATATTCCATCTGGAGCAATAAAGGTAGCTGTTCATGTCGGAAACTGTCCGGGGTATGGATCCTCCGACCGTTACTCTGGATGGAAGTCTGTTTCTCGCATAATGATTGAAGAATATCCCCAGTCACAAAAGTGACAGAAACCCAAGCATTGACTTTGATTGATGTTTTTGTCTGCATGTGTAGCGTTTCAACAAAGTGTACTGATTCCAATGGCGTCGTCTCCAGGCCCAAGGAAGAACAAATGCTCTTTCTCGGTATTATGTGCCTTCAGTGAGTACCTAAGCAGCGGTAGGAATCTACTAGTAAGGTAGAAGTGGGCCTCTGGAAACCGACGCGATTGGTCGTTCTAGAAGGCGCAATCGCTTCTGAAAGACGCTAAAAGAAGCATAGAAGAGGCACGAACACCAAAAACGATTCGAATCTTCGAAGATTCTCCCAGCGAATTTGCTTTATTATTAGCAAAACAGTTTGAATGTAGCCAATCTATATTGGTTCGAGTCTCTGCTCCTCACTAACAATAACGGTCTATCAGTCTTAGCAGACTCCAATATAACGGAGGCCAAACACAGCCCAACCCCAGCTCCTCTTCCTCGACTAAAACGATAATCAGCCGACGTCACATGCCCAATGACATCTCGACTCAATACCCCACTAAAACCTCCAACTCCAAACTCATCTACAACCGTCAATCGACGATGCCCAACCACTGTTTCCTGAGGACCCACAAAACGCGGATCAGCCTTCAATTTTCCCCTATCCTCTTCACTAGGAAGAGCAATGAGATCAAGCCAAGAAGCAACTCCGCTTAGCATTTCAAACCAAACAGGAAGAAAAACGCCTTCTAGGGACAATGAGTTCAAATCGCGTTTCCTAGCAACACAAGGAAAGGGCCCCTTATTCATTTCCCCCGAAATTTCATCCCAGTTGGCATGAAACGGCGTTTTGATGCCCAAGGCGGCGAAATTGGATCTCTTAGCAGGCGGAAGGAGAAAATATTTCTTCACTTCTTCATCTCGTTTTCTCACAGCCCATTCTTTGCCTGCTTTCGTGTCCGGATAGTCTCGCGGAAAGGTAAGCGTCTCCGACTCGACATTGAGCTGTTCCATGGCCGATAGAGCGGCCGGCGTTGCTCCTCCTAATAAAAAGGCCATCCAAAACGACATTCCCCACCCTGACGGAACTACGACGTCAATGCCTGAAGCGAGATCAAGACGTGGACTATGCTGCTGAATTATCATAATAGGAATTGACTGAATTTTGGCTCCAGGACGCGATTTCGCCGCGTCGGCTTCGTGATTCGGAATTTTCTCTTCGCTGGCCTTCGCTCTTGATTCTGAACTCCAGATATTTGAAACTGGAATTTGCTTGAAATCTTGTAACAAGATGTTTTCTTCTGCTGTCGTCTCTGCGTTCAGTTTCTTTTCAGCTGAGACGATGCGAGGATCAAATACGTTTAATCCAATCGCGAGCTTAGCTGGAATCACTGCACTTCTCCAAATTTTTTTCAGAAGCTCGTCGTCTCCATCCGCTGCTAAGGCGTTTCGCGCAATTTCCCACGATTTCAAACCCAGCAATCGAAATCGTATCAATTGATTTTCTAGAGACGTCACGGTGACGTCAGAACCGGAGAAAGCCGACTGCATCTCTTGAAGAGCTTCAAGGAAACATCCAGGATGAAACCAAAGCCAAACTTGACTGGAATCAAGAAGAGAGTCTGGTCTCCACAGCAACTGGCACGGACCAATCAAATTGCTGCTATCTTTCTTGTAAAAAAGATAGGCCCCTTCACATCTTCCCTCCAACACGTCAATCCCTTAAGAAATTGAATTATTGAAGTGGCATGTAACTTAGACTAAGAGAGAGAGAGAGAGAGAGAGAGACTTACCTAGCTTTTGATCAGCTACCATTGGTCTCAATTCCGTTATAATAACAGAACGATTCCCAGCCAATTCAATACACCCATAATAAGACATATCCTAAAAACACTCCCTTAGATTCGTCTATATAGAACTATGGTGTTCTCTCTCTCACGTGCATTAGACATCGTTCTCGTATTGATCTATACGTTTTTCGAACCCATTTGCTGCTGCTCGTTTGCGCCAGTCGATATCCGTATTCGTCTCCCATTTTCATTCTTTTCGCGTGCCACAAATGGGTTTCTAACCATTTTTTGCCCTCGCGACTATTGCGACCTTCGAATTCGGAACGAATCCACTTGGAACGTCGACGCGACCGACGCGACTTCTTAGACGCCGTTTCGTCGACGTTCATCTGATGAAAAATGAGATACGGGTACGAGAAGGATGAGAAGTCGCTTACTTCTTGTTTTGCGCGCGATTGCAAACGTTTCGGGAGTCGTTTGGCGTTGTGGCTCATCGTACGTCGACGCATGTGTCTCGGAAGTGTCTGGAACGCTCGTTTTCGGCCCGATCCGCCGCTTCGGATCGCCTCCGCCATTGTTTTCATCTCCAGCGCTCTCGTTTCGGCATATTCGACGACGTTAACTCCGATGGGAACGGAATGCTTTGTTTTCGATGCATCGCCGCGTTCCCCTGCTTTCTTTTCGACTACTTTTCTTTTCCGTCCCATGTTGAATAGCGCGCGTTGGTACGCGCGGTTGGCAACCGCCGGGAGTTGTTCCAGTGCGCATCCTCGCAAGTCCTAGGCAACAAACACAACTAATCGAGGAGAAATGTTCAAAAACACTTTCCAGTCTGGCTTTCTCTCCATCCTTTACAGCATCGGTAGCAAACCGCTGCAAATATGGGACAAGGAGGTGAGCGAGGTCCCTTACGAATCGAATGAGACGATTTATCGCGTTCAGGTTCGAAACGGGCACATAAAACGCATAACGGACAACGATATTCAGTCGCTCGTTCTCGAAATAGCCGGAACGAACGTAAGGTAGGCCGAAACAATGAAATAAATCAAGAAAAGTGCCTAAATAACGCGAAATTTTCCAGCACGACTTACATCACGTCACCGGCCGATCCCAAGAAGACGCTCGGCATCAAACTGCCCTTTCTCGTCATGATCATCAAAAATCTGAAGAAATATTTCACGTTCGAAGTGCAAGTGCTCGACGATAAGGACGTAAAACGTCGATTTCGCGCATCCAACTACGCCAAGACAACGCGCGTCAAGCCCTTCATCTGCACAATGCCCATGCGTTTAGACGACGGCTGGAACCAAATTCAGGTATCTCAAAAAAATTTTCGAGGATAAATTCGAATTTTTAATATACGGGGGGTCCTTCCTAGTTTAATTTGTCGGATTTTACGAGAAGGGCTTACGGAACGAATTACATCGAAACGCTGCGAGTCGAAATTCACGCCAACTGTCGCATTCGTCGCGTCTATTTCTCGGATCGACTCTATTCCGAAGAGGAACTTCCGGCTGAGTTCAAGCTCTATCTTCCCGTGCAAAAGGCCAAGTGAACTCTAAGCCTCATATTGGGCACGCGTGGGCGGTCTGCTTTTTGCATTATTATAGTCGCACAGTCTAGGCAATTGTAGAGTAATAAAAAATCAAGCCTATACAAAACTTTTCCACGTGGGGTCAGTGTCAAGCGGCGCTAGCCTCGTGCATACAAATTTTTCAATAAAATTCACTGTTTGTAGTTATAGGTGTAGCGTTTGTCTGCGTTATAGGACACCTTTTGGCCATTTATAACGCACTGGATAGCCCATTCTTTGGAGACTATGGGCACACCGGATTTCTTGGCTTGCCTTATGAGATTGGGAGAGGGACGGCCCTCGGAGACGACGCAATCGCACTGGGGAACGCTTGCAAGTCGAGAAAAGACTTTAGCACCGCAAGAAGGCAGCACAGTCTTCCAAAACGACTAAAACCGTTAATGAATCCGAGAGGCGGTCAAAATTAGAACGACTAACCTTGAATTTATCTCCCCCATCAACATAAACAGTCACATTGTTCAGCATTGGTCCTGACTCTCTCCTAAGGTAAACCTTACATATGATACTGCTATTCGATTAAGCCTTACAATTCTGCGGCCTTAAAACCATCGTCTTCAAGCGAGAATCCAGCTGGAAGTAGATACTGATCGTCCATATAGTCCAGCAGTCGTCCCTATCAAAATAACAACTATTCTCTATGTATGCATTGATGAAAATCAGCTGACCTCTGTGCAACAATCGCCAATGAACTCGTGGGACACGCATGGGACACCCAGAGCAAGAGCATGCATATATTTTAGCGTTCTGCATGGCCCACTAGCAATGAGCAACGAAAGCTTCGATGACGAGGGACTTCCCTGGAAGTGTACGCTTTAATTTAGCTAGCTGACTAATTTATCGTTATGTGCTACCATATCTGCCGTGATTTTTCTCACAATTTTGCCTCCACCGGCCTCAATTTGCCTCACTATAAGTTTCTTATCAAAGGGCCTATACTCAGCTGTCCTGAGATCTATGTATATCTCGTTAATTATTATTAATGTATTAATTAGCATCACCTTCTCCTCCGTCTTTCTTTTCTCCCTCCGTAAGAGCAAACAAGATGTTTCGAAAGAGGCTTGTCGACGGAGGAAGAGCCCCTGAAGCGTTTCCTTCACGTGACTTTCCTCGTTTACGCTTGTGTGTCTCTCTTGATTTAAATTTCTTTCCAAATTTCGAAGAATCTGAGCGTCCGCCTCCTCCATTGTCTCCTCCCTCTGAACTGCCACTTCTCGAACCTTTGAAAATTCGTCTCAAATTAATTAATTATTTTAATTATTTATTTATTTACCATCCGAACTACTCCCGTGTTTTTCACGCAATTTATCCGCTTGCTCAGACGTTAGACAAACGTTACTTCGACCCCACCTACAAACAAAATACGCGTATATTTTAATTGATATAATATTTCGTATTGAACCTTTCTTCAGTGCCGTTTTCTTTCTTAAGAAAATATCCTGGCTCGTCAGTATGCCGCAGTACTACAGCTAATTGGGATACGATATAGAAAAAAGAGCAGATTGTCTATAGAATTCGATACCTTTGCCTCGAAAGTGTCTGCGAATGCAAAGAGTCAATTCTGATCCAACAGGAACCAAATTCTAAAACACGTATAACTAATATCTTAATCTATCCTATTGTATTTACCAGATGAATTATTCTATCCTGGTCAACCATGGCCGTGTCTCCGTCGTCGTAATCAATACTGACTCTATGATTCGCGTGTACGACGCGAATTTGTCCCGGATAGTAATAGCCGTCAGTCCACTGAGCAAAGACCCGGTTCGACCCCTCGCTCGGCTTTCGTTGCTTTGGTGAGGGGCCCCTCTCGACGTCGACGTTCTGATGTTTTCTCTTTCTTCCTGATTTCTTAGGTTGAACAGGAAGTGGGTCCTGATTGGAAGGCCCGCTATATGGAACTTCATGTGAAGTTTCCTGAAACAATTTCCTACTTAACTATTGATTCTTTTATATAATTATTCTTTTACTTGAAGGACTTTGATTTCTACCCAATTTCCTTCCTCATTTTGCTCTTCAACAACGTGTCGTAGATACATCATCAGACGCTGGGGTCGCTTAAGAGAAACGTATCAAAAATTTGTCTCGGACGAAATCCGTTTACTTTTTCAGGTTCAGGTCGAGAACTTTCTTCTTCTTCTTCTTCTTCTGGCGTCTCCCGCACGACTTCTACTTCACCGCTTGTATCAGAAGTGCTAACCACACATATTCATTTAATTTTAAGTCGTGTGTCTATTGTCTACGTTTCTGCTCTTTTCTCCTCGTCCGATCGAGACATTTCCTTGTTCATTACCCCCTCCCCCTTTTCATACTGACTTGCTAGACTCTGATCGTGCCGATTTTCTGACAACAGCAGTGCCAATTCCCCTTCCTGTAGTTGATCCTCTTCCCGTGGTTCAGACTCGCTCGTTCGCCTCATTGTTAGCTCCATTTCCTTTAGAAAAAAATCAAACCCAATCCCTGTCTTTTTATTGGCTACTTACGTGGCGTTTTTCCAAAGAACTGGGTGGGATAAGGGAGCGTTGACTTTTTCTCTTTCGCTTCTGAGATAAATCGCTCTCCAATTCCATTTGAGTTCCCCCTGGAGCGGACATGAGGCTGGAGGTGAAGGAGGCTTCGCTGCTCTCCTCTTTCTTCTCATTTCCGCTCTTCAATAATTTATTAATTAATGATTAATCTATCTGTGTATCTACGTACATTTTTTGCCTGATCCTCTTTCTGAAAATCCAGCTCCTATAATTTAATCAGCTTACAATATAACTAAATAATCGTTCAGCTCACGTCAATCATTTCCTCTGACTCTCCAAGCACATCTGGACTAGATGAGCCTTAATTAAAAACCCCAATTAAAGCATAGTATAAATAACGGTGACATCATCTACTTAGTTTAAGTTCCGTGGGAGAAGACGGTACAGGAGCTGCTTGATACGTCGTCGGAGTAGGAGGAATTATATCCCTACTATAATCAGACATCAGAAAACCGGCTATGAATATATGTCATACTCTGAATCGTCGTCTTGAGTAAGAGCGGATATCAGTTGCGGAGATCCCGATATATGTTCTAAAACTAAAAATTATTGATATTCAAAGACGCTACACGTGTGTTCTACCCTCATGTGTTCTACCCTTAAGAACATTAATACGCTTTCTCGTCTAAAGAAGCATCGTAAACGTTACTACGGTCACAGAAAATCAACACACCTGTTCGCCGCTCGTGCTACTCGAACTTCGATCGGAGACCCTGCCTGCAATAGGTCCGAGACTCGGACGCACGGGAGTGACTCTCGTCCCGCCGAACGACGACGACGTCGATCGTCGACGTTCTTCCTCCTCGCTCGAACTGCCCAGGCTCCCAGAATGAGATGAGACGCTGCTCGCCGGCTCGACGGATGACGTCGTGTCTTCGTGATCTGTCGCGGTTCTCTGAAAGCGGACGGAGGATGAGGCGAGGCTCGGCACTGCGGTCGACGAGTCGAAGAAACTGTTGCTACTGCTGCTACTGTTGCTGTTCTTCGATTGGCTCGATTTTGATTTTTCGGATTCGCTTGACGACTTGGACGGAGATTCGTCGTCGCCGCCCCCTGCTGCGCCACTTCCGCCTCCTTGTTCGCTTATTTCCGGGTTTTTGTCCATTGCTTCGCCCACTTGCTTAGTTTCTTGATTTTTTGTTTTTTCGGTCACTGGCTGGTCTCGTTTGCCGCCTGCTGCTCTTTTGGACTTCGAGCGCGATTTTGGCGTGGCGGGACGACGGAAAAGAATCGGCGAAAGTTCGATTTCGTCTTCGTCCAAATCGAAAACCGACTTCTTATGCTAAAATGAAGTCCGATTGTGCAAAAACGGCGTTCGTATGCGCTTACATGGCCTGATTTGGGCTGCTCATCGCTCTTCGGTCCGTTGAATCCGCTTAGATTGCGAAGTAGCGGGATTTGTGGATGTTCTGCTCCTTCGGTGGATATAGACGGTTCGTCTGGCTGCGAATTTTCGACTAGTTCCACAGAAAACTGTCCGTTCATAGCAAAAATGTCGAATAATAACTCTAGGCGCGCCCGAACGTGTTGCGTTACGACAAGTCCGCGATGCCACGTGCCATATATTTTAAACACACGGTATCAATACATTGAAAAGAAAAAAATGAGTTGCTAGTTTTTTCTTTTCGGCTTCGTCGCTACGAGTTGAGCGGATCCCGGCGCCGGCCCGTATTTGGATGCCGATAGACGATTCATGACGTAAATGTGACCGATGGAGAAGAGAAGGCAAACAGTCGCGCAGACGCGATGAATCGCGAAGCCGGAGACGAGCGTAGAGAGGAGAAGACACGAAATGACTTCGGGAAAAAGTCCCGTCGAATATTCGCGTCCGAATGCCATCGTTTCTAAGTTTCCCACGGCCTTGTCGAAAAGAACGCGTTCCTCAAAAGGGGCCCCCAGATCAAAACACCGCGACCCACGCTTACGGTTATCAATAAAATGAAGAGGATAGATCCGACGAAGCCTCCGAGTATGGTCATGCCCTGATTCGAGCTCAGGGGTCCTCGGTAGATTTGCATGCACGCGAACGTGATCACAGCAAGAAGAACCGACAAAATAAACGACGTGCTCGACGACGTAGCTACGAAATAGTAGAAGAAGAACTCTCCAAAGGAGATAGAACGAATTCTCACCCATTGTGCTTTTTGTAGGCGTGTATTACGGTGAACGTAAGGCTAAGAGCCCGGATTTCAGTAGATGGCTTTTTCGTCGAAACGTTTCTTTTTCGGTAGGCGTTTGGTGCGACGAAGCTTCGGCTACCATCACGTCGAGCCGAAGAAGTTGCCCCATCCGCTGGGATCCACGACGAAATGGCGAAAGTGTTATTTCGTTCATCCGACGTCTCAAATACCGAAATGCGATTTGAAATCACTCTGGCTTACGAATACAGTCCTCGAGGAAGGCCTTCCACCCGAATACGACGCCTCTTCGTACGTCCCCAGCGACGAAGACGACGAAACGCTGCACGACAATATTCGTCGCGCGGAAAACGTATCCGGGCTACTATTCACGTTGCTAACGTCAATTTGGGCGCGTGCTGATAACCCAACTCCTCTCTTCTCGCACGTTTCAATGAAGCCGTCTATACAAAGTTATTGGCGAAAAAATGGCGAAAATTACATTTTTCGTGGATCACCTGATTTTCTCATCCGATCCGCTTTGCCTCTCACCATGGTAACCAACGTCCCTGACGTAAAAACGGAAGCGCGCGAAAATTATCAGCCAACCGATCTACAATTGTATCAACGTTCAGTGGATCACCTGCGCGTTTTCCCTGGATATAGGCCTGGGTCCAAGCGAAGTCACGCTCACACGCAGATCCTCGCGGATCAGCGTAGCAGTAATAGCAACGAACAACTCGTCGCCCACGCGGTTCTATCTCAATTCGCTCTTCTATCGGCTCAGACTCTAGCCAATCGAATCGCTGAGCAGCGAAACAAGGATAAACGTATTGAAATTCCGCCTCAAATGGAGACACCGGCGCTGTGTCAGTCTATAATAACGAATGGGAAATTGTTCACGTTTTCCGTTTATCAATTACACACTCTCGATTTGGATCAAGTGTCCGTGTGGAATCGCGTGTGGATTCGTGGCCCAATGCCGCTTATTCAGCACTCGGAAGAAAACGCTATTAGTATCAATAACGATTGCTTGAGATTGCTCTCCGCCTTCATACTACGTAGAACGAAAACGAACGTGTAATACATGCAAAGAAAAAAGAAAGACAATAAAATGAGTTTGTTAGTGTGAACGCGTGGGACCCCTCTCCCCCTCTTATATCTCATACATTCTGTCGATCGTTTCCTGGTATTTTTCAGACACAACCTTTCGCTTCAATTTCAAAGTCGGGCCTAATCAAATACATTATTTATTTAATAATAAAATTGACTTTTCAGGCATGCCTAGTTCTCCTCCTGGTATGGAGAAATCCTTGGCCAGAAGACTCCACTTCTGAACCTGAGAAATATAACGTTTAGACAACCCCTACTATTCAGTAATATTCCTGCTACTTTTTGGGCATTTGATATGGCCTTATCGTTCGCTCTCTTGATTCCCTTTTCAATCATTTCCAATATTTTGGGATCGCCGCCTCCAATGACTTCAGAAACTCGTTTCGAAGTGCTCCCAACCGATTCGCATTCCTTCAGCGCTATTGCTGACAAATTATCAGTCGGTTCTCCCGTATCAAAATCAACGTTCACCTGAAATTAATTAAACTGAAACGCCAACACTATTTATTTTCTGATCGAAATACTTTGAGAGTCAATATGCAGCTCAAAAATTTCTTCTTATCTCCAACGACCATTACGTTGCTAATTATAGGCAACTCGGCCTTAATTGCACTCTCAATCAAAACGGGAGGAATGTTCTCTCCGCCCGAAGTAACAATAAGTTCTAAATCCAACATATTCTCACCCCCAAGGGATAACCTCATCTATTCCCATACCTTTGACTCTTCCAGTTATAAAATAATACCCATCCTAAGTATTAATATTTATTATTGAAAAAAATTATATTTTTTTCTAACCTCATCTTTTGTTCCAATGTCTCCCGTATGCAGCCATCCTTCATCGTCCAAGGCCTCCTTTGTCTTGTCCTCCAGGCCAAGATACCCCATAAAAACGTGTCTACCTCTAAAGCAAAGCTAAAGAATACGCCATCAATTACTGCCAATTCAATTATAATTATTGATTTCTTTGCCTCTCCATTTCCCTCATCGTCCGGATTATGCAATTTCATTTCACAGCCATAAAACGGGCGTCCGCAGCTTCCGAATTTTTTCATGTCAACACCGGACATCGTACCGGGTCCGCTTGACTCGCTCATGCCGTAAATATCAAGCAGAGGCAGACCGACGCTAAGGAAAAATTCCGTCGTCTCCGCGGAAATTGGCGCGGCGCCGGTGAAGCAGTAATTGCAACAATCGAGCCCAAATTCCTCCCGGACCTCGTTTAGAATAAAAGAGCATTAATTAAAATTATTTATTAAATAGTTGCACTGACTCTTTTGAGGAGAACGCTATTGGCAATCCAGTAACCGAATGGAGTCGATTCCCTGTCAAATTCTCTCCTTAGACAAAGCGTGTGGCCAAGGTTCTATGCTCACCCTTTCTCTTTGCTCAGATTTCCTTCGAGAGCTTTTCTTCTCGCCCAGCCAACGAGTCTCGATTTGAATGCGCCGAAGGACGAAGAAACAATAGCGTAGCGCTCAGCTATTTTCTCCCAAACTCTATAGAAATACGCGTAACTTGCAGGGTTCTGCTGAGAATTTTTTCACATGTGGGATACCCCAAGAAAAAGTTACCAAGCTTTAGTTTAGCAATCAATCAGGGTTCTGCCGAGTATTTTTTCAGTGTAGGAAGAAGGTCTGGACATAATGCGCAATTTTAATTAAAATGGTCCTAATTTTAAAATCTTCCCTTGGAAAATTGTCTTGAACCATTTTAAAAATTGCTTAAATTAGTTTTATACGATGTATCCGGCTGTAATTATTGCAAGCTACGGCGAGTGAGGGTAGGGGCCGACCCATGCAGACCCAGGCGGGCTGCTTCTCACACCCAGTTTACTGATAGTCCGAAATCGCCGTTCTAATGGCTTTTCTAGGCAAGCTTAGTCCCTCGACACCTACGAAGATCGATGTTGGAACGACTAGCTTCGAGAAATCTCGAAATTTCGAACAAAAGCATCAATTTTCTACGAACTGCGCGTTCGACGTTCACGAACGCAGTTCTATATTAGTTAGGATCTTAGCATATTTCACTTGGCACCGGCGCAGCGCGCCGGTGCCCAGTGAAATATGCTAAGATGGGTGTGGTGGGCGGGGGCGGCGGCGGGGAGGATGGTGGTTAGTTTTTTTCGCGATTTTCTCGGCCAAACCTAAAGATTGCAAGATCCCATGAATCAAAAAAGTTCTATAACCCAACAATCTACTAGACTAGGAAGAGAAACGGCCGAATCGGGTCGAAAGCACCAAAATAGCGCGATTTTCCGATCGCATCGCGGTTTTCTCGCCTAAAACGAACGATCCGTCGAATCGACGCGATCGAAACGCTTTAGAATTGCATTTTAACTTCAACAAGTGGAAGAAACGATTGAATCGCGTGAAATAGAACCAAAATATCGCCATTCTTGGTCTCCCACGCACAAAAATGTCGTTCTTCTAACATCTAGTTTACCGCTAGTACGAGATCGGCCGCTCTAATGACTTTTCTAGGCACGCTTAGTCCCTCGACACCTACGAAGATCGATGTTGGGACGACTAGCTTCGAGAAATCTCGAAATTTCCAACAAAAGTATCGATTTTCTACGAACTGCGGTTCTTCTACGACCTGCGCGTTCGACGTTCACGAACGTAGTTCTATATTAGTTAGGATCTTAGCATATTTCACTTGGCACCGGCGCAGCGCGCCGGTGCCCAGTGAAATATGCTAAGATGGGTGTGGTGGGCGGGGGCGGCGGCGGGGAGGATGGTGGTTAGTTTTTTTCGCGATTTTCTCGGCCAAACCTAAAGATTGGAAGACCCCATGAATCAAAAAAGTTCTATAACCCAACAATCTACTAGACTAGACAGAGAAATGACCGATTCGGGTCGAAAGCACCAAAATAGCGCGATTTTCCGATCCCATTGCGGTTTTCTCGCCTAAAACGAACGATCCTGTCGAAGTGACGCGATCGAAACGCTTTAGAATCGCAATTTCACTTCAACAAGTGAAACAAACGACTGAATCGCGTGAAAAAGGACCAAAATATCGCCATTCTTGGTCTCCCACGCACAAAATGTCGTTCTTCTAACATCTAGTTCACCGCTAGTACGAGATCGGAAGTCTAATGGCTTTTCTAGACACGCTTAGCCCCTCGACACCTACGAAGATCGATGTTGGAACGACTAGCTTCGAGAAATCTCGAAATTTCCAACAAAAGTATCGATTTTCTACGAACTGCGGTTCTTCTACGACCTGCGCGTTCGACGTTCACGAACGCAGTTCTATATTAGTTAGGATCTTAGCATATTTCACTTGGCACCGGCGCAGCGCGCCGGTGCCCAGTGAAATATGCTAAGATGGGTGTGGTGGGCGGGGGCGGCGGCGGGGAGGATGGTGGTTAGTTTTTTTCGCGATTTTCTCGGCCAAACCTAAAGATTGCAAGATCCCATGAATCAAAAAAGTTCTATAACCCAACAATCTACTAGACTAGACAGAGAAATGACCGATTCGGGTCGAAAGCACCAAAATAGCGCGATTTTCCGATCGCATCGCGGTTTTCTCGCCTAAAACGAACGATCCGTCGAATCGACGCGATCGAAACGCTTTAGAATTGCATTTTAACTTCAACAAGTGGAAGAAACGATTGAATCGCGTGAAATAGAACCAAAATATCGCCATTCTTGGTCTCCCACGCACAAAAATGTCGTTCTTCTAACATCTAGTTTACCGCTAGTACGAGATCGGCCGCTCTAATGACTTTTCTAGGCACGCTTAGTCCCTCGACACCTACGAAGATCGATGTTGGAACGACTAGCTTCGAGAAATCTCGAAATTTCCAACAAAAGTATCGATTTTCTACGAACTGCGGTTCTTCTACGACCTGCGCGTTCGACGTTCACGAACGTAGTTCTATATTAGTTAGGATCTTAGCATATTTCACTTGGCACCGGCGCAGCGCGCCGGTGCCCAGTGAAATATGCTAAGATGGGTGTGGTGGGCGGGGGCGGCGGCGGGGAGGATGGTGGTTAGTTTTTTTCGCGATTTTCTCGGCCAAACCTAAAGATTGCAAGATCCCATGAATCAAAAAAGTTCTATAACCAAACAATCTACTAGACTACGAAGAGAAACGGCCGAATCGCGTCGAAAGCACCAAAATAGCGCGATTTTCCGATCGCATCGCGGTTTTCTCGCCTAAAACGAACGATCCCGTCGAATTGACGCGATCGAAACGCTTTAGAATCGCAATTTAACTTCAACTAGTGGAAGAAACGATTGAATTGCGTGAAAAAGGACCAAAAATATCGCCGTTCTTGGTCTCCCAACGCACAAAAATGTCGTTCTTCAGATTCAATAGAAGTGGCTTTACTCGCAATTTTTCAAGCTTTGGCAGTAACTAATGCGAGCGACGGGCCGATTCTGCTGCAGTAATTTTAAAAGAGTTGGAAAACTGAGTTTTACATGCTAAATGTGGCGGTAAACTGTAACGGGCAGTTCCTTTGCCTATGAAGTCTGAACGTTTGGTATAGGACGTTTATATTCGTGGATTGGGCGAAGGGTCCCCCTTTGGAGGAAAAAGTCTAGAGACTCGTCGTTTGACCGCTAGAAGCTCAAAAACTCTTCTGCAGTAATTATTGCAAGCGACGAGCCATTATAACGTTTTAGTAGTATGGAGTGAGGGTTGGGGCTGACCCATCGACCCATGTGGACAGAACCCCGCCGTGTTAACTATTTCTTTACCTTGGGACTCCAAGAAAATACGTTGGTCTGACTTCCTTGAGAGTTGTTCCCAGAGATCCCTAGGGAGGTGCACTGTTGCAAAGACAGAGATTAGCACGTGATTTGCATCGCTTACTTTCAGGGCATCTGGTTGGGCGAACCATGTCTCTGCAATGACGTGCATTGGCAAATAGACGTCCATCATCTTCATTATTAGAGTTGAAACGATTTAATTTCATTTGTTTATTTATATATTGATTTGCCTGAGCTGCGACGTGGCTGAGTGGCAAATAGCTGACGCATCTCTCCGCCTGCTCGTCCTTTCTCACAGTCGAAATGCCAGCAATGGGGGTCCACGTGATCTAAAAACTTTTCTACAAATAAAAACTATAAACCTAAGCCATTTCCTTACACTATCGTGACTTAGCATGACTCCCTTGGGAAGACCAGTAGTTCCAGACTAATTAAAAAAAAGAAGAAAAGGTATTAATTAATTAATTAATTAATCAATTAAGATTATTCTATTTACAGTGTAAACAAGAGAACAGCAGTTGTTTGGCTTTTGAGCATCGAGTCTCTTCTGAAGTTCGTCGTCTGATACATCTTTGCCCCATTCAAGCAATTCGTTCCACTACATAATGATTAATTAAACAAACTAGTCATAAATATATGAAATAGTTACAGTCAAAACACTGTCGTCTGGCTTTTCACTCAATTCCCCCGTATACTGAACAATAGCCTTCAAATGAGAAAGCTCCGATTTCATCTATAAAAATTATGACGTCAAAACACACAAAAGACGCGTGATGGAATTCTCGCATGCACGGGCAAAATCTTCTGCATTTGCTTATCGTTTTCCACGACGACGATATTCGCCTTGGAGTCCTCCAAAATGTGACGACACGCGTCCGGAGAATTCGTCGTGTAAATTCCCGTGCCAAGCCCCCCGGCGAGGATCCCGCCGACGAGCGACATGAACCATTCGGGCGAATTGAATCCCAATATGCCGACGCCGTGAAACGGCTCCAAACCGAGCTAAAAAACGACGTAATAGAACATATCTACACCTCGAGAAGCGCGAGGCCACTTTGATGAACGCTTTTGCGACGCGCTTCGTGTCATTGTAATATTGTTGCCACGTCCATCTCTTCCAGCCGCCGTCTCGCTTGACGGCGAGAGCCATCGATTCGGGGCCGCGCTTCACCGCCGAGCGGAAGAGCTGATCGACGGTTCGCGGTGGAAGCGAACTCGGTGGTTTGTCTCCCATCGCTATGCGGAACGGCTGCGATGGTTCTAATACCCAGATTGGACCTTTGTCGAGATCCTTCCATTGCGGCTCGGCTTCCTGTGCGCTTGGCGAAGGCTCGGAAGCCGCGTTGTCGTCCGATTGTTTAGTTTCGTCCGACATGACGATCGCAGTCAATCACGTGAGCACTGAGTACCATACATTATGTATACTAGGATGTCTTTTCGACCGACGCTGGGCCCCGAACGACCCGTTAGCGGATCGCGCGTTTTGAATATCTTAAACGATCCAAATCTGAGACATTTTATGTAGGGAGACCGCGGCGGGGGATTTGACGTCATTTTTACCGTATAAACGACGGGGCTATTCGAGTCACTATAGTCACCCTTTCCTCTATGGGATTCACTGTATAGTTTATGTCTCTGGGGATCATGGTATCTGACGTCACGCAGGCACCAGCTTGAATCCATAAACGTCTATATTAAATACTGATAATATTTATATATTTACCTCGCGTAGTAGGAATTCCTAAATTATGTATTGCCTAAGGAGAAACATCTGTTTTGCTACTCTGGTGTATAAATGATGATATTTCACCTCACCTCACTGCATAAGAACTCCCTGATGCTCGATCGGAGGACTTTACGTCCGTCTGCCGTTCGAGAATAAGGCGTTTTGCCGGAGCCTTTGAATTGCACCTCCCATCGCTCACCCCTCCTATTCACAACTTCACCCAAATACCTAAAAAGAAAAAGAAATGAAGAAATGAAGAAATAGACAAAAGACATTTTTAAATATATGCATCCGAGCCAAAAAAAGGATGCATGCAGAAGTATACGTTTGACCAAAGAAAGCACAAGCAAAATTTGACAAAAGGGAGCACATTTGACCAAAGGAAGCACAAGTTGAAGTTACTCAATGTGTTTTCTGTTGTAGGTACTGAGTGTGTTTTCTGTTGAAGTTACTCAATATGTTTTCTGTTGTAGGTACTCAATGTGTTTTCTGTTGAAGGTACTGAATGTGTATTCTGTTGAAGGTACTGAATGTGTTTTCTGTTGAAGGTACTGAATGTGTATTCTGTTGTAGGTACTCAATGTGTTTTCTGTTGAAGGTACTCAATGTGTTTTCTGTTGTAGGTACTCAATATGTTTTCTGTTTTAGGTACTCAATATGTTTTCTGTTGAAGGTACTGAATGTGTTTTCTGTTGAAGGTACTGAATGTGTTTTCTGTTTTAGGTACTCAATGTGTTTTCTGTTGAAGGTACTGAATGTGTTTTCTGTTGAAGGTACTGAATGTGTTTTCTGTTGTAGGTACTCAATGTGTTTTCTGTTGAAGGTCAGGACAAATTGTCCCCAGGACAAATTGTCCAAGGACAAATTCTTCTAGGACAAATTGTCCCCAGGACAAATTGTCCCAAGGACAAATTGTCCCAGGACAAATTGTCCCAGGACAAATTGTCCCAGGACAAATTGTCCCCAGGACAAATTGTCCCCAGGACAAATTGTCGCAGGACAAATTGTCCCAGGACAAATTGTCTCAGGACAAATTGTGCCAGGACAATTTGTCCTGGGGACAAATTGTCCCCAGGACAAATTGTCCCCAGGACAAATTGTCCAAGGACAAATTCTTCTAGGACAAATTGTCCCAAGGACAAATTGTCCCAGGACAAATTGTCCCAGGACAAATTGTCCCAGGACAAATTGTCCCAGGACAAATTGTCCCAGGACAAATTGTCCCCAGGACAAATTGTCCAAGAACAAATTGTCCCCAGGACAAATTGTCCCAGGACAAATAGTCCCAGGACAAATTGTCCCCAGGACAAATTGTCCCCAGGACAAATTGTCCCCAGGACAAATTGTCCCCAGGGCAAATTGTCCCAGGACAAATTGTCCCAGGACAAATTGTCCCAGGACAAATTGTCCCAGGACAAATTGTCCCCAGGACAAATTGTCCCCAGGACAAATTGTCCCCACGACAAATTGTCCCCACGACAAATTGTCCCCAGGACAAATTGTCCCCAGGACAAATTGTCCCAGGACAAATTGTCCCAGGACAATTTGTCCTGGGGACAAATTGTCCCCAGGACAAATTGTCCCCAGGAAAAATTGTCCCAGGACAAATTGTCCCAGGACATATTGTGAATAAATGCAGAATTAATTCTGAATAAATGCAGAATTAATTCTGAATTAATGCAGAATTAATTCTGATTAAATACAGAATTAATTCTGAATTAATGCAGAATAAAAGATCGTGAACTTACGTAGACAAGGTGCTTCAGCTTTCTTTTCAACATTCTATATTCTTTACGAGAGCTACGCTGCCATGAAGCATCCATGATCGTATGTAAGGTGAAGAAAACGACAGGCGCTCCGTCGTGAGTCGACGATACGTCGGCGATCGTTCTAAAAGATCGCTCGTACACCCCGAAACGCCATGACGACGAAAAACTTAGCAATAACCGTTCAGAACGTGACGGAACACGACAAGAAGTCGATCAAGAACCTCAAACTCGCTCGCTAAGCGATGCACAGGAGACGAAAGACCAGCAGGGCTTTTCGAGTGTAACGCGCGCTAAAACATCGCGAAAAAATCTCACATTCTCTGAATAAACACAGAATTTATTCTGACTTAATGCAGGCTTTATTCTGAATAAATTCAGAATTTATTCTGAATTAATTCAGAATTTATACTGAATTAATGTAGAATTAATGAAGAATTAATGAAGAATTTATTCTGCATTAATTCAGAATAAAATTCAGCATTAATTAAGAATAAAATCTGCATTAATTCAGAATAAATTCTGCATTAATTCAGAATAAATTCTGCATTAATTAAGAATTAATTCCGAATTAATGCAGAATTTATTCTGAATTATTGCTGAATTAATTCTGAATAAATGAAAATAAATTCTAAATTAATGCAGAATAAATGCGGAATTTATTCTGAATTATTGCAAAATTTATTCTGAATTTATGCAAACAAAATTCTGAATTAATGCAGAATTTATTCTCAATTATTGCAGAATAAATGCGGAATTTATTCTCAATTAATTCAGAATTTATTCTGAATTAATGCAGAAATTATTCTAGATTAATGGAGAATATATTCTGAAATAGTGCAGAATTTATTCTCAATTAATGCAGAATTAATTCCGAATAAATGCAGAATTAATTCTGAATTAATACAGAATAAATGCGGAATTTATTCTGCATTAATACAGAATTTATTCTGAATTAATTTCAAGGAACAATTGTAGAAGGAAAAATTGCCCTTGGACAAATTGTCCTGGGGACAAATTGTCCCCAGGAAAAATTGTCCCCAGGACAAATTGTCCCAGGACAAATTGTCCCAGGACAAATTGTCCCAGGACAAATTGTCCCAGGACAAATTGTCCCAGGACAAATTGTCCCAGGAAAAATTGTCCCCAGGACAAATTGTCCCAGGACAAATTGTGCCAGGACAAACTGTCCCCAGGACAAATTGTCCCAGGACAAATTGTCCCCAGGACAAATTGTCCGAAGGACAAATTGTCCCCAGGAAAAATTGTCCCAGGACAAATTGTCCCAGGACAAATTGTCCCGGGACAAATTGTGCCAGGACAATTTGTCCCGGGGACAAATTGTCCCCAGGACAAATTGTCCCAAGGACAAATTGTCCCAGGACAAATTGTCCCCAGGACAAATTGTCCCAGGACAAATTGTCCCAGGACAAATTGTCCCAGGACAAATTGTCCCAGGACAAACTGTATCAGGACAAATTGTCCCAGGACAAATTGTCCCAGGACAAATTGTCCCAGGACATTGTCCCAAGGACAAATTGTCCCAAGGGCAAATTATCCTAGGACAAATTGTCCCAGGACAAATTGACCCCAGGACAAATTGTCCCCAGGACAAATTGTCCCATGACAATTTGTCCCAGGACAAATTGTCCCAGGACAAATTCCCCCAAGAAAAATTGTCCCAGGACAAATTGTCCCAGGACAAATTGTCCCCAGGACAAATTGTCCCAGGATAAAATTTCCAAGGACAAATTGTCCCCAGGACAAATTGTCCCCAGGACAAAAGGGAGAAGGCAAAAGGCAAAGGGAGAAGGCAAAAGGCAAAGGAGAAGGCAAAAGGCAAAAAAGAGAAGGCAAAAGGCAAAAGGGAGAAGGGAAAAGGCAAAGGGAGTAGGCAAAAGGCAAAGGAGGAGGCAAAAGGCAAAGGGAGAAGGCAAAAGGCAAAAGGGAGAAGGCAAAAGGCAAAGGGAGAAGGCAAAAGGCAAAGGGAGAAGGCAAAAGGCAAAAAAGAGAAGGCAAAAGGCAAAAGGGAGAAGGCAAAAGGCAAAGGGAGTAGGCAAAAGGCAAAGGAGGAGGCAAAAGGCAAAGGGAGAAGGCAAAAGGCAAAAGGGAGAAGGCAAAAGGCAAAGGGAGAAGGCAAAAGGCAAAAGGGAGAAAGCAAAAGGCAAAGGAAGAAGGCAAAAGGCAAAGGGAGAAGGCAAAAGGGAAAGGGAGAAGGCAAAAGGCAAAGCAGAAGGCAAAAGGCAAAGGACTGAATGTGTTTTCTATTGAAGGTACTCAATGTGTTTTCAGTTGAAGGTACTGAATGTGTTTTCTGTTGAAGGTACTGAATGTGTTTTCTGTTGAAGGTACTAAATGTGTTTTCTGTTGAACGTACTCAATATGTTTTCTGTTGAAGGTACTCAATATGTTTTCTGTTGAACGTACTCAATATGTTTTCTGTTTTCTGTTGTAGGTACTCAATATGTTTTCTGTTTTCTGTTGAAGGTACTCAATATGTTTTCTGTTGAAGGTACTCATTACGTTTTCTGTTGAAGGTACTCAATATGTTTTCTGTTGAAGTTACTCATTATGTTTTCTGTTAAACGTATTCAATATGTTTTCTGTTGAACGTACTCAATGTGTTTTCTGTTGAAGGTACTGAATGTGTTTTCTGTTGTAGGTACTCAATGTGTTTTCTGTTGAAGGTACTGAATGTGTTTTCTGTTGTAGGTACTCAATGTGTTTTCTGTTGAAGGTACTCAATATGTTTTCTGTTGTAGGTACTCAATGTGTTTTCTGTTGTAGGTACTCAATGTGTTTTCTGTTGTAGGTACTCAATGTGTTTTCTGTTGAAGGTACTCAATGTGTTTTCTGTTGAACGTACTCAATATGTTTTCTGTTGAAGGTACTCAATATTTTTCTGTTGAAGGTACTGTACTCAATATGTTTTCTGTTTTCTGTTGAAGGTACTCAATATGTTTTCTGTTGAAGGTACTCATTACGTTTTCTGTTGAAGGTACTCAATATGTTTTCTGTTGAAGGTACTCATTATGTTTTCTGTTGAAGGTACTCATTATGTTTTCTGTTAAACGTACTCAACATGTTTTCTGTTTTCTGTTGAAGGTACTCATTACGTTTTCTGTTGAAAGTACTCAATGTTTTCTGTTGAAGGTACTCATTATGTTTTCTGTTAAACGTATTCAATATGTTTTCTGTTGAACGTACTCAATATGTTTTCTGTTTTCTGTTGTAGGTACTCAATATGTTTTCTGTTTTCTGTTGAAGGTACTCAATATGTTTTCTGTTGAAGGTACTCATTATGTTTTCTGTTGAACGTACTAAATATGTTTTCTGTTGAACGTACTCAGTATGTTTTCTGTTTTCTGTTGTAGGTACTCAATATGTTTTCTGTTGAAGGTACTCATTATGTTTTCTGTTGAACGTACTCAATATGTTTTCTTTTGAACGTACTCAATATGTTTTCTGTTGAAGGTACTCAATATTTTTCTGTTGAAGGTACTGTACTCAATATGTTTTCTGTTTTCTGTTGAAGGTACTCAATATGTTTTCTGTTGAAGGTACTCATTATGTTTTCTGTTGAAAGTACTCAATCTGTTTTCTGTTGTAGGTACAGTGTACTCAATCTGTTTTCTTTTTCTGTTGTAGGTACTCAATGTTTTCTGTTTTCTGTTGTAGGTCTCAATCTGTTTTCTGTTTTCTGTTGAACGTACTCAATATGTTTTCTGCTGAAAGTACTCATTATGTTTTCTGTTAAACGTACTCAACATGTTTTCTGTTTTCTGTTGAAGGTACTCAATATGTTTTCTGTTGAAGGTACTCATTACGTTTTCTGTTGAAGGTACTCAATATGTTTTCTGTTGTAGGTACTCAATGAGTTTTCTGTTGAAGGAACTCAATGTGTTTTCTGTTGAAGGTACTGAATGTGTTTTCTGTTGAAGGTACTGAATGTGTTTTCTGTTGAAGGTACTGAATGTGTTTTCTGTTGAAGGTACTGAATGTGTTTTCTGTTGAAGGTACTCAATGTGTTTTCTGTTGTAGGTACTCAATATGTTTTCTGTTTTAGGTACTCAATATGTTTTCTGTTGTAGGTGCTCAATGTGTTTTCTGTTGTAGGTACTCATTATGTTTTCTGTTGAACGTACTCAATATGTTTTCTGTTGAACGTACTCAATATGTTTTCTGTTGAAGGTACTCAATATGTTTTCTGTTGAACGTACTCAATATGTTTTCTGTTTTCTGTTGTAGGTACTCAATATGTTTTCTGTTTTCTGTTGAAGGTACTCAATATGTTTTCTGTTAAACGTACTCAACATGTTTTCTGTTTTCTGTTGAAGGTACTCATTACGTTTTCTGTTGAAGGTACTCAATATGTTTTCTGTTGAACGTACTCAATATGTTTTCTGTTGAAGGTACTCAATATGTTTTCTGTTGAACGTACTCAATATGTTTTCTGTTTTCTGTTGTAGGTACTCAATATGTTTTCTGTTTTCTGTTGAAGGTACTCAATATGTTTTCTGTTGAAGGTACTCATTACGTTTTCTGTTGAAGGAACTCAATATGTTTACTGTTGAAGGTACTCATTATGTTTTCTGTTGAAGGTACTCATTATGTTTTCTGTTAAACGTACTCAATATGTTTTCTGTTGTAGGTACTCAATACGTTTTCTGTTGAAGGTACTCATTACGTTTTCTGTTGAAGGTACTCAATATGTTTTCTGTTGAAGGTACTCATTATGTTTTCTGTTGAAGGTACTCATTATGTTTTCTGTTAAACGTACTCAACATGTTTTCTGTTTTCTGTTGAAGGTACTCATTACGTTTTCTGTTGAAGGTACTCAATGTTTTCTGTTGAAGGTACTCATTATGTTTTCTGTTAAACGTATTCAATATGTTTTCTGTTGAACGTACTCAATATGTTTTCTGTTTTCTGTTGTAGTGACTCAATATGTTTTCTGTTTTCTGTTGAAGGTACTCAATATGTTTTCTGTTGAAGATACTCATTATGTTTTCTGTTGAACGTACTCATTATGTTTTCTGTTGAACGTACTCAATATGTTTTCTGTTGAACGTACTCAATATGTTTTCTGTTGAAGGTACTCAATATGTTTTCTGTTGAACGTACTCAATATGTTTTCTGTTTTCTGTTGTAGGTACTCAATATGTTTTCTGTTTTCTGTTGAAGGTACTCAATATGTTTTCTGTTGAAGATACTCATTATGTTTTCTGTTGAAGGTACTCATTATGTTTTCTGTTGAACGTACTCAATATGTTTTCTGTTGAACGTACTCAATATGTTTTCTGTTGAAGGTACTCAATATGTTTTCTCTTGTAGGTACTCAATACGTTTTCTGTTGAAGGTACTCATTACGTTTTCTGTTGAAGGTACTCAATATGTTTTCTGTTGAAGGTACTCATTATGTTTTCTGTTGAAGGTACTCATTATGTTTTCTGTTAAACGTACTCAACATGTTTTCTGTTTTCTGTTGAAGGTACTCATTACGTTTTCTGTTGAAGGTACTCAATGTTTTCTGTTGAAGGTACTCATTATGTTTTCTGTTGAACGTACTCAATATGTTTTCTGTTGAACGTACTCAATATGTTTTCTGTTGAAGGTACTCAATATGTTTTCTCTTGTAGGTACTCAATACGTTTTCTGTTGAAGGTACTCATTACGTTTTCTGTTGAAGGTACTCAATATGTTTTCTGTTGAAGGTACTCATTATGTTTTCTGTTGAAGGTACTCATTATGTTTTCTGTTAAACGTACTCAACATGTTTTCTGTTTTCTGTTGAAGGTACTCATTACGTTTTCTGTTGAAGGTACTCAATGTTTTCTGTTGAAGGTACTCATTATGTTTTCTGTTAAACGTATTCAATATGTTTTCTGTTGAACGTACTCAATATGTTTTCTGTTTTCTGTTGTAGTGACTCAATATGTTTTCTGTTTTCTGTTGAAGGTACTCAATATGTTTTCTGTTGAAGATACTCATTATGTTTTCTGTTGAACGTACTCATTATGTTTTCTGTTGAACGTACTCAATATGTTTTCTGTTGAAGGTACTCAATATGTTTTCTGTTGAACGTACTCAATATGTTTTCTGTTTTCTGTTGTAGGTACTCAATATGTTTTCTGTTTTCTGTTGAAGGTACTCAATATGTTTTCTGTTGAAGATACTCATTATGTTTTCTGTTGAAGGTACTCATTATGTTTTCTGTTGAACGTACTCAATATGTTTTCTGTTGAACGTACTCAATATGTTTTCTGTTGAAGGTACTCAATATGTTTTCTGTTTTCTGTTGAAGGTACTCAATATGTTTTCTGTTGAAGGTACTCATTACGTTCTCTGTTGAAGGTACTCAATATGTTTTCTGTTGAAGGTACTCATTATGTTTTCTGTTAAACGTATTCAACATGTTTTCTGTTGAACTTACTCAATGTGTTTTCTGTTTTCTGTTGTAGGTACTCAATATGTTTTCTGTTGAAGGTACTCATTATGTTTTCTGTTGAAAGTACTCAATCTGTTTTCTGTTGTAGGTACAGTGTATTCAATCTGTTTTCTTTTTCTGTTGTAGGTACTCAATGTTTTCTGTTTTCTGTTGTAGGTATCAATCTGTTTTCTGTTTTCTGTTGAACGTACTCATTATGTTTTCTGTTGAAGGTACTCATTATGTTTTCTGTTAAACGTACTCAACATGTTTTCTGTTTTCTGTTGAAGACACTCAATATGTTTTCTGTTGAAGGTACTCATTACGTTTTCTGTTGAAGGTACTCAATATGTTTTCTGTTGAAGGTACTCATTATGTTTTCTGTTAAACGTACTCAATATGTTTTCTGTTGAACGTACTCAATATGTTTTCTGTTTTCTGTTGTAGGTACTCAATATGTTTTCTGTTTTCTGTTGAAGGTACTCATTATGTTTTCTGTTGAACGTACTCAATATGTTTTCTGTTGAACGTACTCAATATGTTTTCTGTTTTCTGTTGAACGTACTCAAAATGTTTTCTGTTGAACGTACTCAATACGTTTTCTGTTGAAGGTACTCAATATGTTTTCTGTTGAACGTACTCATTATGTTTTCTGTTGAACGTACTCAATATGTTTTCTTTTGAACGTACTCAATATGTTTTCTGTTGAAGGTACTCAATATTTTTCTGTTGAAGGTACTGTACTCAATATGTTTTCTGTTTTCTGTTGAAGGTACTCAATATGTTTTCTGTTGAAGGTACTCATTATGTTTTCTGTTGAAAGTACTCAATCTGTTTTCTGTTGTAGGTACAGTGTACTCAATCTGTTTTCTTTTTCTGTTGTAGGTACTCAATGTTTTCTGTTTTCTGTTGTAGGTCTCAATCTGTTTTCTGTTTTCTGTTGAACGTACTCAATATGTTTTCTGCTGAAAGTACTCATTATGTTTTCTGTTAAACGTACTCAACATGTTTTCTGTTTTCTGTTGAAGGTACTCAATATGTTTTCTGTTGAAGGTACTCATTACGTTTTCTGTTGAAGGTACTCAATATGTTTTCTGTTGTAGGTACTCAATGAGTTTTCTGTTGAAGGAACTCAATGTGTTTTCTGTTGAAGGTACTGAATGTGTTTTCTGTTGAAGGTACTGAATGTGTTTTCTGTTGAAGGTACTGAATGTGTTTTCTGTTGAAGGTACTGAATGTGTTTTCTGTTGAAGGTACTCAATGTGTTTTCTGTTGTAGGTACTCAATATGTTTTCTGTTTTAGGTACTCAATATGTTTTCTGTTGTAGGTGCTCAATGTGTTTTCTGTTGTAGGTACTCATTATGTTTTCTGTTGAACGTACTCAATATGTTTTCTGTTGAACGTACTCAATATGTTTTCTGTTGAAGGTACTCAATATGTTTTCTGTTGAACGTACTCAATATGTTTTCTGTTTTCTGTTGTAGGTACTCAATATGTTTTCTGTTTTCTGTTGAAGGTACTCAATATGTTTTCTGGTAAACGTACTCAACATGTTTTCTGTTTTCTGTTGAAGGTACTCATTACGTTTTCTGTTGAAGGTACTCAATATGTTTTCTGTTGAACGTACTCAATATGTTTTCTGTTGAAGGTACTCAATATGTTTTCTGTTTTCTGTTGTAGGTACTCAATACGTTTTTTGTTGAAGGTACTCATTACGTTTTCTGCTGAAGGTACTCATTACGTTTTCTGTTGAAGGTACTCAATATGTTTTCTGTTGAAGGTATTCATTATGTTTTCTGTTGAAGGTACTCATTATGTTTTCTGTTAAACGTATTGAATATGTTTTCTGTTTTCTGTTGAAGGTACTCATTGCGTTTTCTGTTGAATGTACTCAATGTTTTCTGTTGAAGGTACTCATTATGTTTTCTGTTAAACGTATTCAATATGTTTTCTGTTGAACGTACTCAATATGTTTTCTGTTGAACGTACTCAATATGTTTTCTGTTTTCTGTTGTAGGTACTCAATATGTTTTCTGTTTTCTGTTGAAGGTACTCAATATGTTTTCTGTTGAAGATACTCATTATGTTTTCTGTTGAACGTACTCATTATGTTTTCTGTTGAACGTACTCAAAATGTTTTCTGTTGAACGTACTCAATATGTTTTCTGTTGAAGGTACTCAATATGTTTTCTGTTGAACGTACTCAATATGTTTTCTGTTTTCTGTTATAGGTACTCAATATGTTTTCTGTTTTCTGTTGAAGGTACTATATATGTTTTCTGTTGAAGATACTCATTATGTTTTCTGTTGAAGGTACTCATTATGTTTTCTGTTGAACGTTCTCAATATGTTTTCTGTTGAACGTACTCAATATGTTTTCTGTTGAAGGTACTCAATATGTTTTCTGTTGAAGGTACTCAATATGTTTTCTGTTTTCTGTTGTAGGTACTCAATATGTTTTCTGTTTTCTGTTGAAGGTACTCAATATGTTTTCTGTTGAAGGTACTCAATACGTATTCTGTTGAAGGTACTCATTACGTTTTCTGTTGAAGGTACTCAATATGTTTTCTGTTGAACGTATTCAATATGTTTTCTGTTGAACGTACTAAATATGTTTTCTGTTGAACGTACTCAGTATGTTTTCTGTTGAAGGTACTCAATATTTTTCTGTTGAAGGTACTGTACTCAATATGTTTTCTGTTTTCTGTTGAAGGTACTCAATATGTTTTCTGTTGAAGGTACTCATTATGTTTTCTGTTGAAAGTACTCAATCTGTTTTCTGTTGTAGGTACAGTGTACTCAATCTGTTTTCTTTTTCTGTTGTAGGTACTCAATGTTTTCTGTTTTCTGTTGTAGGTATCAATCTGTTTTCTGTTTTCTGTTGAACGTACTCAATATGTTTTCTGTTGAAGATACTCATTATGTTTTCTGTTGAAGGTACTCATTATTTTTTCTGTTGAACGTACTCAATATGTTTTCTGTTGAACGTACTCAATATGTTTTCTGTTGAAGGTACTCAATATGTTTTCTGTTGAAGGTACTCAATATGTTTTCTGTTTTCTGTTGTAGGTACTCAATATGTTTTCTGTTTTCTGTTGAAGGTACTCAATATGTTTTCAATTGAAGGTACTCATTACGTTTTCTGTTGAAGGTACTCAATATGTTTTCTGTTGAACGTATTCAATATGTTTTCTGTTGAACGTACTCAATATGTTTTCTGTTTTCTGTTGTAGGTACTCAATACGTTTTTTGTTGAAGGTCCTCATTTTGTTTTCTGTTGAAGGTACTCAATACGTTTTCTGTTGAAGGTACTCAATATGTTTTCTGTTGAAGGTATTCATTATGTTTTCTGTTGAAGTTACTCATTATGTTTTCTGTTAAACGTATTGAATATGTTTTCTGTTTTCTGTTGAAGGTACTCATTGCGTTTTCTGTTGAATGTACTCAATGTTATCTGTTGAAGGTACTCATTATGTTTTCTGTTAAACGTATTCAATATGTTTTCTGTTGAACGTACTCAATATGTTTTCTGTTTTCTGTTGTAGGTACTCAATATGTTTTCTGTTTTCTGTTGAAGGTACTCAATATGTTTTCTGTTGAAGGTACTCATTATGTTTTCTGTTGAAGGTACTCATTATGTTTTCTGTTGAACGTACTAAATATGTTTTCTGTTGAACGTACTCAGTATGTTTTCTGTTTTCTGTTGTAGGTACTCAATATGTTTTCTGTTGAAGGTACTCATTATGTTTTCTGTTGAACGTACTCAATATGTTTTCTGTTAAACGTATTGAATATGTTTTCCGTTTTCTGTTGAAGGTACTCATTTCATTTTCTGTTGAATGTACTCAATGTTTTCTGTTGAAAGTACTCATTATTTTTTCTGTTAAACGTATTCAATATGTTTTCTGTTGAACGTACTCAATATGTTTTCTGTTTTCTGTTGTATGTACTCACTATGTTTTCTGTTTTCTGTTGAAGGTACTCAATATGTTTTTTGTTGAAGGTACTCATTATGTTTTCTGTTGAAGGTACTCATTATGTTTTCTGTTGAACGTACTAAATATGTTTTCTGTTGAACGTACTCAGTATGTTTTCTGTTTTCTGTTGTAGGTACTCAATATGTTTTCTGTTGAAGGTACTCATTATGTTTTCTGTTGAACGTACTCAATATGTTTTCTGTTGAACGTACTCAATATGTTTTCTGTTGAAGGTACTCAATATTTTTCTGTTCAAGGTACTGTACTTAATATGTTTTCTGTTTTCTGTTGAAGGTACTCAATATGTTTTCTGTTGAAGGTACTCATTATGTTTTCTGTTGAAAGTACTCAATCTGTTTTCCGTTGTAGGTACAGTGTACTCAATCTGTTTTCTTTTTCTGTTGTAGGTACTCAATGTTTTCTGTTTTCTGTTGTAGGTATCAATCTGTTTTCTGTTTTCTGTTGAACGTACTCAATATGTTTTCTGTTGAAGATACTCATTATGTTTTCTGTTGAAGGTACTCATTATGTTTTCTGTTGAACGTACTCAATAAGTTTTCTGTTGAACGTACTCAATATGTTTTCTGTTGAAGGTACTCAATATGTTTTCTGTTGAAGGTACTCAATATGTTTTCTGTTTTCTGTAGTAGGTACTCAATATGTTTTCTGTTTTCTGTTGAAGGTACTCAATATGTTTTCTGTTGAAGGTACTCATTACGTTCTCTGTTGAAGGTACTCAATATGTTTTCTGTTGAAGGTACTCATTATGTTTTCTGTTAAACGTATTCAACATGTTTTCTGTTGAACGTACTCAATGTGTTTTCTGTTTTCTGTTGTAGGTACTCAATATGTTTTCTGTTTTCTGTTGAAGGTACTCATTATGTTTTCTGTTGAACGTACTCAATATGTTTTCTGTTGAACGTACTCAATATGTTTTCTGTTGAAGGTTCTCAATATTTTTCTGTTGAAGGTACTGTACTCAATATGTTTTCTGTTTTCTGTTGAAGGTACTCAATATGTTTTCTGTTGAAGGTACTCATTATGTTTTCTGTTGAAGGTACTCATTATGTTTTCTGTTGAACGTATTCAATATGTTTTCTGTTGAACGTACTCAATATGTTTTCTGTTTTCTGTTGTAGGTACTCAATACGTTTTCTGTTGAAGGTACTCATTACGTTTTCTGTTGAAGGTACTCAATATGTTTTCTGTTGAAAGTATTCAATATGTTTTCTGTTGAACGTACTCAATATGTTTTCTGTTTTCTGTTGTAGGTACTCAATACGTTTTCTGTTGAAGGTACTCATTACGTTTTCTGTTGAAGGTACTAAATATGTTTTCTGTTGAACGTATTCAATATGTTTTCTGTTGAACGTACTCAATATGTTTTCTGTTTTCTGTTGTAGGTACTCAATACGTTTTTTGTTGAAAGTACTCATTACGTTTTCTGTTGAAGGTACTCATTACGTTTTCTGTTGAAGGTACTCAATATGTTTTCTGTTGAAGGTACTCATTATGTTTTCTGTTGAACGTACTCAATATGTTTTCTTTTGAACGTACTCAATATGTTTTCTGTTTTCTGTTGAAGGTACTCATTGCGTTTTCTATTGAATGTATTCAATGTTTTCTGTTGAAGGTACTCATTATGTTTTCTGTTAAACGTATTCAATATGTTTTCTGTTGAACGTACTCAATATGTTTTCTGTTTTCTGTTGTAGGTACTCAATATGTTTTCTGTTTTCTGTTGAAGGTACTCAATATGTTTTCTGTTGAAGGTACTCATTATGTTTTCTGTTGAAGGTACTCATTATGTTTTCTGTTGAACGTACTAAATATGTTTTCTGTTGAACGTACTCAGTATGTTTTCTGTTTTCTGTTGTAGGTACTCAATATGTTTTCTGTTGAAGGTACTCATTATGTTTTCTGTTGAACGTACTCAATATGTTTTCTGTTGAACGTACTCAATATGTTTTCTAATGAAGGTACTCAATATTTTTCTGTTGAAGGTACTGAACTCAATATGTTTTCTGTTTTCTGTTGTAGGTACTCAATACGTTTTTTGTTGAAGGTACTCATTACGTTTTCTGTTGAAGGTACTCATTACGTTTTCTGTTGAAGGTATTCAATATGTTTTCTGTTGAAGGTACTCATTATGTTTTCTGTTGAAGGTACTCATTATGTTTTCTGTTAAACGTATTCAATATGTTTTCTGTTGAACGCATTCAATATGTTTACTGTTTTCTGTTGAAGGTACTCAATATGTTTTCTGTTGAAGGTACTCAATATGTTTTCTGTTGTAGGTACTCAATACGTTTTCTGTTGAAGGTACTCATTACGTTTTCTGTTGGAGGTACTCAATATGTTTTCTGTTGAAGGTACTCATTATGTTTTCTGTTGAAGGTACTCATTATGTTTTCTGTTAAACGTACTCAACATGTTTTCTGTTTTATGTTGAAGGTACTCATTACGTTTTCTGTTGAAGGTACTCATTATGTTTTCTGTTGAAGGTACTCATTATGTTTTCTGTTAAACGTATTCAATATGTGTTCTGTTGAACGCATTCAATATGTTTACTGTTTTCTGTTGAAGGTACTCAATATGTTTTCTGTTGAAGGTACTCAATATGTTTTCTGTTGAACGTATTCAATATGTTTTCTGTTGAACGTACTCAATATGTTTTCGGTTTTCTGTTGAAGGTACTCAATATGTTTTCTGTTGTAGGTACTCAATACGTTTTCTGTTGAAGGTACTCATTACGTTTTCTGTTGAAGGTACTCAATATGTTTTCTGTTGAACGTATTCAATATGTTTTCTGTTGAACGTACTCAATATGTTTTCGGTTTTCTGTTGTAGGTACTCAATATGTTTTCTGTTTTCTGTTGAATGTACTCAATATGTTTTCTGTTGAAGGTACTCAATATGTTTTCTGTTGTAGGTACTCAATACGTTTTCTGTTGTAGGTACTCAATATGTTTTCTGTTGAAGGTACTCATTATGTTTTCTGTTGAACGTAATATGTTTTCTGTTGAACGTTCTCAATATGTTTTCTGTTGAAGGTACTCTATTTTTCTGTTGAAGGTACTGTACTCAATATGTTTTCAGTTTTCTGTTGAAGGTACTCAATATGTTTTCTGTTGAAGGTACTCATTATGTTTTCTGTTGAAAGTACTCAATCTGCTTTCTGTTGTAGGTACAGTGTACTCAATCTGTTTTCTTTTTCTGTTGTAGGTACTCAATGTTTTTTGTTTTCTGATGTCGGTATCAATCTGTTTTCTGTTTTCTGTTGAACGTACTCAATATGTTTTCTGTTGAAGGTACTCATTATGTTTTCTGTTGAACGTACTCAATATGTTTTCTGTTGAACGTACTCAATATGTTTTCTGTTGAAGGTACTCAATATTTTTGTGTTGAAGGTACTGTACTCAATATGTTTTCTGTTTTCTGTTGAAGGTACTCAATATGTTTCCTTTTGAAGGTACTCATTATGTTTTCTGTTGAAAGTACTCAATCTGTTTTCTGTTGTAGGTACAGTGTACTCAATCTGTTTTCTTTTTCTGTTGTAGGTACTCAATGTTTTCTGTTTTCTGTTGAAAGTACTCAATATGTTTCCTGTTGAAGGTACTCATTATGTTTTCTGTTGAAAGTACTCAATCTGTTTTCTGTTGTAGGTACAGTGTACTCAATCTCTTTTCTTTTTCTGTTGTAGGTACTCAATGTTTTCTGTTTTCTGTTGTAGGTATCAATCTGTTTTCTGTTTTCTGTTGAACGTACTCAATATGTTTTCTGTTGAAGGTACTCATTATGTTTTCTGTTAAACGTACTCAACATGTTTTCTGTTTTCTTTTGAAGGTACTCAATATGTTTTCTGTTGAAGGTACTCATTACGTTTTCTGTTGAACGTACTCAATATGTTTTCTGTTGAAGGTACTCAATATGTTTTCTGTTGAAGGTACTCATTACGTTCTCTGTTGAAGGTACTCATTATGTTTTCTGTTAAACGTATTCAACATGTTTTCTGTTGAACGTACTCAATGTGTTTTCTGTTTTCTGTTGTAGGTACTCAATATGTTTTCTGTTTTCTGTTGAAGGTACTCATTATGTTTTCTGTTGAACGTACTCAATATGTTTTCTGTTGAACGTACTCAATATGTTTTCTGTTGAAGGTACTCAATATTTTTCTGTTGAAGGTACTGTACTCAATATGTTTTCTGTTTTCTGTTGAAGGTACTCAATATGTTTTCTGTTGAAGGTACTCATTATGTTTTCTGTTGAAGGTACTCATTATGTTTTCTGTTGAACGTATTCAATATGTTTTCTGTTGAACGTACTCAATATGTTTTCTGTTTTCTGTTGTAGGTACTCAATACGTTTTCTGTTGAAGGTACTCATTACGTTTTCTGTTGAAGGTACTCAATATGTTTTCTGTTGAACGTATTCAATATGTTTTCTGTTGAACGTACTCAATATGTTTTCTGTTTTCTGTTGTAGGTACTCAATACGTTTTCTGTTGAAGGTACTCATTACGTTTTCTGTTGAAGGTACTAAATATGTTTTCTGTTGAACGTATTCAATATGTTTTCTGTTGAACGTACTCAATATGTTTTCTGTTTTCTGTTGTATGTACTCAATATGTTTTCTGTTTTCTGTTGAAGGTACTCAATATGTTTTCTGTTGAAGGTACTCATTATGTTTTCTGTTGAAGGTACTCATTATGTTTTCTGTTGAACGTACTAAATATGTTTTCTGTTGAACGTAGTCAGTATGTTTTCTGTTTTCTGTTGAAGGTACTCATTATGTTTTCTGTTGAAGGTACTCATTATGTTTTCTGTTGAAGGTACTCATTATGTTTTCTGTTGAACGTACTCAATATGTTTTCTGTTGAAGGTACTCAATATGTTTTCTGTTGAAGGTACTCAATATGTTTTCTGTTTTCTGTTGTAGGTACTCAATATGTTTTCTGTTTTCTGTTGAAGGTACTCAATATGTTTTCTGTTGAAGGTACTCATTACGTTCTCTGTTGAAGGTACTCAATATGTTTTCTGTTGAAGGTACTCATTATGTTTTCTGTTGAACGTACTCAATATGTTTTCTGTTGAACGTACTCAATATGTTTTCTGTTGAGGGTACTCAATATGTTTTCTGTTGAAGGTACTCAATATGTTTTCTGTTTTCTGTTGTAGGTACTCAATATGTTTTCTGTTTTCTGTTGAAGGTACTCAATATGTTTTCTGTTGAAGGTACTCATTACGTTCTCTGTTGAAGGTACTCAATATGTTTTCTGTTGAAGGTACTCATTATGTTTTCTGTTAAACGTATTCAACATGTTTTCTGTTGAACGTACTCAATGTGTTTTCTGTTTTCTGTTGTAGGTACTCAATATGTTTTCTGTTTTCTGTTGAAGGTACTCATTATGTTTTCTGTTGAACGTACTCAATATGTTTTCTGTTGAACGTACTCAATATGTTTTCTGTTGAAGGTACTCAATATTTTTCTGTTGAAGGTACTGTACTCAATATGTTTTCTGTTTTCTGTTGAAGGTACTCAATATGTTTTCTGTTGAAGGTACTCATTATGTTTTCTGTTGAACGTATTCAATATGTTTTCTGTTGAACGTACTCAATATGTTTTCTGTTTTCTGTTGTAGGTACTCAATACGTTTTCTGTTGAAGGTACTCATTACGTTTTCTGTTGAAGGTACTCAATATGTTTTCTGTTGAACGTATTCAATATGTTTTCTGTTGAACGTACTCAATATGTTTTCTGTTTTCTGTTGTAGGTACTCAATACGTTTTCTGTTGAAGGTACTCATTACGTTTTCTGTTGAAGGTACTAAATATGTTTTCTGTTGAACGTATTCAATATGTTTTCTGTTGAACGTACTCAATATGTTTTCTGTTTTCTGTTGTAGGTACTCAATACGTTTTCTGTTGAAGGTACTCATTACGTTTTCTGTTGAAGGTACTCAATATGTTTTCTGTTGAACGTATTCAATATGTTTTCTGTTGAACGTACTCAATATGTTTTCTGTTTTCTGTTGTAGGTACTCAATACGTTTTCTGTTGAAGGTACTCATTACGTTTTCTGTTGAAGGTACTCAATATGTTTTCTGTTGAACGTATTCAATATGTTTTCTGTTGAACGTACTCAATATGTTTTCTGTTTTCTGTTGTAGGTACTCAATACGTTTTCTGTTGAAGGTACTCATTACGTTTTCTGTTGAAGGTACTAAATATGTTTTCTGTTGAACGTATTCAATATGTTTTCTGTTGAACGTACTCAATATGTTTTCTGTTTTCTGTTGTAGGTACTCAATACGTTTTCTGTTGAAGGTACTCATTACGTTTTCTGTTGAAGGTACTCAATATGTTTTCTGTTGAAGGTATTCATTATGTTTTCTGTTGAAGGTACTCATTATGTTTTCTGTTAAACGTATTGAATATGTTTTCTGTTTTCTGTTGAAGGTACTCATTGCGTTTTCTGTTGAATGTATTCAATGTTTTCTGTTGAAGGTACTCATTATGTTTTCTGTTAAACGTATTCAATATGTTTTCTGTTGAACGTACTCAATATGTTTTCTGTTTTCTGTTGTAGGTACTCAATATGTTTTCTGTTTTCTGTTGAAGGTACTCAATATGTTTTCTGTTGAAGGTACTCATTATGTTTTCTGTTGAAGGTACTCATTATGTTTTCTGTTGAACGTACTAAATATGTTTTCTGTTGAACGTACTCAGTATGTTTTCTGTTTTCTGTTGTAGGTACTCAATATGTTTTCTGTTGAAGGTACTCATTATGTTTTCTGTTGAACGTACTCAATATGTTTTCTGTTGAACGTACTCAATATGTTTTCTATTGAAGGTACTCAATATTTTTCTGTTGAAGGTACTGTACTCAATATGTTTTCTGTTTTCTGTTGAAGGTACTCAATATGTTTTCTGTTGAAGGTACTCATTATGTTTTCTGTTGAAAGTACTCAATCTGTTTTCTGTTGTAGGTACAGTGTACTCAATCTGTTTTCTTTTTCTGTTGTAGGTACTCAATGTTTTCTGTTTTCTGTTGTAGGTATCAATCTGTTTTCTGTTTTCTGTTGAACGTACTCAATATGTTTTCTGTTGAAGGTACTCATTATGTTTTCTGTTAAACGTACTCAACATGTTTTCTGTTTTCTGTTGAAGGTACTCAATATGTTTTCTGTTGAAGGTACTCATTACGTTTTCTGTTGAACGTACTCAATATGTTTTCTGTTGAAGCTACTCAATATTTTTCTGTTGAAGGTACTCATTGCGTTTTCTGTTGAAGGTACTCAATGTTTTCTGTTGAAGGTACTCATTATGTTTTCTGTCAAACGTATTCAATATGTTTTCTGTTGAACGTACTCAATATGTTTTCGGTTTTCTGTTGTAGGTACTCAATATGTTTTCTGTTGAAGGTACTCATTATGTTTTCTGTTGAAGGTACTCATTATGTTTTCTGTTGAACGTATTCAATATGTTTTCTGTTGAACATACTAAATATGTTTTCTGTTTTCTGTTGTAGGTACTCAATACGTTTTCTGTTGAAGGTACTCATTACGTTTTCTGTTGAAGGTACTCAATATGTTTTCTGTTGAACGTATTCAATATGTTTTCTGTTGAACGAACTCAATATGTTTTCTGTTTTCTGTTGTAGGTACTCAATACGTTTTTTGTTGAAGGTACTCATTACGTTTTCTGTTGAAGGTACTCATTACGTTTTCTGTTAAACGTATTCAATATGTTTTCTGTTGAACGCATTCAATATGTTTACTGTTTTCTGTTGAAGGTACTCAATATGTTTTCTGTTGAAGGTACTCAATATGTTTTCTGTTGTAGGTACTCAATACGTTTTCTGTTGAAGGTACTCATTACGTTTTCTGTTGGAGGTACTCAATATGTTTTCTGTTGAAGGTACTCATTATGTTTTCTGTTGAAGGTACTCATTATGTTTTCTGTTAAACGTACTCAACATGTTTTCTGTTTTATGTTGAAGGTACTCATTACGTTTTCTGTTGAAGGTACTCATTATGTTTTCTGTTGAAGGTACTCATTATGTTTTCTTTTAAACGTATTCAATATGTGTTCTGTTGAACGCATTCAATAAGTTTACTGTTTTCTGTTGAAGGTACTCAATATGTTTTCTGTTGAAGGTACTCAATATGTTTTCTGTTGTAGGTACTCAATACGTTTTCTGTTGTAGGTACTCAATATGTTTTCTGTTGAAGGTACTCATTATGTTTTCTGTTGAACGTAATATGTTTTCTGTTGAACGTTCTCAATATGTTTTCTGTTGAAGGTACTCAATATTTTTCTATTGAAGGTACTGTACTCAATATGTTTTCAGTTTTCTGTTGAAGGTACTCAATATGTTTTCTGTTGAAGGTACTCATTATGTTTTCTGTTGAAAGTACTCAATCTGCTTTCTGTTGTAGGTACAGTGTACTCAATCTGTTTTCTTTTTCTGTTGTAGGTACTCAATGTTTTCTGTTTTCTGATGTCGGTATATATCTGTTTTCTGTTTTCTGTTGAACGTACTCAATATGTTTTCTGTTGAAGGTACTCATTATGTTTTCTGTTGAACGTACTCAATATGTTTTCTGTTGAACGTACTCAATATGTTTTCTGTTGAAGGTACTCAATATTTTTGTGTTGAAGGTACTGTACTCAATATGTTTTCTGTTTTCTGTTGAAGGTACTCAATATGTTTCCTGTTGAAGGTACTCATTATGTTTTCTGTTGAAAGTACTCAATCTGTTTTCTGTTGTAGGTACAGTGTACTCAATCTGTTTTCTTTTTCTGTTGTAGGTACTCAATGTTTTCTGTTTTCTGTTGAAAGTACTCAATATGTTTCCTGTTGAAGGTACTCATTATGTTTTCTGTTGAAAGTACTCAATCTGTTTTCTGTTGTAGGTACAGTGTACTCAATCTCTTTTCTTTTTCTGTTGTAGGTACTCAATGTTTTCTGTTTTCTGTTGTAGGTATCAATCTGTTTTCTGTTTTCTGTTGAACGTACTCAATATGTTTTCTGTTGAAGGTACTCATTATGTTTTCTGTTAAACGTACTCAACATGTTTTCTGTTTTCTTTTGAATGTACTCAATATGTTTTCTGTTGAAGGTACTCATTACGTTTTCTGTTGAACGTACTCAATATGTTTTCTGTTGAAGCTACTCAATATTTTTCTGTTGAAGGTACTGTACTCAATATGTTTTCTGTTTTCTGTTGAAGGTACTCAATATGTTTTCCGTTGAAGGTACTCATTATGTTTTCTGTTGAAGGTACTCAATATGTTTTCTGTTGAACGTATTCAATATGTTTTCTGTTGAACGTACTCAATATGTTTTCTGTTTTCTGTTGTAGGTACTCAATACGTTTTCTGTTGAAGGTACTCATTACGTTTTCTGTTGAAGGTACTCAATATGTTTTCTGTTGAACGAATTCAATATGTTTTCTGTTGAACGTACTCAATATGTTTTCGGTTTTCTGTTGTAGGTACTCAATATGTTTTCTGTTTTCTGTTGAATGTACTCAATATGTTTTCTGTTGTAGGTACTCAATACGTTTTCTGTTGTAGGTACTCAATATGTTTTCTGTTGAAGGTACTCATTATGTTTTCTGTTGAACGTAATATGTTTTCTGTTGAACGTTCTCAATATGTTTTCTGTTGAAGGTACTCTATTTTTCTGTTGAAGGTACTGTACTCAATATGTTTTCAGTTTTCTGTTGAAGGTACTCAATATGTTTTCTGTTGAAGGTACTCATTATGTTTTCTGTTGAAAGTACTCAATCTGCTTTCTGTTGTAGGTACAGTGTACTCAATCTGTTTTCTTTTTCTGTTGTAGGTACTCAATGTTTTCTGTTTTCTGATGTCGGTATATATCTGTTTTCTGTTTTCTGTTGAACGTACTCAATATGTTTTCTGTTGAAGGTACTCATTATGTTTTCTGTTGAACGTACTCAATATGTTTTCTGTTGAACGTACTCAATATGTTTTCTGTTGAAGGTACTCAATATTTTTGTGTTGAAGGTACTGTACTCAATATGTTTTCTGTTTTCTGTTGAAGGTACTCAATATGTTTCCTGTTGAAGGTACTCATTATGTTTTCTGTTGAAAGTACTCAATCTGTTTTCTGTTGTAGGTACAGTGTACTCAATCTGTTTTCTTTTTCTGTTGTAGGTACTCAATGTTTTCTGTTTTCTGTTGAAAGTACTCAATATGTTTCCTGTTGAAGGTACTCATTATGTTTTCTGTTGAAAGTACTCAATCTGTTTTCTGTTGTAGGTACAGTGTACTCAATCTCTTTTCTTTTTCTGTTGTAGGTACTCAATGTTTTCTGTTTTCTGTTGTAGGTATCAATCTGTTTTCTGTTTTCTGTTGAACGTACTCAATATGTTTTCTGTTGAAGGTACTCATTATGTTTTCTGTTAAACGTACTCAACATGTTTTCTGTTTTCTTTTGAAGGTACTCAATATGTTTTCTGTTGAAGGTACTCATTACGTTTTCTGTTGAACGTACTCAATATGTTTTCTGTTGAAGCTACTCAATATTTTTCTGTTGAAGGTACTGTACTCAATATGTTTTCTGTTTTCTGTTGAAGGTACTCAATATGTTTTCCGTTGAAGGTACTCATTATGTTTTCTGTTGAAGGTACTCAATATGTTTTCTGTTGAACGTATTCAATATGTTTTCTGTTGAACGTACTCAATATGTTTTCTGTTTTCTGTTGTAGGTACTCAATACGTTTTCTGTTGAAGGTACTCATTACGTTTTCTGTTGAAGGTACTCAATATGTTTTCTGTTGAACGAATTCAATATGTTTTCTGTTGAACGTACTCAATATGTTTTCGGTTTTCTGTTGTAGGTACTCAATATGTTTTCTGTTTTCTGTTGAATGTACTCAATATGTTTTCTGTTGTAGGTACTCAATACGTTTTCTGTTGTAGGTACTCAATATGTTTTCTGTTGAAGGTACTCATTATGTTTTCTGTTGAACGTAATATGTTTTCTGTTGAACGTTCTCAATATGTTTTCTGTTGAAGGTACTCTATTTTTCTGTTGAAGGTACTGTACTCAATATGTTTTCAGTTTTCTGTTGAAGGTACTCAATATGTTTTCTGTTGAAGGTACTCATTATGTTTTCTGTTGAAAGTACTCAATCTGCTTTCTGTTGTAGGTACAGTGTACTCAATCTGTTTTCTTTTTCTGTTGTAGGTACTCAATGTTTTTTGTTTTCTGATGTCGGTATCAATCTGTTTTCTGTTTTCTGTTGAACGTACTCAATATGTTTTCTGTTGAAGGTACTCATTATGTTTTCTGTTGAACGTACTCAATATGTTTTCTGTTGAACGTACTCAATATGTTTTCTGTTGAAGGTACTCAATATTTTTGTGTTGAAGGTACTGTACTCAATATGTTTTCTGTTTTCTGTTGAAGGTACTCAATATGTTTCCTGTTGAAGGTACTCATTATGTTTTCTGTTAAACGTACTCAACATGTTTTCTGTTTTCTGTTGAAGGTACTGAATGTGATTTCTGTTGTAGGTTCTCAATGTGTTTTCTGTTGTAGGTACTCAATGTGTTTTCTGTTGAAGGTACTGAATGTGTTTTCTGTTGTAGGTACTCAATGTGTTTTCTGTTGAAGGTACTCAATATGTTTTCTGTTGTAGGTACTCAATGTGTTTTCTTTTGTAGGTGCTCAATGTGTTTTCTGTTGTAGGTACTCAATGTGTTTTCTGTTGAAGGTACTCATTATATTTTCTGTTGAAGGTACTCATTATGTTTTCTGCTAAACGTACTCAACATGTAATCTGTTTTCTGTTGAAGGTACTCATTGCGTTTTCTGTTGAAGGTACTCAATGTTTTCTGTTGAAGGTACTCATTATGTTTTCTGTTAAACGTATTCAATATGTTTTCTGTTGAACGTACTCAATATGTTTTCGGTTTTCTGTTGTAGGTACTCAATATGTTTTCTGTTTTCTGTTTAAGGTACTCAATATGTTTTCTGTTGAAGGTACTCATTATGTTTTCTGTTGAAGGTACTCATTATGTTTTCTGTTAAACGTATTCAATATGTTTTCTGTTGAACGCATTCAATATGTTTACTGTTTTCTGTTGAAGGTACTCAATATGTTTTCTGTTGAAGGTACTCAATATGTTTTCTGTTGTAGGTACTCAATACGTTTTCTGTTGAAGGTACTCATTACGTTTTCTGTTGGAGGTACTCAATATGTTTTCTGTTGAAGGTACTCATTATGTTTTCTGTTGAAGGTACTCATTATGTTTTCTGTTAAACGTACTCAACATGTTTTCTGTTTTATGTTGAAGGTACTCATTACGTTTTCTGTTGAAGGTACTCATTATGTTTTCTGTTGAAGGTACTCATTATGTTTTCTTTTAAACGTATTCAATATGTGTTCTGTTGAACGCATTCAATATGTTTACTGTTTTCTGTTGAAGGTACTCAATATGTTTTCTGTTGAAGGTACTCAATATGTTTTCTGTTGTAGGTACTCAATACGTTTTCTGTTCTAGGTACTCAATATGTTTTCTGTTGAAGGTACTCATTATGTTTTCTGTTGAACGTAATATGTTTTCTGTTGAACGTTCTCAATATGTTTTCTGTTGAAGGTACTCAATATTTTTCTGTTGAAGGTACTGTACTCAATATGTTTTCAGTTTTCTGTTGAAGGTACTCAATATGTTTTCTGTTGAAGGTACTCATTATGTTTTCTGTTGAAAGTACTCAATCTGCTTTCTGTTGTAGGTACAGTGTACTCAATCTGTTTTCTTTTTCTGTTGTAGGTACTCAATGTTTTCTGTTTTCTGATGTCGGTATATATCTGTTTTCTGTTTTCTGTTGAACGTACTCAATATGTTTTCTGTTGAAGGTACTCATTATGTTTTCTGTTGAACGTACTCAATATGTTTTCTGTTGAACGTACTCAATATGTTTTCTGTTGAAGGTACTCAATATTTTTCTGTTGAAGGTACTGTACTCAATATGTTTTCTGTTTTCTGTTGAAGGTACTCAATATGTTTCCTGTTGAAGGTACTCATTATGTTTTCTGTTGAAAGTACTCAATCTGTTTTCTGTTGTAGGTACAGTGTACTCAATCTGTTTTCTTTTTCTGTTGTAGGTACTCAATGTTTTCTGTTTTCTGTTGAAAGTACTCAATATGTTTCCTGTTGAAGGTACTCATTATGTTTTCTGTTGAAAGTACTCAATCTGTTTTCTGTTGTAGGTACAGTGTACTCAATCTCTTTTCTTTTTCTGTTGTAGGTACTCAATGTTTTCTGTTTTCTGTTGTAGGTATCAATCTGTTTTCTGTTTTCTGTTGAACGTACTCAATATGTTTTCTGTTGAAGGTACTCATTATGTTTTCTGTTAAACGTAAACAACATGTTTTCTGTTTTCTTTTGAAGGTACTCAATATGTTTTCTGTTGAAGGTACTCATTACGTTTTCTGTTGAACGTACTCAATATGTTTTCTGTTGAAGCTACTCAATATTTTTCTGTTGAAGGTACTGTACTCAATATGTTTTCTGTTTTCTGTTGAAGGTACTCAATATGTTTTCCGTTGAAGGTACTCATTATGTTTTTTGTTGAAGGTACTCAATATGTTTTCTGTTGAACGTATTCAATATGTTTTCTGTTGAACGTACTCAATATGTTTTCTGTTTTCTGTTGTAGGTACTCAATACGTTTTCTGTTGAAGGTACTCATTACGTTTTCTGTTGAAGGTACTCAATATGTTTTCTGTTGAACGTATTCAATATGTTTTCTGTTGAACGTACTCAATATGTTTTCGGTTTTCTGTTGTAGGTACTCAATATGTTTTCTGTTTTCTGTTGAATGTACTCAATATGTTTTCTGTTGAAGGTACTCAATATGTTTTCTGTTGTAGGTACTCAATACGTTTTCTGTTGTAGGTACTCAATATGTTTTCTGTTGAAGGTACTCATTATGTTTTCTGTTGAACGTAATATGTTTTCTGTTGAACGTTCTCAATATGTTTTCTGTTGAAGGTACTCTATTTTTCTGTTGAAGGTACTGTACTCAATATGTTTTCAGTTTTCTGTTGAAGGTACTCAATATGTTTTCTGTTGAAGGTACTCATTATGTTTTCTGTTGAAAGTACTCAATCTGCTTTCTGTTGTAGGTACAGTGTACTCAATCTGTTTTCTTTTTCTGTTGTAGGTACTCAATGTTTTCTGTTTTCTGATGTCGGTATCAATCTGTTTTCTGTTTTCTGTTGAACGTACTCAATATGTTTTCTGTTGAAGGTACTCATTATGTTTTCTGTTGAACGTACTCAATATGTTTTCTGTTGAACGTACTCAATATGTTTTCTGTTGAAGGTACTCAATATTTTTCTGTTGAAGGTACTGTACTCAATATGTTTTCTGTTTTCTGTTGAAGGTACTCAATATGTTTCCTGTTGAAGGTACTCATTATGTTTTCTGTTGAAAGTACTCAATCTGTTTTCTGTTGTAGGTACAGTGTACTCAATCTGTTTTCTTTTTCTGTTGTAGGTACTCAATGTTTTCTGTTTTCTGTTGAAAGTACTCAATATGTTTCCTGTTGAAGGTACTCATTATGTTTTCTGTTGAAAGTACTCAATCTGTTTTCTGTTGTAGGTACAGTGTACTCAATCTCTTTTCTTTTTCTGTTGTAGGTACTCAATGTTTTCTGTTTTCTGTTGTAGGTATCAATCTGTTTTCTGTTTTCTGTTGAACGTACTCAATATGTTTTCTGTTGAAGGTACTCATTATGTTTTCTGTTAAACGTACTCAACATGTTTTCTGTTTTCTTTTGAAGGTACTCAATATGTTTTCTGTTGAAGGTACTCATTACGTTTTCTGTTGAACGTACTCAATATGTTTTCTGTTGAAGCTACTCAATATTTTTCTGTTGAAGGTACTGTACTCAATATGTTTTCTGTTTTCTGTTGAAGGTACTCAATATGTTTTCCGTTGAAGGTACTCATTATGTTTTCTGTTGAAGGTACTCAATATGTTTTCTGTTGAACGTATTCAATATGTTTTCTGTTGAACGTACTCAATATGTTTTCTGTTTTCTGTTGTAGGTACTCAATACGTTTTCTGTTGAAGGTACTCATTACGTTTTCTGTTGAAGGTACTCAATATGTTTTCTGTTGAACGTATTCAATATGTTTTCTGTTGAACGTACTCAATATGTTTTCTGTTGAAGGTACTCATTATGTTTTCTGTTAAACGTACTCAACATGTTTTCTGTTTTCTGTTGAAGGTACTGAATGTGTTTTCTGTTGTAGGTACTCAATGTGTTTTCTGTTGAAGGTACTGAATGTGTTTTCTGTTGTAGGTACTCAATGTGTTTTCTGTTGAAGGTACTCAATATGTTTTCTGTTGTAGGTACTCAATGTGTTTTCTGTTGTAGGTGCTCAATGTGTTTTCTGTTGTAGGTACTCAATGTGTTTTCTGTTGAAGGTACTCATTATGTTTTCTGTTGAAGGTACTCATTATGTTTTCTGTTAAACGTACTCAACATGTAATCTGTTTTCTGTTGAAGGTACTCATTGCGTTTTCTCTTGAAGGTACTCAATGTTTTCTGTTGAAGGTACTCATTATGTTTTCTGTTAAACGTATTCAATATGTTTTCTGTTGAACGTACTCAATATGTTTTCGGTTTTCTGTTGTAGGTACTCAATATGTTTTCTGTTTTCTGTTTAAGGTACTCAATATGTTTTCTGTTGAAGGTACTCATTATGTTTTCTGTTGAAGGTACTCATTATGTTTTCTGTTGAACGTATTCAATATGTTTTCTGTTGAACATACTCAATATGTTTTCTGTTTTCTGTTGTAGGTACTCAATACGTTTTCTGTTGAAGGTACTCATTATGTTTTCTGTTAAACGTATTCAATATGTTTTCTGTTGAACGTATTCAATATGTTTACTGTTTTCTGTTGAAGGTACTCAATATGTTTTCTGTTGTAGGTACTCAATACGTTTTCTGTTGAAGGTACTCATTACGTTTTCTGTTGAAGGTACTCAATATGTTTTCTGTTGAAGGTACTCATTATGTTTTCTGTTGAAGGTACTCATTATGTTTTCTGTTAAACGTACTCAACATGTTCTCTGTTTTCTGTTGAAGGTACTCATTACGTTTTCTGTTGAAGGTACTCAATGTTTTCTGTTGAAGGTACTCATTATGTTTTCTGTTAAACGTACTCAACATGTTTTCTGTTTCTGTTGGGGCGAAACGCGACTTCACGGCGGCGATTGCTCGATTCGGACCGGTAGAAAACCCGCGCGAGACGTCGCGTTTGGAATTCCGGCGCGATCGGCGGCCCGGGAAAGCGGCGGCGGAGGAGGATCCGCGGCGGGGGTCCCGACGATCGCGCGTTCAATCGATTGCGCGGAAGGGCGTTCGAAGCGCAGCGGCGCGATCGAAGCGCGGTCACTGCGGCGTCGGGCGGCGAAATTTGAAGGCGAAAACGCGAGGTCCCGCATTGGAAACGCAGGCCCCGTACGAAGCTCCGTAAATTATGGGAAGAGATCGAAGAAAGGGGGTCCCCGTTTCTGCTTAATTAGCCTACCTCGTTTCTTCCCTTTCCTGTACGAATGAGAAGCGTAGAATCAGCGAAAGAAACCTCGAGACTGCTACGAATCTGACGATTCGAAGCTGCTACGGGAATTTTCACAAAGCGAGAAAAGAAATGCCTTCAAACGTTAGATTTTACACTTCGGAATACGATAAACGTAATAGAGTAGTCCATCGACCACGCGGAGCCGCCATTATTCTAGCGCCAAAATCGGCCACGGTACGGTACCGTAAAGAGCACGTGAAAAATTGGCGCGAATATTCTCGACGAACCAACGACTCGTTGTCCCGGTGAATCGAAGACAATGCGGTCACCAACGGATATTGCATAACGATTGCATCAGCTTTCGTATAAAAGCCGCTGCACGCACGCACAGCTTCAGTTCTGGCTAGGTGGGGAAAGCCTGAAGGGCGGAACCCTGGAGGTCGTCGGCGTTGGGAAAGCCATGGTCATGTCAACATCAAAACGTGCTCAGCCGGTTGCCAATCCTTGCTGAAGCTGTAAGGTGCAGTGGATGAGCGTCGCGCGAGTTCTTCTCGTGGCGCGCGATTGGCACTGGGAAAGTCATAAAAGGTCCGTTGGATGGCTTGGGTTTGTAATTAATAACACACAAAAGAATAACAAGCAAAAAAGAAGAAAAATAGACCAGACAGGGAGAAGGGAGGGGAGAAGGGACAGGGAGCAAGAAGGGAAAGAGGGATTACACAGTTAACGAGTGAAGAACCGAATATCAGTATCATGAGGGCCAAAGCGATCGCTTAGCCCTTCTCTTGAATTCCTCGAGGATCGTCCGGCTGCGTCTCGTTACTGGCGTCGTCGTTTGGCTGTCTGCTTGCAACGGATGAACTCACAAATTATTCTCCGAAAGGTGGCATCGTTGGTGCCGGGGTCCGCTTGGGTCGCGAAGCCTGGCGTACCGCGTTAATACCAAGTGGGCGTCAGGCTCAGATCAGTTCACTTTCCTGCCAAAGAAACGTGTGGGGGGCCCAGTGTCTCGTGGCTGTTTCTCACTCGGCTTAGTGACCTATAGCCTAAGATGACCTGACTTCCCAGACCAAATTCAAAGCACGTACAAGTAGACATCTGGCTGTGTGTGGACTCGCGTTCGGCGCCTTCCCTCAACCCGATAGTCCAAATAATAAATTGAGGGACTAATCTTTGATTATTAGAGCCTAAAAAAAAAATTGAGGGCCTAATCTTTGATTATAGAGCACAAATAATAAATTGAGGGCATAATCTTTGATTCTTAAGGCGTAAATAATAAATTTAGGGCCTAATCTTTGATTCTTAGAGCCTAAATAATAAATTGAGGGCGTAGGAGTACGAACGCCGCCTGACGGAATAGATATACCGCCTACAGGCGGAGTACGAACAATGCCTGACGGAATATATAAACCGCCTGCCGGAGGAGTACGAACAACGCCTGACGGAATATATAAACCGCCTGCCGGAGGAGTACGAAAAACGCCTGACGGAATATATATACCGCCTGCCGGCGGAGTACGAACAACGCCTGACGGAATATATATACCGCCTGCCGGAGGAGTACGAACAACGACTGACGGAATATATATACCGCCTGAACAACGCCTGACGGAATATATACCACCTACTGGCGGAGTACGTACAACGCATGACGGAATATATATACCGCCTTACGACGGAGTACGAACACCGCTTACAGGCGGAGTACGAACAACGCCTAACGGAATATATATACCGCCTGCCAAAAGAGTACGAACGCGGCCTGACGGAATATACATACCGCCTGCCGGAGGAGTACGAACACCCCTTGCCGGCGGAGTACGCACACCCCTTGCCGGCGGAGTACGAACAATGCCTGACGGAATATATATACCGCCTACCGGAGTAGTACGAACGCCGCCTAACGGAATATATATACCGCCTGCCGGAGTAGTACGAACGCCACCTGACAGAATGTATACACCGCCTACTGGCGGAGTACGAACAACGCCTGACGGAATATATATACCGCCTAACGGCGGAGTACGAACAACGCCTGACGGAATATATATACCGCCTGCCGGAAGAGTACGAACAACTCCACACGGAATATATATACCGCCTAACGGCGGAGTACGAACAACGCCTGACGGAATATATATACCGCCTGCCGGAGTAGTACGAACGCCGCCTGACGGAATATATATACAGCCTACCGGCGGAGAACGAACAACGCCTGACGGAATATATATACCGCTGCCGGAGGAGTAAGAACAACTCCTGACGGAATATACATGTATATACCGCCTGCCGGCGGAGTACGAACAACAACTGACGGAATTTATATACCGCCTAACGGCGGAGTACGTACAACGCCTGACGGAATATATATACCGCCTGCCGGCGGAGTACGAACGCCGCCTGACGGAATATATATACCGCCTGCCGGCGGAGTACGAACGCCGCCTGACGGAATATATATACCGCATGCCGGCGGAGCACAAACAGTGCCTGACGGAATATATATACCGTCTGCCGGCGGAGTACGAACAACGCCTGACGGAATATATATACCGCCTGCCGGAGGAGTACGAACAACGACTGACGAAATATATATACCGCCTGAACAACGCCTGACGGAATATATACCGCCCACTGGCGGAGTACGTACAACGCCTGACGGAATATATATACCGCCTTACGGCGGAGTACGAACACCGCTTACAGGCGGAGTACGAACAACGCCTAACGGAATATATATACCGCCTGCCAAAAGAGTACGAACGCGGCCTGACGGAATATACATACCGCCTGCCGGAGGAGTACGAACACCCCTTGCCGGCGGAGTACGAACACCCCTTGCCGGCGGAGTACGAACAATGCCTGACGGAATATATATACCGCCTACCGGAGTAGTACGAACAACTCCTGACGGAATATATATACCGCCTGCCAGAGTAGTACGAACGCAACAAGACGGAATATAGATATACCGCTTACCGGCGCAGTACGAACAATGCCTGACGGAATATATATACCGCCTGCCAGAGGAGTACGAACAACGCCTGACGGAATATATATACCACCGAACGGCGGATTACGAACGCCGTCTGACGAAATATATATACCGCCTGCCGGAGGAGTACGAACAACTCCTGACGGAATATATATACCGCCGAACGGCGAAGTACGAACGCCGTCTGACGGAATATATATAACGCCTGCCGGCGGAGTACGAACAACAACTGACGGAATTTATATACCGCCTAACGGCGGAGTACGTACAGCGCCTGACGGAATATATATACCACCTGCCGGAGGAGTACGAACAACTCCTGACGGAATATACATACCGCCTAACGGCGGAGTACGTACAACGCCTGACAGAATATATATACCGCCTGCCGGCGGAGTACGAACAACAACTGACGGAATTTATATACCGCCTAACGGCGGAGTACGTACAACGCCTGACGGAATATATATACCGCCTGCCGGCGGAGTACGAACGCCGCCTGACGGAATATATATACCGCATGCCGGCGGAGCACAAACAGTGCCTGACGGAATATATATACCGTATACCGTCTGCCGGCGGAGTACGAACAACGCCTGACGGAATATATATACCGCCTGCCGGAGGAGTACGAACAACTCCTCACGGAATATATATACCGCCTAACGGCGGAGTACGAACAACGCCTGACGGAATATATATACCGCCTGCCGGAAGAGTACGAACAACGACTGACGGAATATATATACCGCCTAACGGCGGAGTACGAACAACGCCTGACGGAATATATATACCGCCTGCCGGAGTAGTACGAACGCCGCCTGACGGAATATATATACAGCCTACCGGCGGAGAACGAACAACGCCTGACGGAATATATATACCGCCTGCCAGAGTAGTACGAACGCAACAAGACGGAATATAGATATACCGCTTACCGGCGCAGTACGAACAATGCCTGACGGAATATATATACCGCCTGCCAGAGGAGTACGAACAACGCCTGACGGAATATATATACCACCGAACGGCGGATTACGAACGCCGTCTGACGGAATATATATACCGCCTGCCGGAGGAGTATGAACAACTCCTGACGGAATATATATACCGCCGAACGGCGGAGTACGAACGCCGTCTGACGGAATATATATACCGCCTGCCGGCGGAGTACGAAAATCGCCTGACGGAATATATATAACGCCTGCCGGCGGAGTACGAACAACAACTGACGGAATTTATATACCGCCTAACGGCGGAGTACGTACAGCGCCTGACGGAATATATATACCGCCTGCCGGAGGAGTACGAACAACTCCTGACGGAATATATATACCGCCTAACGGCGGAGTACGTACAACGCCTGACGGAATATATATACCGCCTGCGGGCGGAGTACGAACAACTCCTGACGGAATATATATACCGCCTGCCGGCGGAGTACGAACGCCGCCTGACGGAATATATATACCGCATGCCGGCGGAGCACAAACAGTGCCTGACGGAATATATATAACGTCTGCCGGCGGAGTACGAACAACGCCTGACGGAATATATATACCGCCTGCCGGAGGAGTACGAACAACTCCTGACGGAATATATATACCGCCTAACGGCGGAGTACGAACAACGCCTGACGGAATATATATACCGCCTGCCGGAGGAGTACGAACGCCGCCTGACGGAATATATATACCGCCTGCCGGCGGAGTACGAACAACAACTGACGGAATTTATATACCGCCTAACGGCGGAGTACGTACAACGCCTGACGGAATATATATACCGCCTGCCGGCGGAGTACGAACGCCGCCTGACGGAATATATATACCGCATGCCGGCGGAGCACAAACAGTGCCTGACGGAATATATATACCGTATACCGTCTGCCGGCGGAGTACGAACAACGCCTGACGGAATATATATACCGCCTGCCGGAGGAGTACGAACAACTCCTCACGGAATATATATACCGCCTAACGGCGGAGTACGAAAAACGCCTGACGGAATATATATACCGCCTGCCGGCGGAGTACGAACAACGCCTGACGGAATATATATACCGCCTGCCGGAAGAGTACGAACAACGACTGACGGAATATATATACCGCCTAACGGCGGAGTACGAACAACGCCTGACGGAATATATATACCGCCTGCCGGAGTAGTACGAACGCCGCCTGACGGAATATATATACAGCCTACCGGCGGAGAACGAACAACGCCTGACGGAATATATATACCGCCTGCCAGAGTAGTACGAACGCAACAAGACGGAATATAGATATACCGCTTACCGGCGCAGTACGAACAATGCCTGACGGAATATATATACCGCCTGCCAGAGGAGTACGAACAACGCCTGACGGAATATATATACCACCGAACGGCGGATTACGAACGCCGTCTGACGGAATATATATACCGCCTGCCGGAGGAGTATGAACAACTCCTGACGGAATATATATACCGCCGAACGGCGGAGTACGAACGCCGTCTGACGGAATATATATACCGCCTGCCGGCGGAGTACGAAAATCGCCTGACGGAATATATATAACGCCTGCCGGCGGAGTACGAACAACAACTGACGGAATTTATATACCGCCTAACGGCGGAGTACGTACAGCGCCTGACGGAATATATATACCGCCTGCCGGAGGAGTACGAACAACTCCTGACGGAATATATATACCGCCTAACGGCGGAGTACGTACAACGCCTGACGGAATATATATACCGCCTGCGGGCGGAGTACGAACAACTCCTGACGGAATATATATACCGCCTGCCGGCGGAGTACGAACGCCGCCTGACGGAATATATATATCGCATGCCGGCGGAGCACAAACAGTGCCTGACGGAATATATATAACGTCTGCCGGCGGAGTACGAACAACGCCTGACGGAATATATATACCGCCTGCCGGAGGAGTACGAACAACTCCTGACGGAATATATATACCGCCTAACGGCGGAGTACGAACAACGCCTGACGGAATATATATACCGCCTGCCGGAGGAGTACGAACGCCGCCTGACGGAATATATATACCGCCTGCCGGAGTAGTACGAACAACGCCTGACGGAATATATATATCGCCTACCGGCGAAGTACGAACAACGCCTGACGGAATATATATACCGCCTACCGGCGGAGAACGCCTGACGGAATATATATACCGCCTGCCGGAGGAGTACGAACAACTCCTGACGGAATATATATACCGCCGAACGGCGGAGTACGAACGCCGTCTGACGGAATATATATACCGCCTGCCGGCGGAGTACGAAAATCGCCTGACGGAATATATATAACGCCTGCCGGAGTAGTACGAACAACGCCTGACGGAATATATATACCGCCTACCGACGGAGTACGAACAACGCCTGACGGAATATATATACCGCTGCAGGAGGAGTACGAACGCCGCCTGACGGAATATATATACCGCCTAACGGCGGAGTACGAACACTGTCTGCCGGCGGAGTACGAACAACGCATAATGGAATATATATACCGCCTGCCAGAGGAGTACGAACAACGCCTGACGGAATATATATACCGCCTAACGGCGGAGTACGAACAACGCCTGACGGAATTTACCTAATTTTTGATTCTCAGGGCCTAAATAATAAATTTAGGGCCTAATCTTTGATTCTTAGAGCGTAAATAATAAATTGAGGTCCTAATCTTTGATTCTGAGGGCCTAAATAATAAATTGAGGGCCTAATCTTTGATTCTTAGAGCCTAAATAATAAATTGAGGGCCTAATCTTTGATTCTTAGGGCCTAAATTATAAATTGAGGGTCTAATCTTTGATTCTTAGAGCCTAAATAATAAATTGAGGGCCTAATCTTTGATTCTTAGGGCCTAAATAATAAATTGAGGGCCTAATCTTTGATTCTTAGAGCCTAAATAATAAATTGAGGGCCTAATCTTTGATTCTTAGAGCCTAAATAATAAATTGAGGGCCTAATCTTTGATTCTTAGGGCGTAAATAATAAAAAATATATCAACATCCTTACAGTCACATCCGATCCAACAAATGACACAGCACAAATGGTCGGATCGTTGAGAATAAAATTGACAGCTGAGTCAAAACAAGACGTCAAAAACCAGCCAATGACAACAGTCCGTGCCCTACCATCTCTGGTTCCGTGTATGACGTTGAGGACTCCTTTTGGCACGCCGGCATCGTGAGCCATTTCACATAGCAACATCGTAGCACCCGGATCGCGCTCGGACGGCTTCAGGACGAACGTGTTGCCGCAGACCAAAGCCAGCGGGTACATCCACAAAGGAATCATGGCGGGAAAATTGAATCTAAAGTAAGAAATTAATAAATTTTAAAAAATCTCTACTCTGTAGTAGTTGGCTTTACGGCGTAATTCCTGAGCAAACTCCAAGGGAACTCGATATGAAATTGTGTCCATGTCTCTTGAGATCGATGGCAGGGTTTCGCCGAGTTGGAGAGACGTAAGAGAGCAGGCATGTTCAACAACCTCTGAAAAAAGTGCATACGACATCAGAATGCTCAGCCACATACAGTAGCAAACTCACGAAGTCCTCTCAAAACGTCCCCCTCGGCATCGGCGAGAGACTTTCCCTGTTCGAGAGTGATCACTTTGGCCAATTTTCCCTAAAAAATATCTTCGGTTATGACGTTAAAAATTTCGCGTACTAAAGCTCTTACTGATGATGTGCTGAAGTTTGAACATGATCTGTTGTCTCGAAAGAATCGAGATGTCTTTCCACGACTCGAAGGCGCTCGCTGCCGCGTCGACTGCGCGCTGTTCATTTCTTCGCGAGTTGCACACGGCACTCGAGTAACCACTTCGTTCGTTGCCTTGGAAGAAATCAGACTGAGGCCCCTATATGGGATTCTGCATGTTTTATACCGGATTGTGCAAGTCGATCCATTCGTTCGTCTTCGAGTCGACGAATTGACCGTTGATAAAGAGTTTCGTCGTGCTCTAGTACACAACGAATCGATTGGCGCGTGCGAAAAGTGACGCCGTACTTACGCTGAGCCGAATCGTCGATCGGATCGACGCAGTGGCACGAAACATCTACGGAACTGTTGCATACTGAGCCAATTAAATAGCTCTTTTGCCTACCGACGGCTTGCAAGCATTCGTACGAGCATTTTCGGGAATTAGTCTGGGACTGGAAGCGCACGCGCCAACGCGAATGAACAAATTCATGCAAGTAGACTAAACTCAACGCTCAAAAGGGGAAGGAGAAACGCGACAATAAATTAGGAAGGCAAATAAACGCGGTTCGTCCAATATTTGCGTCAATAGCTGCCACTACCTAAACAAAACATACCCTGACCGAAAAAAGAGAAAACAATCGATTACCGGCAAGTTGATCCTTGCATTTCTGCGACGGAACGACTCGGAAAACAGAACCACGAAAATCTTCCTTTCTGATGACGCAAACAGGACACGGTCCACAGTACCGGTTATGATGCGCAAAAAATCGAGTAGCTGCGAACCAAATGTGGCCACCGAGTCGAATTCCACACCGTTCTACAGACGTCTGGTTTCACTTGGGACAACTAAAAATATTGGACCCTCGTTCAGATCTAAAATCAATCAAATCAAATAACCTCTCATGCTTCAATCTTATTTACTATAGGATTTGACGGCTCGATCTTTTCAGAACAGAAAGCCATTCTATATTTAAAGCCCGAGCCATCGTCCAAGACATTCGTTTGGCCGAACCGTTTCGACAGCGTCGTAGCACGGCACCCTACAGTACGCAAAAAAGAACGTCGAATTCTTCTAGGTGGCGCGGACAAAAGGTATCTACGTTGCTCATTATCGATATGACTTCTGACACAAAATAGCAATCATGCATGTGTACTTGGTACTGATAAGAGATAACAATGTCATATTCAGTGTGAACACAACAACTAAGAAGTAAACATCGGTCTGCCGTCTCACGCTTCTGCGTCTGTGCTTCCCTGATACAGCAATTGCAGCACATCGGCAACGAGCTGCAAAACGAGTCAAAGATTTGATTCCGTCACGTTGCAGAAAACGTACTGTACCTCATTGTCGATTCCATCCAGCGCCATGTCAGCCATAGTGTCCAATATTTCCGTGCTAAACCAACACCTTTTACTGTCATTCGAAAGTCTGTCATTTTCGACTTGCCTTTTCTTCTGATGGGCAATCACTTCCTCCAAAAAATCTCGACCTATCTTGGAACATTCGAGATCCTGCAACTGATTCAAGACAGATCTGTGGCGCAAAGAAAGCTTCTCAATCGCGCCGCACAGCTCGTTGACAGACTGAGACATCTCGGGAATCTAATAGAAAAACGTTAGGAGGGTTAGGGATACAAACCCCTAGACATATGAGAGCACCTGCTTCCCTGAACGGTGTTCCTTCTCCACGTCGGAATCAAAGCCTAATGCTGTGCCCTGACCGAAAACCAATAAATTTATTGAATGATTAATTGAAGTCGTATCGTCGTCCGCTTACGCTATCCCCTGATGTTGACTGATACGTATCGTGAAACGTTCCGTCTCTTATTGACTAGAAAATATCGGTACAGTACTGTGTGTGCTCTACCTAAATATTAAATTCAGGGCCTAATGTTTAATTCTTAGGACCTAAATTGAAGGCCTAATATTTAATTCTAAGGGCCTATATATTAAATTAAGGGCCTAATCTTTAATTCTTAGGGCCTAAATATTAAATTGAAGGCCTAAATATTAAATTGAAGGCCTAATCTTTAATTCTAAGAGCCTAAATAATAAATTGAGGGCCTAATCTTTGATTCTTAGCGCCTAAATAATAAATTGAGGACCTAATCTTTGATTCTTAGGGCCTAAGCAATAAATTGAGGGCCTAATCTTTGATTCTTAGAGCGTAAATAATAAATTGAGGGCCTAATCTTTGATTCTTACAGCCTAAATAATAAATTGAGGGCCTAATCTATGATTCTTAGGACCTAAATATTAAATTGAAACCCTAATCTTTTATTCTAAGAGCCTAAATAATAAATTGAGGGCCTAATCTTTGATTCTCAGAGCCTACAAAATAATTTGAGGGCCTAATCTTTTATTCTAAGAGCCTAAATAATAAAATGAGGGCCTAATCTTTGATTCGTAGAGCTTAAATAATAAATTGAGGGCCTAATCTTTGATTCTTAGAGCCTAAAAAATAAATTGAGGACCTAATATTTGATTCTTAGGGCCTAAATAATAAATTGAAGGCCTAATCTTTGATTATTAGAGCCTAAATAATAAAATGAGGGCCTAATCTTTGATTCTTAGAGCTTAAATAATAAAATGAGGGCCTAATCTTTGATTCTTAGCGCCTAAATAATAAATTGAGGACCTAATCTTTGATTCTTAAGGCCTAAATAATAAATTGAGGGCCTAATTTTTGATTCTTAGAGACTAAATAATAAATTGAGGGCCTAATCTTAGATTCTTAGGACCTAAATATTAAATTGAAAGCCTAATCTTTTATTCTCAGATCCTAAATAATAAATTGAGGGCCTAATCTTTGATTCTTAGAGCCTAAATAATAAATTGAAGGCATAATCTTTGATTCTTAAAGACTAAATAATGAATTGAGGGCCTAATCTTTCATTCTAAGAGCCTAAATAATAAAATGAGGGCCTAATCTTTGATTCTTAGGGCCTAAATAATAAATTGAGGGCATAATCTTTGATTATTAGATCCTAAATAATAAATTGAGGGCCTAGTCTTTAATTGTTAGAGCCTAAACAATAAATTGAGGGCCCAATCTTTGATTCTCAGGGCCTAAATAATAAATTGAGGACCTAATCTTTGATTCTTACAGACTAAAAAATAAATTGAGGGCCTAATCTTTGATTCTAAGAGACTAAATAATAAATTGAGGGCCTAATCTTAGATTCTTAGGGCCTAAATAATAAATTGAGGGCCTAATCTTTGATTCTTAGAGCTCAAATATTAAATTGAGGGCTTGACCTTTGATTCTTAGAGCGTAAATAATAAATTGAGGGCCTAATCTTTGATTCTTACAGCCTAAATAATAAATTGAGGGCCTAATCTTTGATTCTTAGGACCTAAATATTAAATTGAAAGCCTAATCTTTTATTCTAAGATCCTAAATAATAAATTGAGGGCCTAATCTTTGATTCTTAGAGCCTAAATAATAAATTGAGGGCCTAATCTTTGATTCTAAGAGCCTAAATAATAAATTGAGGGCCTAATCTTTGATTCCTACAGCCTAAATAATAAATTGAGGGCCTAATCTTTGATTCTTAGGACCTAAATATTAAATTGAAAGCCTAATCTTTTATTCTTAGAGCCTAAATAATAAATTGAGGGCCTAATCTTTGATTCTTAGAGCGTAAATAATAAATTGAGGGCCTAATCTTTGATTCTTAGAGACTAAATAATAAATTGAGGGTCTAATCTTAGATTCTTAGGGCCTAAATAAGAAATTGAGGGCCTAATCTTTGATTCTTAGAGCTCAAATATTAAATTGAGGGCTTAACTTTTGATTCTTAGAGCGTAAATAATAAATTGATAGCCTAATCTTTGATTCTTACAGCCTAAATAATAAATTGAGGGCCTAATCTTTGATTCTTAAGGCCTAAATAATAAATTGAGGGCATAATCTTTGATTATTAGATCATAAATAATAAATTGAGGGCCTAGTCTTTAATTGTTAGAGCCTAAACAATATATTGAGGGCCCAATCTTTGATTCTCAGGGCCTAAATAATAAATTGAGGACCTAATCTTTGATTCTTACAGACTAAATAATAAATTGAGGGCCTAATCGTTGATTCTTAGAGACTAAATAATAAATTGAGGGCCTAATCTTAGATTCTTAGGGCCTAAATAATAAATTGAGGGCCTAATCTTTGATTCTTAGAGCTCAAATATTAAATTGAGGGCTTGACCTTTGATTCTTAGAGCGTAAATAATAAATTGAGGGCCTAATCTTTGATTCTTACAGCCTAAATAATAAATTGAGGGCCTAATCTTTGATTCTTAGGACCTAAATATTAAATTGAAAGCCTAATCTTTTATTCTAAGATCCTAAATAATAAATTGAGGGCCTAATCTTTGATTCTTAGAGCCTAAATAATAAATTGAGGGCCTAATCTTTGATTCTAAGAGCCTAAATAATAAATTGAGGGCCTAATCTTTGATTCCTAAAGCCTAAATAATAAATTGAGGGCCTAATCTTTGATTCTTAGGACCTAAATATTAAATTGAAAGCCTAATCTTTTATTCTAAGATCCTAAATAATAAATTGAGGGCCTAATCTTTGATTCTTAGAGCGTGAATAATAAATTGAGGGCCTAATCTTTGATTCTTACAGACTAAATAATAAATTGAGGGCCTAATCTTTGATTCTTAGAGACTAAATAATAAATTGAGGGCCTAATCTTAGATTCTTAGGGCCTAAATAATAAATTGAGGGCCTAATCTTTGATTCTTAGAGCTCAAATATTAAATTGAGGGCTTAACCTTTGATTCTTAGAGCGTAAATAATAAATTGAGGGCATAATCTTTGATTCTTAGAGCCTAAATAATAAATTGAGGGCCTAATCTTTGATTCTTAGGGCCTAAATAATAAATTGAGGGCATAATCTTTGATTATTAGATCCTAAATAATAAATTGAGGGCCTAGTCTTTAATTGTTAGAGCCTAAACAATAAATTGAGGGCCCAATCTTTGATTCTCAGGGCCTAAATAATAAATTGAGGACCTAATCTTTGATTCTTACAGACTAAATAATAAATTGAGGGCCTAATCTTTGATTCTTAGAGACTAAATAATAAATTGAGGTCCTAATCTTTGATTCTTAGAGACTAAATAATAAATTGAGGTCCTAATCTTTGATTCTTAGAGACTAAATAATAAATTGAGGGCCTAATCTTTGATTCTTAGAGCCTAAATAATAAATTGAGGGCCTAATCTTTGATTCTAAGAGCCTAAATAATAAATTCAGGGCCTAATCTTTGATTCCTAAAGCCTAAATAATAAATTGAGGGCCTAATCTTTGATTCTTAGGACCTAAATATTAAATTGAAAGCCTAATCTTTTATTCTAAGATCCTAAATAATAAATTGAGGGCCTAATCTTTGATTCTTAGAGCGTGAATAATAAATTGAGGGCCTAATCTTTGATTCTTACAGACTAAATAATAAATTGAGGGCCTAATCTTTGATTCTTAGAGACTAAATAATAAATTGAGGGCCTAATCTTAGATTCTTAGGGCCTAAATAATAAATTGAGGGCCTAATCTTTGATTCTTAGAGCTCAAATATTAAATTGAGGGCTTAACCTTTGATTCTTAGAGCGTAAATAATAAATTGAGGGCATAATCTTTGATTCTTAGAGCCTAAATAATAAATTGAGGGCCTAATCTTTGATTCTTAGGGCCTAAATAATAAATTGAGGGCATAATCTTTGATTATTAGATCCTAAATAATAAATTGAGGGCCTAGTCTTTAATTGTTAGAGCCTAAACAATAAATTGAGGGCCCAATCTTTGATTCTAAGGGCCTAAATAATAAATTGAGGACCTAATCTTTGATTCTTACAGACTAAATAATAAATTGAGGGCCTAATCTTTGATTCTTAGAGACTAAATAATAAATTGAGGTCCTAATCTTTGATTCTTAGAGACTAAATAATAAATTGAGGTCCTAATCTTTGATTCTTAGAGACTAAATAATAAATTGAGGTCCTAATCTTAGATTCTTAGGGCTTAAATAATAAATTGACGGCCTAATCTTTGATTCTTAGAGCTCAAATATTAAATTGAGGGCTTAACCTTTGATTCTTAGAGCGTAAATAATAAATTGAGGGCCTAATCTTTGATTCTTACAGCCTAAATAATAAATTGAGGGCCTAATCTTTGATTCTTAGGACCTAAATATTAAATTGAAAGCCTAATCTTTTATTCTAAGATCCTAAATAATAAATTGAGGGCCTAATCTTTGATTCTTAGAGCCTAAATAATAAATTGAGGGCCTAATCTTTGATTCTAAAAGCCTAAATAATAAATTGAGGGCATAATTTTGATTCTCAGGGCCTAAATAATAATTTGAGGGTCTAATCTTTTATTCTAAGAGCCTATATAATAAATTGAGGGCCTAACCTTTGATTCTTAGGACCTAAATAATAAATTGAGGGCCTAATCTTTGATTCTTAGAGCCTAAATAATAAATTGAGGACTTAATCTTTGATTCTTAGGGCCTAAGCAATAAATTGAGGGCCTAATCTTTGATTCTTAGAGCGTAAATAATAAATTGAGGGCCTAATCTTTGATTCTTATACCCTAAATAATAAATTGAGGGCCTAATCTTTGATTCTAAGAGCCTAAATAAAAAATTGAGGGCCTAATTTTGATTCTCTGAGCCTAAATAATAATTTGAGGGCCTAATCTTTGATTCTTAGAGCTTAAATAATAAATTGAGGGCCTAATCTTTGATTCTTAGAGCCTAAATAATAAATTGAGGACCTAATCTTTGATTCTTCGAGCCTAAATAATAAATTGAGGGCCTAATCTTTGAATCTTACAGCCTAAATAATAAATTTAGGGCATAATCTTTGATTCTGAGGACCTAAATATTAAATTGAAAGCCTAATCTTTATTCTAAGATCCTAAATAATAAATTGAGGGCCTAATCTTTGATTTTTAGAGCCTAAATATTAAATTGATGGCCAAATTTTGATTCTCAGAGTCTAAATAATACTTTGAGTGTCTAATCTTTTATTCTAAGAGCCTAAATAATAAATTGAGGGCCTAATCTTTGATTCTTAGAGACTAAATAATAAATTGAGGGCCTAATCTTAGATTCTTAGGGCTTAAATAATAAATTGAGGGCCTAATCTTTGATTCTTAGAGCTCAAATATTAAATTGAGGGCTTAACCTTTGATTCTTAGAGCGTAAATAATAAATTGAGGGCCTAATCTTTGATTCTTACAGCCTAAATAATAAATTGAGGGCCTAATCTTTGATTCTTAGGACATAAATATTAAATTGAAAGCCTAATCTTTTATTCTAAGATCCTAAATAATAAATTGAGGGCCTAATCTTTGATTCTTAGAGCCTAAATAATAAATTGAGGGCCTAATCTTTGATTCTAAGAGCCTAAATAATAAATTGAGGGCAAAATCTTTGATTCCTACAGCCTAAATAATAAATTGAGGGCCTAATCTTTGATTCTTAGGACCTAAATATTAAATTGAAAGCCTAATCTTTTATTCTAAGATCCTAAATAATAAATTGAGGGCCTAATCTTTGATTCTTAGAGCGTAAATAATAAATTGAGGGCCTAATCTTTGATTCTTACAGACTAAATAATAAATTGAGGGCCTAATCTTTGATTCTTAGAGACTAAATAATAAATTGAGGGCCTAATCTTAGATTCTTAGGGCCTAAATAATAAATTGAGGGCCTAATCTTTGATTCTCAGAGCTCAAATATTAAATTGAGGGCTTAACCTTTGATTCTTAGAGCGTAAAAACTAAATTGAGGGCCTAATATTTGATTCTTACAGCCTAAATAATAAATTGAGGGCCTAATCTTTGATTCTTAGGGCCTAAATAATAAATTGAGGGCATAATCTTTGATTATTAGATCCCAAATAATAAATTGAGGGCCTAGTCTTTAATTGTTAGAGCCTAAACAATAAATTGAGGGCCCAATCTTTGATTCTCAGGGCCTAAATAATAAATTGAGGACCTAATCTTTGATTCTTACAGACTAAATAATAAATTGAGGGCCTAATCTTTGATTCTTAGTGACTAAATAATAAATTGAGGGCCTAATCTTAGATTCTTAGTGCCTAAATAATAAATTGAGGGCTTAGTCTTTGATTCTTAGAGCTCAAATATTAAATTGAGGGCTTAACCTTTGATTCTTAGAGCGTAAATAATAAATTGAGGGCATAATCTTTGATTCTTACAGCCTAAATAATAAATTGAGGGCCTAATCTTTGATTCTTAGGACCTAAATATTAAATTGAAAGCCTAATCTTTTATTCTAAGATCCTAAATAATAAATTGAGGGCCTAATCTTTGATTCTTAGAGCCTAAATAAGAAATTGAGGGCCTAATCTTTGATTCTAAGAGCCTAAATAATAAATTGAGGGCCTAATCTTTGATTCTCAGGGCCTAAATAATAATTTGAGGGTCTAATCTTTTATTCTAAGAGCCTAAATAATAAATTGAGGGCCTAACCTTTCATTCTTAGGACCTAAATAATAAATTGAGGGCCTAATCTTTGATTCTTACAGCCTAAATAATAAATTGAGGGCTTAAACTTTGATTCTTAGGACCTAAATATTAAATTGAAAGCCTAATCTTTTATTCTAAGAACCTAAATAATAAATTGAGGGCCTAATCTTTCATTCTTAGAGTCTAAATAATAAATTGAGGGCCTAATCTTTGATTCTAAGAGCCTAAATAATAAATTGAGGGCATAATTTTGATTCTTAGAGACTAAATAATAAATTGAGGGCCTAATCTTAGATTCTTAGGGCCTAAATAATAAATTGAGGGCCTAATCTTTGATTCTCAGAGCTCAAATATTAAATTGAGGGCTTAACCTTTGATTCTTAGAGCGTAAAAAATAAATTGAGGGCCTAATATTTGATTCTTACAGCCTAAATAATAAATTGAGGGCCTAATCTTTGATTCTTAGGGCCTAAATAATAAATTGAGGGCATAATCTTTGATTATTAGATCCTAAATAATAAATTGAGGGACTAGTCTTTAATTGTTAGAGCCTAAACAATAAATTGAGGGCCCAATCTTTGATTCTCAGGGCCTAAATAATAAATTGAGGACCTAATCTTTGATTCTTACAGACTAAATAATAAATTGAGGGCCTAATCTTTGATTCTTAGAGACTAAATAATAAATTGAGGGCCTAATCTTAGATTCTTAGGGCCTAAATAATAAATTGAGGGCTTAGTCTTTGATTCTTAGAGCTCAAATATTAAATTGAGGGCTTAACCTTTGATTCTTAGAGCGTAAATAATAAATTGAGGGCCTAATCTTTGATTCTTACAGCCTAAATAATAAATTGAGGGCCTAATCTTTGATTCTTAGGGCCTAAATAATAAATTGAGGGCATAATCTTTGATTATTAGATCCTAAATAATAAATTGAGGGACTAGTCTTTAATTGTTAGAGCCTAAACAATAAATTGAGGGCCCAATCTTTGATTCTCAGGGCCTAAATAATAAATTGAGGACCTAATCTTTGATTCTTACAGACTAAATAATAAATTGAGGGCCTAATCTTTGATTCTTAGAGACTAAATAATAAATTGAGGGCCTAATCTTAGATTCTTAGGGCCTAAATAATAAATTGAGGGCTTGGTCTTTGATTCTTAGAGCTCAAATATTAAATTGAGGGCTTAACCTTTGATTCTTAGAGCGTAAATAATAAATTGAGGGCATAATCTTTGATTCTTACAGCCTAAATAATAAATTGAGGGCCTAATCTTTGATTCTTAGGACCTAAATATTAAATTGAAAGCCTAATCTTTTATTCTAAGATCCAAAATAATAAATTGAGGGCCTAATCTTTGATTCTTAGAGCCTAAATAATAAATTGAAGGCATAATCTTTGATTCTTAGAGCCTAAATAATAAATTGAGGACCTAATATTTGATTCTTAGGGCCTAAATAATAAATTGAGGGCCTAATCTTTGATTCTTAGAGCTCAAATATTAAATTGAGGGCTTAACCTTTGATTCTTAGAGCGTAAATGATAAATTCAGGGCCTAATCTTTGATTCTTAGAGCCTAAATAATAAATTGAGGGCCTAATCTTTGATTCTAAGAGCCTAAATAATAAATTGAGGGCAAAATCTTTGATTCCTACAGCCTAAATAATAAATTGAGGGCCTAATCTTTGATTCTTAGGACCTAAATATTAAATTGAAAGCCTAATCTTTTATTCTAAGATCCTAAATAATAAATTGAGGGCCTAATCTTTGATTCTTAGAGCGTAAATAATAAATTGAGGGCCTAATCTTTGATTCTTACAGACTAAATAATAAATTGAGGGCCTAATCTTTGATTCTTAGAGACTAAATAATAAATTGAGGGTCTAATCTTAGATTCTTAGGGCCTAAATAATAAATTGAGGGCCTAATCTTTGATTCTTAGAGCTCAAATATTAAATTGAGGACTTAACTTTTGATTCTTAGAGCGTAAATAATAAATTGATGGCCTAATCTTTGATTCTTACAGCCTAAATAATAAATTGAGGGCCTAATCTTTGATTCTTAAGGCCTAAATAATAAATTGAGGGCATAATCTTTGATTATTAGATCATAAATAATAAATTGAGGGCCTAGTCTTTAATTGTTAGAGCATAAACAATAAATTGAGGGCCCAATCTTTGATTCTCAGGGCCTAAATAATAAATTGAGGACCTAATCTTTGATTCTTACAGACTAAATAATAAATTGAGGGCCTAATCTTTGATTCTTAGAGACTAAATAATAAATTGAGGGCCTAATCTTAGATTCTTAGGGCCTAAATAATAAATTGAGGGCCTAATCTTTGATTCTTAGAGCTCAAATATTAAATTGAGGGCTTGACCTTTGATTCTTAGAGCGTAAATAATAAATTGAGGGCCTAATCTTTGATTCTTACAGCCTAAATAATAAATTGAGGGCCTAATCTTTGATTCTTAGGACCTAAATATTAAATTGAAAGCCTAATCTTTTATTCTAAGATCCTAAATAATAAATTGAGGGCCTAATCTTTGATTCTTAGAGCCTAAATAATAAATTGAGGGCCTAATCTTTGATTCTAAGAGCCTAAATAATAAATTGAGGGCCTAATCTTTGATTCCTAAAGCCTAAATAATAAATTGAGGGCCTAATCTTTGACTCTTAGGACCTAAATATTAAATTGAAAGCCTAATCTTTTATTCTAAGATCCTAAATAATAAATTGAGGGCCTAATCTTTGATTCTTAGAGCGTGAATAATAAATTGAGGGCCTAATCTTTGATTCTTAGAGACTAAATAATAAATTGAGGGTCTAATCTTAGATTCTTAGGGCCTAAATAATAAATTGAGGGCCTAATCTTTGATTCTTAGAGCTCAAATATTAAATTGAGGACTTAACTTTTGATTCTTAGAGCGTAAATAATAAATTGATGGCCTAATCTTTGATTCTTACAGCCTAAATAATAAATTGAGGGCCTAATCTTTGATTCTTAAGGCCTAAATAATAAATTGAGGGCATAATCTTTGATTATTAGATCATAAATAATAAATTGAGGGCCTAGTCTTTAATTGTTAGAGCATAAACAATAAATTGAGGGCCCAATCTTTGATTCTCAGGGCCTAAATAATAAATTGAGGACCTAATCTTTGATTCTTACAGACTAAATAATAAATTGAGGGCCTAATCTTTGATTCTTAGAGACTAAATAATAAATTGAGGGCCTAATCTTAGATTCTTAGGGCCTAAATAATAAATTGAGGGCCTAATCTTTGATTCTTAGAGCTCAAATATTAAATTGAGGGCTTGACCTTTGATTCTTAGAGCGTAAATAATAAATTGAGGGCCTAATCTTTGATTCTTACAGCCTAAATAATAAATTGAGGGCCTAATCTTTGATTCTTAGGACCTAAATATTAAATTGAAAGCCTAATCTTTTATTCTAAGATCCTAAATAATAAATTGAGGGCCTAATCTTTGATTCTTAGAGCCTAAATAATAAATTGAGGGCCTAATCTTTGATTCTAAGAGCCTAAATAATAAATTGAGGGCCTAATCTTTGATTCCTAAAGCCTAAATAATAAATTGAGGGCCTAATCTTTGACTCTTAGGACCTAAATATTAAATTGAAAGCCTAATCTTTTATTCTAAGATCCTAAATAATAAATTGAGGGCCTAATCTTTGATTCTTAGAGCGTGAATAATAAATTGAGGGCCTAATCTTTGATTCTTACAGACTAAATAATAAATTGAGGGCCTAATCTTTGATTCTTAGAGACTAAATAATAAATTGAGGGCCTAATCTTAGATTCTTAGGGCCTAAATAATAAATTGAGGGCCTAATCTTTGATTCTTAGAGCTCAAATATTAAATTGAGGGCTTAACCTTTGATTCTTAGAGCGTAAATAATAAATTGAGGGCATAATCTTTGATTCTTAGAGCCTAAATAATAAATTGAGGGCCTAATCTTTGATTCTTAGGGCCTAAATAATAAATTGAGGGCATAATCTTTGATTATTAGATCCTAAATAATAAATTGAGGGCCTAGTCTTTAATTGTTAGAGCCTAAACAATAAATTGAGGGCCCAATCTTTGATTCTCAGGGCCTAAATAATAAATTGAGGACCTAATCTTTGATTCTTACAGACTAAATAATAAATTGAGGGCCTAATCTTTGATTCTTAGAGACTAAATAATAAATTGAGGTCCTAATCTTTGATTCTTAGAGACTAAATAATAAATTGAGGTCCTAATCTTAGATTCTTAGGGCTTAAATAATAAATTGAGGGCCTAATCTTTGATTCTTACAGACTAAATAATAAATTGAGGTCCTAATCTTTGATTCTTAGAGACTAAATAATAAATTGAGGTCCTAATCTTAGATTCTTAGGGCTTAAATAATAAATTGAGGGCCTAATCTTTGATTCTTAGAGCTCAAATATTAAATTGAGGGCTTAACCTTTGATTCTTAGAGCGTAAATAATAAATTGAGGGCCTAATCTTTGATTCTTACAGCCTAAATAATAAATTGAGGGCCTAATCTTTGATTCCTAAGACCTAAATATTAAATTGAAAGCCTAATCTTTTATTCTAAGATCCTAAATAATAAATTGAGGGCCTAATCTTTGATTCTTAGAGCCTAAATAATAAATTGAGGGCCTAATCTTTGATTCTAAGAGCCTAAATAATAAATTGAGGGCATAATTTTGATTCTCAGGGCCTAAATAATAATTTGAGGGTCTAATCTTTTATTCTAAGAGCCTATATAATAAATTTAGGGCATAATCTTTGATTCTGAGGACCTAAATATTAAATTGAAAGCCTAATCTTTATTCTAAGATCCTAAATAATAAATTGAGGGCCTAATCTTTGATTTTTAGAGCCTAAATATTAAATTGATGGCCAAATTTTGATTCTCAGAGTCTAAATAATACTTTGAGTGTCTAATCTTTTATTCTAAGAGCCTAAATAATAAATTGAGGGCCTAATCTTTGATTCTTAGAGACTAAATAATAAATTGAGGGCCTAATCTTAGATTCTTAGGGCTTAAATAATAAATTGAAGGCCTAATCTTTGATTCTTAGAGCTCAAATATTAAATTGAGGGCTTAACCTTTGATTCTTAGAGCGTAAATAATAAATTGAGGGCCTAATCTTTGATTCTTACAGCCTAAATAATAAATTGAGGGCCTAATCTTTGATTCTTAGGACCTAAATATTAAATTGAAAGCCTAATCTTTTATTCTAAGATCCTAAATAATAAATTGAGGGCCTAATCTTTGATTCTTAGAGCCTAAATAATAAATTGAGGGCCTAATCTTTGATTCTAAGAGCCTAAATAATAAATTGAGGGCATAATTTTGATTCTCACGGCCTAAATAAAAATTTGAGGGTCTACTCTTTTATTCTAAGAGACTATATAATAAATTGAGGACCTAATCTTTGATTCTTAGGGACTAAATAATAAATTGAGGGCCTAATCTTAGATTCTTAGAGCCTAAATAATAAATTGAGGGCCTAATCTTTGATTCTTAGAGCTCAAATATAAAATTGAGGGCTTAACCTTTGATTCTTAGAGCGTAAATAATAAATTGAGGGCCTAATCTTTGATTCTTACAGCCTAAATAATAAATTGAGGGCCTAATATTTGATTCTTAGGACCTAAATATTAAATTGAAAGCCTAATCTTTTATTCTAAGATCCTAAATAATAAATTGAGGGCCTAAACTTTGATTCTTAGAGCGTAAATAATAAATTGAGGGCCTAATCTTTGATTCTAAGAGCCTAAATAATAAATTGAGGGCAAAATCTTTGATTCCTACAGCCTAAATAATAAATTGAGGGCCTAATCTTTGATTCTTAGGACCTAAATATTAAATTGAAAGCCTAATCTTTTATTCTAAGATCCTAAATAATAAATTGAGGGCCTAATCTTTGATTCTTAGAGCGTAAATAATAAATTGAGGGCCTAATCTTTGATTCTTACAGACTAAATAATAAATTGAGGGCCTAATCTTTGATTCTTAGAGACTAAATAATAAATTAAGGGTCTAATCTTAGATTCTTAGGGCCTAAATAATAAATTGAGGGCCTAATCTTTGATTCTTAGAGCTCAAATATTAAATTGAGGGCTTAACTTTTGATTCTTAGAGCGTAAATAATAAATTGATGGCCTAATCTTTGATTCTTACAGCCTAAATAATAAATTGAGGGCGTAATCTTTGATTCTTAAGGCCTAAATAATAAATTGAGGGCATAATCTTTGATTATTAGATCATAAATAATAAATTGAGGGCCTAGTCTTTAATTGTTAGAGCATAAACAATAAATTGAGGGCCCAATCTTTGATTCTCAGGGCCTAAATAATAAATTGAGGACCTAATCTTTGATTCTTAAAGACTAAATAATAAATTGAGGGCCTAATCTTTGATTCTTAGAGACTAAATAATAAATTGAGGGCCTAATCTTAGATTCTTAGGGCCTAAATAATAAATTGAGGGCCTAATCTTTGATTCTTAGAGCTCAAATATTAAATTGAGGGCTTGACCTTTGATTCTTAGAGCGTAAATAATAAATTGAGGGCCTAATCTTTGATTCTTACAGCCTAAATAATAAATTGAGGGCCTAATCTTTGATTCTTAGGACCTAAATATTAAATTGAAAGCCTAATCTTTTATTCTAAGATCCTAAATAATAAATTGAGGGCCTAATCTTTGATTCTTAGAGCCTAAATAATAAATTGAGGGCCTAATCTTTGATTCTAAGAGCCTAAATAATAAATTGAGGGCCTAATCTTTGATTCCTAAAGCCTAAATAATAAATTGAGGGCCTAATCTTTGACTCTTAGGACCTAAATATTAAATTGAAAGCCTAATCTTTTATTCTAAGATCCTAAATAATAAATTGAGGGCCTAATCTTTGATTCTTAGAGCGTGAATAATAAATTGAGGGCCTAATCTTTGATTCTTACAGACTAAATAATAAATTGAGGGCCTAATCTTTGATTCTTAGAGACTAAATAATAAATTGAGGGCCTAATCTTAGATTCTTAGGGCCTAAATAATAAATTGAGGGCCTAATCTTTGATTCTTAGAGCTCAAATATTAAATTGAGGGCTTAACCTTTGATTCTTAGAGCGTAAATAATAAATTGAGGGCATAATCTTTGATTCTTAGAGCCTAAATAATAAATTGAGGGCCTAATCTTTGATTCTTAGGGCCTAAATAATAAATTGAGGGCATAATCTTTGATTATTAGATCCTAAATAATAAATTGAGGGCCTAGTCTTTAATTGTTAGAGCCTAAACAATAAATTGAGGGCCCAATCTTTGATTCTCAGGGCCTAAATAATAAATTGAGGACCTAATCTTTGATTCTTACAGACTAAATAATAAATTGAGGGCCTAATCTTTGATTCTTAGAGACTAAATAATAAATTGAGGTCCTAATCTTTGATTCTTAGAGACTAAATAATAAATTGAGGTCCTAATCTTAGATTCTTAGGGCTTAAATAATAAATTGAGGGCCTAATCTTTGATTCTTAGAGCTCAAATATTAAATTGAGGGCTTAACCTTTGATTCTTAGAGCGTAAATAATAAATTGAGGGCCTAATCTTTGATTCTTACAGCCTAAATAATAAATTGAGGGCCTAATCTTTGATTCTTAGGACCTAAATATTAAATTGAAAGCCTAATCTTTTATTCTAAGATCCTAAATAATAAATTGAGGGCCTAATCTTTGATTCTTAGAGCCTAAATAATAAATTGAGGGCCTAATCTTTGATTCTAAGAGCCTAAATAATAAATTGAGGGCATAATTTTGATTATCAGGGCCTAAATAATAATTTGAGGGTCTAATCTTTTATTCTAAGAGCCTATATAATAAATTGAGGGCCTAACCTTTGATTCTTAGGACCTAAATAATAAATTGAGGGCCTAATCTTTGATTCTTAGAGCCTAAATAATAAATTGAGGACCTAATCTTTGATTCTTAGGGCCTAAGCAATAAATTGAGGGCCTAATCTTTGATTCTTAGAGCGTAAATAATAAATTGAGGGCCTAATCTTTGATTCTTACACCCTAAATAATAAATTGAGGGCCTAATCTTTGATTCTAAGAGCCTAAATAAAAAATTGAGGGCCTAATTTTGATTCTCTGAGCCTAAATAATAATTTGAGGGCCTAATCTTTGATTCTTAGAGCCTAAATAATAAATTGAGGGCCTAATCTTTGATTCTTAGGACCTAAATATTAAATTGAAAGCCTAATCTTTTATTCTAAGATCCTAAATAATAAATTGAGGGCCTAATCTTTGATTCTTAGAGCCTAAATAATAAATTGAGGGCCTAATCTTTGATTCTTACAGACTAAATAATAAATTGAGGGCCTAATCTTTGATTCTTACAGACTAAATAATAAATTGAGGTCCTAATCTTTGATTCTTAGAGACTAAATAATAAATTGAGGTCCTAATCTTAGATTCTTAGGGCTTAAATAATAAATTGAGGGCCTAATCTTTGATTCTTAGAGCTCAAATATTAAATTGAGGGCTTAACCTTTGATTCTTAGAGCGTAAATAATAAATTGAGGGCCTAATCTTTGATTCTTACAGCCTAAATAATAAATTGAGGGCCTAATCTTTGATTCTTAAGACCTCAATATTAAATTGAAAGCCTAATCTTTTATTCTAAGATCCTAAATAATAAATTGAGGGCCTAATCTTTGATTCTTAGAGCCTAAATAATAAATTGAGGGCCTAATCTTTGATTCTAAGAGCCTAAATAATAAATTGAGGGCATAATTTTGATTCTCAGGGCCTAAATAATAATTTGAGGGTCTAATCTTTTATTCTAAGAGCCTATATAATAAATTTAGGGCATAATCTTTGATTCTGAGGACCTAAATATTAAATTGAAAGCCTAATCTTTATTCTAAGATCCTAAATAATAAATTGAGGGCCTAATCTTTGATTTTTAGAGCCTAAATATTAAATTGATGGCCAAATTTTGATTCTCAGAGTCTAAATAATACTTTGAGTGTCTAATCTTTTATTCTAAGAGCCTAAATAATAAATTGAGGGCCTAATCTTTGATTCTTAGAGACTAAATAATAAATTGAGGGCCTAATCTTAGATTCTTAGGGCTTAAATAATAAATTGAAGGCCTAATCTTTGATTCTTAGAGCTCAAATATTAAATTGAGGGCTTAACCTTTGATTCTTAGAGCGTAAATAATAAATTGAGGGCCTAATCTTTGATTCTTACAGCCTAAATAATAAATTGAGGGCCTAATCTTTGATTCTTAGGACCTAAATATTAAATTGAAAGCCTAATCTTTTATTCTAAGATCCTAAATAATAAATTGAGGGCCTAATCTTTGATTCTTAGAGCCTAAATAATAAATTGAGGGCCTAATCTTTGATTCTAAGAGCCTAAATAATAAATTGAGGGCATAATTTTGATTCTCAGGGCCTAAATAAAAATTTGAGGGTCTACTCTTTTATTCTAAGAGACTATATAATAAATTGAGGACCTAATCTTTGATTCTTAGAGACTAAATAATAAATTGAGGGCCTAATCTTAGATTCTTAGAGCCTAAATAATAAATTGAGGGCCTAATCTTTGATTCTTAGAGCTCAAATATAAAATTGAGGGCTTAACCTTTGATTCTTAGAGCGTAAATAATAAATTGAGGGCCTAATCTTTGATTCTTACAGCCTAAATAATAAATTGAGGGCCTAATATTTGATTCTTAGGACCTAAATATTAAATTGAAAGCCTAATCTTTTATTCTAAGATCCTAAATAATAAATTGAGGGCCTACACTTTGATTCTTAGAGCCTAAATAATAAATTGAGGGCCTAATCTTTGATTCTAAGAGCCTAAATAATAAATTGAGGGCAAAATCTTTGATTCCTACAGCCTAAATAATAAATTGAGGGCCTAATCTTTGATTCTTAGGACCTAAATATTAAATTGAAAGCCTAATCTTTTATTCTAAGATCCTAAATAATAAATTGAGGGCCTAATCTTTGATTCTTAGAGCGTAAATAATAAATTGAGGGCCTAATCTTTGATTCTTACAGACTAAATAATAAATTGAGGGCCTAATCTTTGATTCTTAGAGACTAAATAATAAATTGAGGGCCTAATCTTAGATTCTTAGGGCCTAAATAATAAATTGAGGGCCTAATCTTTGATTCTCAGAGCTCAAATATTAAATTGAGGGCTTAACCTTTGATTCTTAGAGCGTAAAAAATAAATTGAGGGCCTAATATTTGATTCTTACAGCCTAAATAATAAATTGAGGGCCTAATCTTTGATTCTTAGGGCCTAAATAATAAATTGAGGGCATAATCTTTGATTATTAGATCCTAAATAATAAATTGAGGGCCTAGTCTTTAATTGTTAGAGCCTAAACAATAAATTGAGGGCCTAGTCTTTAATTGTTAGAGCCTAAACAATAAATTGAGGGCCCAATCTTTGATTCTCAGGGCCTAAATAATAAATTGAGGACCTAATCTTTGATTCTTAGAGCCTAAATAATAAATTGAGGGCCTAATCTTTGATTCTAAGAGCCTAAATAATAAATTGAGGGCCTAATCTTTGATTCCTAAAGCCTAAATAATAAATTGAGGGCCTAATCTTTGACTCTTAGGACCTAAATATTAAATTGAAAGCCTAATCTTTTATTCTAAGATCCTAAATAATAAATTGAGGGCCTAATCTTTGATTCTTAGAGCGTGAATAATAAATTGAGGGCCTAATCTTTGATTCTTACAGACTAAATAATAAATTGAGGGCCTAATCTTTGATTCTTAGAGACTAAATAATAAATTGAGGGCCTAATCTTAGATTCTTAGGGCCTAAATAATAAATTGAGGGCCTAATCTTTGATTCTTAGAGCTCAAATATTAAATTGAGGGCTTAACCTTTGATTCTTAGAGCGTAAATAATAAATTGAGGGCATAATCTTTGATTCTTAGAGCCTAAATAATAAATTGAGGGCCTAATCTTTGATTCTTAGGGCCTAAATAATAAATTGAGGGCATAATCTTTGATTATTAGATCCTAAATAATAAATTGAGGGCCTAGTCTTTAATTGTTAGAGCCTAAACAATAAATTGAGGGCCCAATCTTTGATTCTCAGGGCCTAAATAATAAATTGAGGACCTAATCTTTGATTCTTACAGACTAAATAATAAATTGAGGGCCTAATCTTTGATTCTTAGAGACTAAATAATAAATTGAGGTCCTAATCTTTGATTCTTAGAGACTAAATAATAAATTGAGGTCCTAATCTTAGATTCTTAGGGCTTAAATAATAAATTGAGGGCCTAATCTTTGATTCTTAGAGCTCAAATATTAAATTGAGGGCTTAACCTTTGATTCTTAGAGCGTAAATAATAAATTGAGGGCCTAATCTTTGATTCTTACAGCCTAAATAATAAATTGAGGGCCTAATCTTTGATTCTTAGGACCTAAATATTAAATTGAAAGCCTAATCTTTTATTCTAAGATCCTAAATAATAAATTGAGGGCCTAATCTTTGATTCTTAGAGCCTAAATAATAAATTGAGGGCCTAATCTTTGATTCTAAGAGCCTAAATAATAAATTGAGGGCATAATTTTGATTATCAGGGCCTAAATAATAATTTGAGGGTCTAATCTTTTATTCTAAGAGCCTATATAATAAATTGAGGGCCTAACCTTTGATTCTTAGGACCTAAATAATAAATTGAGGGCCTAATCTTTGATTCTTAGAGCCTAAATAATAAATTGAGGACCTAATCTTTGATTCTTAGGGCCTAAGCAATAAATTGAGGGCCTAATCTTTGATTCTTAGAGCGTAAATAATAAATTGAGGGCCTAATCTTTGATTCTTACACCCTAAATAATAAATTGAGGGCCTAATCTTTGATTCTAAGAGCCTAAATAAAAAATTGAGGGCCTAATTTTGATTCTCTGAGCCTAAATAATAATTTGAGGGCCTAATCTTTGATTCTTAGAGCCTAAATAATAAATTGAGGGCCTAATCTTTGATTCTTAGGACCTAAATATTAAATTGAAAGCCTAATCTTTTATTCTAAGATCCTAAATAATAAATTGAGGGCCTAATCTTTGATTCTTAGAGCCTAAATAATAAATTGAGGGCCTAATCTTTGATTCTTACAGACTAAATAATAAATTGAGGGCCTAATCTTTGATTCTTACAGACTAAATAATAAATTGAGGTCCTAATCTTTGATTCTTAGAGACTAAATAATAAATTGAGGTCCTAATCTTAGATTCTTAGGGCTTAAATAATAAATTGAGGGCCTAATCTTTGATTCTTAGAGCTCAAATATTAAATTGAGGGCTTAACCTTTGATTCTTAGAGCGTAAATAATAAATTGAGGGCCTAATCTTTGATTCTTACAGCCTAAATAATAAATTGAGGGCCTAATCTTTGATTCTTAGAGCCTAAATAATAAATTGAGGGCCTAATTTTGATTCTCAGGGCCTAAATAATACTTTGAGGGTCTAATCTTTTATTCTAAGAGCCTAAATAATAAATTGAGGGCCTAACCTTTGATTCTTAGGACCTAAATATTAAATTGAGGGCCTAATCTTTGATTCTTACAGCCTAAATAATAAATTGAGGGCCTAATCTTTGATTCTTAGGACCTAAATATTAAATTGAAAGCCTAATCTTTTATTCTAAGATCCTAAATAATAAATTGAGGACCTAATCTTTGATTCTTAGATCCTAAATAATAAATTGAGGGCCTAATCTTTGATTCTTAGAGCCTAAATAAAAAATTGAGGGCCTAATCTTTGATTCTTAGAGCGTAAGAAATAAATTGAGGGCCTAATCTTTGATTCTTAGAGCCTAAATAATAAATTGAGGGCCTAATCTTTGATTCTCAGGTCCTAAATAATAAAATGAGGGCCTAATCTTTTATTCTAAGAGCCTAAATAATAAATCGAGGGCCTAATCTTTGATTCTTAAAGCCTAAATAATAAAATGAGGGCCTAATCTTTAATTCTTAGAGCCTAAATAATAAATTAAGGGCCTAATCTTTGATTCTTAGGGCCTAAATATTAAATTGAAAACCTAATCTTTAATTCTTAGAGCCTAAATATCAAATTGAGGGCCTAATCTTTAATTCTGAGGACCTAAATATTAAATTGAAGGCCTAATCTTTAATTCTTCGGACCTAAATAATAAATTGAAGGCCTAGGAATGTAGAGGTTAACCCACTTTCAAAAGAGACGCAAAAACGTTGTCTCTTGCGTCACTGTGCTGCGTAGAAGCGGGAATCATTATAGGACTGAAATAAGACACCGTTTCAAAATGCATGATCTTTATCATTGGAGTCGTCGACTTACTCGTTTAGAGACAGATCGTATTCTTCGCCAATTGAAGACTCCACTGGTAGCTCCTTCTCGGCGTCTATCTCCATTTCAGACGTCTCTTCGTCCTCCACTTCGTCGTCGCCCGGCTCCTCGTTGGCTACGTACGAGATAGTCGACATAGTATCTTACGCACGTACTCACATACATAAACAAGAAGAGACCCTCTTCTTTAACTTCAGAGAAGGCCTGACGGAAGGCTTTAGAGGACTTGGAGACGGAAAACCCTGCTGACGACCGCGTACAGTCGCAACAGGAGTCTTTGTCGGCGGCGGCGGCGGCGGCTGAGCGCGAAGAGAGGGCTGCGGAGAATTCTCCTTCTCCGCGTCTCCGTCATCATCTTCCAAATCGGGAATCTCTATCGTCCGACGGACGGCGTATCGCTTGGCGGGTATCCCAGCCGAAATCATCTCTCGCTTTCTCAGTTGACCTTCCTCTTTTTCTCGTATCTCACTCGAGGCCATCGCTTGCTTGTTTGGAAGTGATTTCGCTCGAACTGCCGCTTCTTTTCTCGCTTTTCTGCTCGGTTCAATATTATCGAAAATTTCCACGACGGAACCCACACGATCTGGAATCGAAAATAAATAAATAAATAAATAAAATCGTTTAGGTGTGATGACCTCTCGTACCATTACGCGAGAGGAGAAAGGCAACTTGCTCAGTTTCAGACGACGATAAAACCACTTCGCGATATGGTTTGCCTTCCGCGTCTATAATATCTGTACAAGACAAATGATACACCTCGATTATCCCTATTTCACCAGTCATACCTCGACTTCGGATATCCGTCACTTCCGACCCATTGACGACGACAAACCGATGTCGCTATAGATAAAAAACCACTAGACTAAGAAAAAAGAAGTCGAACGAGTGCGTAACAAACCTCGTCGCGCTTTGGGAAATAAAGAACAACAGACTTGCTTCCGTAATTGAAATACACGTGTGCATCATTGAAAGGCTATATAGCAAGAGTCATACTTGGTAAACTGTATAAAAATATATATACTCAGGCGGTCAGTCTCTTTGCCCGTAGTACATATAAGAACACTACTTACCTCTTTACTTCCGCCAGTAACGATTCTGACTTTATCCACCTTGGCCGAAGTCACGCTGTCACAGACATCATCATTCCCAATAGTATTTTGAGTCAGTCGACCTATATAGCAGACGAACCTGTACTTTCGCGACGCCGTTTTCCTGTTGAGATCTAGGAGAAACTCCATAAGATCCTATTTCAAAACGGTCACGTTTGATTTATTGCTGAAAAGAGCGAGCACGACTCACTGCCTCGTTCAAGCTCGTTCTCTCGAGTCTTGACGTTCCCAACGCGAAGAATTTGGCAGCCAAAGACGAATTCAATAGACACTTAGCTATTCTCTTGATGTCGTTCTTAGTCCTTAGAAAATAAACGAGCAGTTCGAGAACGCTTTTCTGAAGATAGACATCTAGAGAAAGAACTCCCAATAAAAAAAACTATTTAGACACTTGATCGCGTACCGCCCAAGTCGTGCATATTCGACGCAAGTCGACAACTAAGAAAAACAATCAAAAAGAAGGCAAACCTATATACATAGTATAGTACACTGATTTGGTGATCTCAATGTAGACGTGGCGGCTCCTGAGAATATCAAGACACACGTTCACTTCCTTGAATATAATACATATCCACTCTACTCTGCACTTCTTTCATGAGATCTCACTTTCTTGGCGGCCAAATGATCCCGAATTTTACAGTGCGAGAGTCGCTCGATAAGAGGAAGCACGTATTCAAACACGACAGCGTCCGTTCCTCAAAAAAAAAATGAAGCACGCGCTCAATAATCTCCAGCCTCTACCATCGAGCGAATAATCGGCTATGATCTAAATTCAGAACATGATTTATGACGTCAAATGAAAAGGTTTCGTGCTCATACCTTCACTGCATCGAGCACTTTCTTCAACGCATTCGAACTCTTCCATTGATGGGTGCCGTGCACGAGGTCGTTCAGCTTCGTCACAAGGCCGTTGGAAATGAATCGCGAAAAACACGATTTTCCGCCTCCTCTGTGCGGGCGCTGATGCGGAAATTGAGCCAAATCGTGCAAGATATCAACGAGCGCGCGAATGTTCTTGGAATTTTGCAAAGACACCTCCTATTTTTAAATTAGATACGAAATCCAAATGTTTCTTTTTAGATCTCTATACTTTTAGTCTCTCCTACCCTTTCGAGAATGCGTAGGAAGTTGTCGTTGAAGCGCTTGCTGTATTTTTGCTCCCGATCGACGACGATTCGACTCAATTCGGCGAACAAATCGCCGCCTTTGCTCGATAACGAACGAAACAATGACTCCAACTAAAGACGACTTTTCGAAACAACAAAACCGTTGCGCTTGAAACGCACTCGGCCATCACAATGGTCCGAAATCAGCGAATCTTCCTCCATGAGAGAACGAGCGATTGGTCTAGCGTACGCTAAACTGAGTGGAAATGCCAGCGAATAAACGAGTGCTCTATGTTGGTTAGTTTTCGCCCGTCGTATCTCCTTGGTAACGGAATTAAAAAGTCCGCTCTAAGGTGGCGTGGCTGAAGAAGTCGACGAGAAAATCCTTCACGCCGCCTTCATTCCATTCGGAGACATTAGGGACATCCAAATGCCCCTGGAGTACAACTCAGGTGCGCTAGCAGCGTCCAGAGAAGTCTTACTGTACGTTTCGACTTCTCCAGGCAAGCACAGAGGCTTCGCTTTCGTAGAATTCGAAAGCGCGGAAGACGCGGCAGCTGCGCAGGATAACATGGTTAGTACAATATGTGACGTCAATTTTTTAGTACAGTAGTACGTACGTCTGTTTCGGATCAAACGATAACGTGCACGCTAGAGAGAAATTAGGATTTTTGATTTGTATTAATATTGGGGTATAGAATATTTCGGTTTTTTTCTCTCTGACAGCACGAGTCTGAATTGTATGGTCGGACTATTCGAGTTAACGTTGCAAAACCGGATCGCGTCAGGGAAGGAAACGATCAACCAGGTTAATTAATTAATAAATAATATAAAAGCAGAGAGACTTGGACTCATTGAGAACAACTTTTATCTCACCTTAGTGTGGGCTGAAGAAAACTGGATTAAGAAATATGTGGGAACGGCCGAAGAAGGAAATGGAGAACAGAAAAAGGAGACGTCAGCTGAAGAAACAGACGTAGAGAAGCAACAGACTTGCAGCATGCGCCTTCCTCTCTAGTATCTCGTTTTTCAGGGTTCTGGCGAACCGGCTGCTAAAAAGTCTAGAATGAATCCCAATGTATTTATGGATATATCAATTGGCGATAAGGCTGCTGGGAGGATTGTCATGCTCCTGAGAGCGGACGTTGTGCCAAAGACTGCAGGTACGTTCAGTAGTGAGGATAGAGAATTGCTTATAATTATTATAATTACGTGGCAGAAAATTTCCGAGTTTTGTGTACGGGAGAAGAGGGTTACGGATATAAGGACAGCACGATTCATAGGATAATTCCACAGTTTGTACGTGCTAGGTTTTTTCCCCCCAGCCGTGATAGAGTAGAGTTTCTTTGATTAGATGTGTCAGGGTGGAGATTTCATTAATCATAACGGAACTGGGGGAAAGTCTATATATGGGTCTAAATTTGAGGACGAGAATTTCGTGTTGAAACACACTGGGCCAGGTGAGAGCAGACACATACGTAATAATTTTACGAAGGGTCTTCGTTAAGGAGTTCTTTCCATGGCCAATTCCGGAACTAACAGTAACGGCTCCCAATTTTTCATCTGCACAGAGAAAACGGATTGGTACTATACGTTAACTCGTACTTTTGCGCATCAACATATTTATTCTATCAGGCTTGACGACAAGCACGTTGTCTTTGGACAGGTCATAGAGGGAATGGACGTTGTACGAAAAATGGAGGTACGTTCTATGTACACATAGAACTTTTTACGTGGAAAAGGCTCTATTAGGTCGTTGGAACGCAGTCGGGAAAGACGAGCAGGCGAGTTGTTATAACCGATTGCGGTGAACTGACACCATAGCTATTGAGCTAGGTACTGGGCTAGATACCAAACTTGGGCAGTTGGGTTTCTAAAAATTAGATCAGTTGAGTTGGAGTGTATTAGAGTGAGCCATAGCCTGTCCGGGTACCGTGTTACCCTGACTACCTTAGCACGTCTTCCAAAGTGTTTTGTTGACTCCTTTTCGCGATTCTCAATGGGCTCTTCCTGTTCCCGTCGTTCAGAATTGAACGAATCGGAGCTTAGCGACTACACGGTACGATTAATCAGCCATAGAACCGATATCTTCATTCATAAATGTGCTTACAGAAGGTAACTTTTTTTACACGAGGAGAAGTCCTTCAGTAAGAGCAGAAAGCAATGTCTTTTGAAGACTATTTCCATACTTTTTAGCGCTTTCAGACGCTGGAAGAGTCTTGATCCGGAGAGGATTGAGGCTAACAAGCGTGCTCGGCTTAGTCTAGCTACAATCATTTCTTGTCTAGATGAATTGTCTGTGAGTCATTTCTACTATGTAAACTGGTAGCGTGCCACTTGCACACGCAGGTCAATCCCCTGGCTAAACGCATGTGTCAAGTCTTTTCGTCATCGGAGAAGGGCTGCGGATTAAATTTTGAAGATTTTCTCGACATGATGTCGGTTTTCAGTGAGAACGTGCGCTAGAATCACTCGATTTTTTTGCAAGTGTTATCCGTGAAATGTCTAGGCGCCAAAATCGCTCAAAATTGAATATGCCTTTCACATTTACGGTTCGTTTCAGAGTTGTACCTGAAAATTGTTTTCGGTGATGGCGCCTCTCGGCCAGATTTCAACAACGATAATCTGATTGATCGCGAAGATATGGGTCAACTGATTGATTTTCTGTGCGGCGAAAATGCAGTGCTTCTCGACGAAGAACTTCAGCTCAGTCGCAGGGATCGTAATGACATCGTCGACACAGTTAGACTTAGAAGGACAATGGAAGGGGAAAAAGCGCTATAAATTTTCTAGATTTTGGCGGAAGTGGACTTGGATGAAGACAGTTCACTGAATTTCGCCGAGTTCAAGATCGTCATGAACACAGTACCTGACTTTCTCAACTCGTTTAGCATCCGACTTTAGCGACATAATGCTAACTATGTGTACGGTGGATATATATATATATATATATATGGAGCCTATCGCTTATTCGTGGATGCAGTCAATTGTTCTATAATTAAATCTAGTCGTGCTTCCGCTGATTCCAAATTGCTTTCAACCAATTCTAAGCTCGCGTTTCCTCGCGCGCTTATTGCCTTGGCAACGGCAGTTGCAACGTCTTGGCTCTCGCTCATTTCTTCAAACGCATTTTCTTTCATTTCGCTTGCGATTTTGACGCGTTGCGCTCGTTTTTCGTCTATTTCGCGCAGTTTCTCTTCGCGACGCTTCTCGATCGCTTGTCTCTCTTCGCGTGCGCGCCAAATCGACTCCGCGACGCCGTCGCGAAGCGGAATCCTCGTCGGGGGGCCCTCCAAGCTCAAATCGATCGCGTCGCGTCTCTCTTCGCGCTCTCGCGTGCAGACGAATCGATAGAGCGCATAATGCTGAAGAAACGATTCGAAAATTCTACGGGATGCGCGTTGCTTCGCGCGCGCGTCCCACGTAATCGCCTCCAACTCGTCTCGAATCGCTTTCACGGCGAAGAACAGATTGCGATTCGCTTTTGCACTTTCGGAGAGGACGCGCGTCATCATTCGGACAAAATCGAGACCCTGTTGCCAAGCTAGGCCGCTTTCGATGGCAAATTCGAGATTGGCGTAGTGAAAATCGAAAAGGCACGCCGATCGCATGTCGTCGTCGTCGAAATGGGCGCGTTTCATACCGAGCTTAGTGCGCAGATAATCCTTGCGTTCGATTTCTGTTCCCAAAGCGGCGAATCGAGCCAAATCGTCAACGGACAAACGTTCGGTATCCATGCGTACAGCTCAAGTGCGCTAACGCCGATAAGAAGAGGATGAACATCAGTAACGACGTTCTCTTCCGAAGTTCTACGTAGCTAGAGCTTTCTTCGTAGATACTTTGCTTCACTTGGTCGGCATCTGTCTACTTTGGGGCCTCACAAACCCGTTTCTGAAGACCGGCAGTGCTGGCATAGAAAATGTTCGTGGAGGAGGACTCGCCAAGCTCAAGTTCCTGCTCTTCTCTTGGAAAGTAAGTATTGGGACTCCCCGAGGCTGCTTACATCTCTGATCTTATAATTCTTATTCTAGTGGTTAGTTCCTTTTCTGGTCAATCAGATGGGAGCGTTTCTGTTCTATGCCCTCCTTTCAGCTGAGGACATGACGCTCGTAGTTCCTGCAGCTAACGTGCTCACATTAGTCGTCACGGGAATGACAGGTCATCTTTTGGGAGAACGTCTGACGAAAGGTACTGTACTGTATATTTGAAATTTTTTCTTCTAAATGATTGATACATTACACTAGGTGCATTGCTAGGGATACTAATAATGATGGCCGGTGTTGCCATTTGCATGTACGACAACTACAGAAACACTGTAATTAACGCTCCGTAAAAGTTTTTAAATTAAATGACACATAGCCTACAGTTGTTGCTGGTCACATGATATGCAAAATGCCTTTTTTTCGACTAAGCACTGGCGCCCGCTTGGCCGACTTGGGGAGCGGCAAACGAATAAGAATTCTGTTCCATTAGTTCGTCCAATTTCGCTTTCAATGCTTCCGGAACGTCGGCGGAGACGAATAGATGAGTTTCGTCGAGGTCCTGGATGATGAACTTCTGTCCTAGCGCTTGCGTTTCGTCGAGGTGAATGAGATATTGCTTCATGGCCGGATCGCATTCGACTAGAACCCCTTTTACGACGTTTACCATCGTGCGTCGTCGACAGCAGGTTCTAACGCGCTTTAGGCGAGCTCGCGCTTCACGATGGAAGTTTCTAACCCAAACGACGTAAAGATATACAGCCTAAGCGCAGGAAAAACTCTTCCTGAGGTAGCGAAAAGACGCTTTAGCAATGCAGATTGCTTGCAGACGTTACAGTCTTCGTTTCCTAGTGGATATCGGAAAGACAGCGAAGAGCGCTGCAGAAATCGGACATAGGCACGAAAAATTCGCTTTCTTTTCAGACGAAAGTACTGATTTTATGTAGAAATTCGACGTCGAATACAGCTCATTCAAGATTTCGAAATGCCCACCGCATCGACGAGAATCAAAGTGTCTCGTGACGGTCAATACATTATAGCAGGGGGTATGGCATACTAAGGGCTTTGGTCACGTGGAGAACCGTTTTATTTCTAGGAACTTATAAGCCGAGAATTCGCTGTTATGACGTCAATCAACTGTCTCTCAAATTTGAACGTTGCTTAGATATGGACGGTTCGATGGATAGATAGATAGAATGAAAAGTAACACTGTAAGGAATTGGAGTTTATTAGTTCAACAATTTCAAATACTTTCGGAAGACTATTCAAAAGTAAGGTTATTCTCCTAAAGATCTTTCTCTCGTACTACATAGTCTCATGCAGCTTGCTATACTGGGAAGCGATAGAAGCGTAGAATTTCATGTTCAGGTGCTAATTTGCTATATAAAAATTAGTGGTGACATCACGCGACGGTTTTCTCGGTAGTACGGACGTTACTATAAGACGAGAATTCCAAAATTTGGACGTGATATGGCATACCATTACCCCTCTTGTGACTTATACGTGGTTGGAACTGGGTACGGCTCTTCCACAAATGACATAAGTGCTCTAATCTCGCTGTCTCACTCTAGTCCCGAGATATATAGATTAAATTTGGACATAGGTCGATTTCAGAGTGCTTCGGTCACCGAAGCAACGTGAGTCATTTATACAGTCTATGACCAAACGAGTATTTCTGATTATTAAGGGGGTTAAATGTGTGCTGCATTAATCCAGAGCATCAGCTTCTCGCTGTGGGTTCGGAAGAGGTGGGGTAAATAGAAGTCGGTCTCTGAGCGAAAGGAACTATGTTAGAATATCTAGGGATGCGTCGAATGTTGGGATCCCAGATCTCAAACTCGCGTAGGATCGCTGGACGTCGGTTTAGCAGCAGAATTAGCCGGAGACGATGCTAAGTGAAGACTCGCTCTCCATACATTGATCTTTAGTATGTATGTATGTATGTGTATGAACTCTATATCTAGATCCAAACGCTTTCCATCAATTACATCTCTATCCTTCAAGGGGGCCCTGACAATGGGAGTGGCGACTGACACGGGCCAGGTGTGTCCATCAATTACCTTGTGCATTTATCTCAGCGGGAAGACGAATCCTTTAGATATTGATCTATGACATTCGTTCGAATCATCCCCTACTGACTAAGGATCACCAATACGGACTTCCCATCAACACACTTCGATTTCTCGACCAATCGGACCTCGTCTTATCAGCCGATACGAAAATAATAAAAATATGGAATGGAGTCGACGTGAGAGGCGCTAAATCGTCATACTTCCTATATACGCTGACTTTTAGGGATCGCCAGTGACGTCAGTTGAGCCGCCAGCTGACGTACATGAAGTCTGCATGTATCCCAATTCAGGTAGAGTAGAATTGCGTGTGTCGAGGGTTGGGGAAATTTTGGCGTAGGATTGATGTTCGTGGCCAATGAAGCTCCGCGAATTCAAAGCTATTATATTCCTGTACAAGAGCGCTGCCTAACGCCAATATTATTAATTATTCGTGATGCGTATTAGTCTCTCGGGATCGCTCCTCGCTGGTGTTCCTTTCTCGATAGTCTAGCCGAAGAACTGGAGGAGAATCCTCAGCCCGAAGGCAGGCAGACATCTTAGGCAATTAATGAATTATGTATTGATTTTTTTACTGCACACGTGCTCCAGTGTACGATGACTATAAGTTCGTGACGTCTTCCGAGTTGGAAAGTCTAGGTGAGAAGAAACAACGGTATGAAAAACGAAATTGATATGCATTTTCCCTGCTAAGGTCTCACTCACTTGCTTGGAACTAAGCTATTGCGTGCTTACATGCACGGTTATTTTATCGATATTCGACTCTATCGCAAGGTAAGAGAATCGACCAGAGGACATTTTAATAGATGAATAAGTGGTTTTATATATAAGGCTAAGTCTATAGCTGAACCGTTTGCCTATGAGGAATATCGCAAGAAGAAGATACAGGATAAGTTGGATGAGGATAGAGCTAGTAGAGTTCAACTGAAGGTATACTGCAGATACTGCCTCTTATTGCAAAGACGCTATTGTACGTTTTCTCTAGAAACTTCCTAAGGTCAATAAAGAGCTGGCTCAAAAATTGCTTGATGAGAAGAAGATGACAAAGTCGAGGGTACGGTATTTGATATAGGCTTGCTGTTTTTGAATAATTGAAGCGCCATTTCAGACTGCTTCGACGTTCGCCAATCCTCTAGGCGACGAACGATTTTCTCAACTGTTTACGGATCCGAGTTTTCAAGTCGACGTAGAGAGCGAAGTATTTAGGGAAATGACGTAGGAGGGAGGGATGAATTTGCGAGGTTTTTTGCTCAGGCCTTCAAGCTCGTTCACCCGAGCATCTCCAAGCGCGACAAGAAGCGACAAAAAGAGGCAGAAGAGGAGAAACGTCGTCTCGAGGAGCAATTCGAACAAATTGAGGTTAGTATTTTGTGAAGAACTGGTGGGAATCACACGTTGCCTTTATATATATATAAAAGGACGATGAAGTCGAGGGAAAGGCGAGTGAAGAGGAGAGCAGCTCCGACGAGGACGAAGAGGAGGCGGAGATCCCCGTCGAAAGCAAGACATCTAAACCTCGATTTTACGAGATCAAACCGGGCGAAGAATTTCTGCGAGAGAAAACGTCGAGAAAGTTGCGAAAGTAGACGAGAAAAGTTTGGAAAAAAAATTCATTAGAAATATACGTACGAATCCAGCGCTCCTCTCGAGGAGAGAATGAAGACGAGGAACGAACATAGAGACGTCAGAGACGGCGGAAAAGCGAGCGGAGACAAAACGGGGACTTTGATCTTGGCAAAGGTCCCTTTGACACCTCCCACCTCGTCTCTCCCCACGCTGAATAATTTTTCAATTTCAGAAATCCTCCTCGATCGCCGAGTCCGAACGACGTCGAAAGGATCGAGAACATCGCGAAGAACGACGACTCGTTCGACGATCGGCGAAAGGTATCGTATCGGAAAGGGGAGGGGCTCGTCGCCACCGTCGCGGCGGCGGCGGCGGCGGCACCCGAGGCAAGCGAATTAGTTAGGAGCGCGGGGGAAGCACGCGGTTCCACGTGGTCTTACAAACCATTTTGACTCTCATTCTTTCGAAACTTCAAGAAACGATTCATTCGAAAACCGTTTTTTATTTACTAATTGGCGATTCCTAAATTGCGCTGATGGGCGTGGTCACAACAGGAAAATGTCTTCCGTTTCATTTTTATACGTCGACGAAATTGTCGTATAGGGTTGCGTTCGCCTATTTATGCTCGCGTCAGACCGGGGTCCGGTCTCCCTAGACAGACTCGCGTGAAATTTCGCTCGAAGAGGGGCGCGCACGTGGGAGGCATTCCACGCGGCGCCGCGTGGTCTGCCGAGGCCGGAAAAAATGTAAATACGGTTCGATTTGACGCAATATCGATCGTCGACAAAGGTCGGCCATATGAGACACTCTGCGCTTATTCCCCGCGAAAGTTTTATACCCCAGACGTTCTCACGTGGTCGTCGCACAAAGACAACGCCCCTCTCGTGGTCCCACGTTTCGTCCCCACGTGAGGAGCAGCGAGGCAGGGCGTGTTCAACGCGACAGCGCATCGCGTCCTATATCGACATCCGTCATTGACAATTCCAAGGCGCAAACACGCACCTTTGCATTTGTCATTCAATCCGTCGCATCGCGATCCGACTATTTATGCCTGAGCCAAGCGATTGGCCCCCGCGTAGTCCCCACGCCACCCCCACACCTCTTAGTGTACTGATTGGCCCTGATCAGACTGCGCCCCCTTTATTCAGCGACTCGGCCGTGAACTGTCATACGCGCACTCGGCGACGAATACGGACCAGTCGCCTCTCTGTGCTCACGTCAGAGGAGGTCTCGTCGCGCCTTCGAGAATATACGCACAGTATTTGTCCCCACGTCGTTCATCGTGCGAGCGGGTGGTAACACGTAGGCAGTTTCGATATCTCATCGCGGCGTCTCATGGCTCGCTTTCTTCTTCGTCATAATGGAACGTTCGCCGAGACGGCGACGACCGGTAAGAAATGTAACTGCATCGAAAGGAAGGGGACCCGCGTCCGGGGCGCGAACGACCACTAAAGGGGGCGGAATCGGTTCAGTGCGCTTTGTTCTAAACGTAAGGCGTAGCGTTTTTGTCGGAATCGACGTCGTTTAGGCTACTGTACTACATTGTGTGCTATTATTCGACGCCGGCTATTTGCTGCGATGTGGGCGGAGCGATGTTTGCAGCTCCAGCGGAAGCCTTTTTTCGCACGCAATCTCGTAGCATCGATTGTTTGCTCGTTTTCCGTCTCGCGTACGAGTGCCGCGAATTAGTAGGAAAATGACTGGAAACGCAGTCACACGAGTAGTCACACGTGATCCCCCCGCACCGTCTCGGCGCGCGGCCACGAACCAGAGAGTGCGGAACTCTAAAAGGTTTCTCTTGCCCGCCCGCGAGGCGCGTACACAATAAACGCCTGATTGTGATCTGACAGTCAGGCCTCCGAGCCAACTCCGCCTCTCTGTTTCCCGCCGCTAGACAGCTCTTAGCGGGGGGACACTGATTGGACGAGCGCATCCCGCCCATTTCCGGAGCGTTCCGCCAGTCGCGCCGCGGGGTGTAGATCAGCTCGATGTGAGCTGATCTGTCGCGTACTAAACGGTTGCGAGCGCACGCCTATCAGGCATTTGCCTTGCAGATGCGTCCTGCTCGACAGTGAACATAATCGAACATCTCGAAAGCACGATGGCAGGCTTTTTGACTGGACCCCACTACCCCTTCGACTCGGTGAACGGAATGGGCGAAAAATCGTCGCCGAGAGGAGACGAACCGATTTCCGGCGCGTTGAGCGAGTGCAAAGTGCCGTCGCATCGGAAAATAGACGAACCGCTGCCGCGAATAGCGAAATATTCGTCGCTCGCCTCGTTCGGCGATCGCTACGCAAACGACAGCGGTTCTCACGCGCGCAGCGTTCTCGTTCACTCGTGTTCCGTCTGCGGTCAAGAGTTCCACAGCTTTGCTTTGCTGAGCGCTCACATATCGACGCACGTCGCCGCGGCGAATTCGACCGCGGCACGCGCACGTGCCGTGATCGACGTCGACTGCACCGATTCTCCTCCAGTCAAAACGCCGACGCCTTCGATGCGATGCTCGTTCTGCGGCTACGCGACGCCGAACGCCGTCGATTTTTTCGAACACACGGCGGCGCACGTCGACGACGACGGCGCGTCGACGAATCTCTTCATGTCGGCCCAACAACTCCGCTCCCAATCGTTTCCCGTCGAAACGTCGCCTCAATCGCTCGCCGACGCCGTGCGACGCGAAGCGGCGAAATATTCGGTGCAAATTGGCGTCGTCGTCGACAAATCGCCGAAAACGCTAAACATGCCGTCGACGAGCGTCGCCTATGGCAACCAAACTCTCAAAGCGCACGTATGTCTGACGTCGTCGTCGGCCGGCACGATGGTCGAACCGCCGCCGCCGCCGTCGTCGTCGTCGCCGTTTTCGCCGCTAACGCCGACGTCGGCGTCTCCGACGTCACGTGTTGCTACCATGGTAACGGCGACGACGGAATCAAACGCGATGGTGCCGTCGTTCGTCTATAGTCCAGAAAGTCCGTCGGAGACGACGACGACGACAACGACGACGACAACGACCGGTAAGTAGCAGGAAATGGTCGCCTGTTGATTTGCAATTAATTTCCCTCAACCGTATTGTCGCATAGAGAGCGAGTACGTTGACAATAAGGCGGCTAATACCGGCGTCAATACATTGGCAGCGGCGAGACGAAATTCCGCCACCGCCGCTTCCGCTCCAGCGGGACACGTGTGCACGACGTGCGGAAAGTCTTTCCGACTTCGTTCCTATCTTCGAATTCATCAACGACTTCACACGGGTATGAATGAGAGGAAGGGAGGGAGGGACTCCGCGTATATTTAGATGTGTGAGGTTTTCTTTTTCTACTAGGCGACTTGCCTTACAGTTGTCCCGTGTGCGGCAAGCGGTTTAACCAGTCGTGGAATCGAAACGTTCACATGCGAATACACAGCGGCATTCAGCCGTATCGATGCAAGTTGTGCAGCAAGAACTTTCGCTCGGCCGTGCGATTGCGCGAGCATCTTTCCGTCGTCCACGGAACCCAGCAGGCGAGAACACTCCGGAGGGGGAGGGGACGAAAATAGACTCAATACAATGACCTCCTTTGTTTGCTTTTTATAGAACGAAAGTCTCGATCACATGCAGAAGACGAGTCTGCTTCGTCAAGCCGCCGAGATTGGAGCGGCTAAGAATGGATATGTTTACTAAATATTCTCTCCCCCGGAGCGATACGGTGTACAGATCATGGTTGCTGTTCTTTCTCCTTTTTTTTTTGATTTTTTTGTATTGCTAGCTTGATTTGCTTTGCTCTCTTATAGGAGAAGAGACTCAAGATTCATCTCCCTTATATTCTACATAAAGTTTATATGATGACGAATGAGCTCGGCTAATCGTTGCCGCGTACAGTACAAAAAAAAAGAAGAAGGATAACGTACAAGTACAAAAGACATGATGAGTTTATTTTAGTTGAAGGGACTGTTCGATTCCTATGGCCAAATCAAAGTCGTCGCGATTCAAGTCTGGAGCAGAGAGGGTAAGAGGTGAGTGTTCGATTAAAATAATATTACGTACGTGTTCGGCGAATCTTTCGAACGGCTTTCGTGTCGATGTTCTGCTGCTCCATTTTCCCAAAATCAATGTGGTACCTTTGCCGCAACTCAAGTCCGCCCAGCAGGGGAATCTATTATTACTCACGTGTAGCTGTCCCTGTCGAGTTTGCACGTAGCATTCGGATTTTTCTGGTAAATTCCTTCCATGCTATCGATCTGTTCGATAGTGTAGGGGCGCCAACTCCCAGAGTTATCCTACGCATCGTACAAAGCCAAGTGACATAGCCCTAGTTGAATTACCTTCCACTGCCAACAGAATCGGCCTTCTCTCTCCGGTTTTGAAGGCGATTGCGACGAGATGTTTAGTCGTTCTGTCTTCGCGGGCAATGCGCCACTCGACTGCACGGAAACGCTGCAAACAAATCAACAGACAATCAAGGGAGGTACACGCACGAAAGTGGCACGACTCGATTATGTGTTTTGTCTTTAGTGTTGCCAGCGTTCATAGTCGCAAGTAAGCCAACAATATTGGTAAGGAGACTTCGATAACCGAGGGCCTACTAATTATTTATTTATTTCTTTTACTTGGCTAGGTTCAAGTCGTGCTTCCCGTCCTTCCCGTTTCGGTAGACGCCGCGCAAGCCGCTGGGCCAGCGAACGCGCACGGAAACCCCGCTGTCTTCAATTCGATACACGACGCCAATATTGCCTGGACCGCCGTCCTGATTCGCCCACTGCCAGTCCGGTCCTGCAGCAAAACCATGCCTCTATTCTCTCACTTAGAAGCGTATTTCCTTACCTCGAATTACCTTGCATCCAGGCTTCACTTCGTCGATACGCCTCGCAATGCGCGGCTCACCGACAAGCTAAAGCCAATAAGAAACGTTTTCCATGACGAAAGTAGTCAAGATACCTGAAGATCCGTTGCTCCTTCTGCGCCATACCTGTAGTGATTCTTACCACCATGATCCCATTCCACTTCAACAATGCCTAATCATTCATTCTCAAATAGGATACACGTGTAGTTGTATTTGTGTCGTGCCTGATTTGTAGTGTTTAATCACGGTCCCACAGCCGCTCTTATCCTGGTTTCCCCACTTCCAATCGGGGCCCCGGCGCACTCGAGATCCGTGCGCCGGGAGACCTTGAATTACCTAAGGAGAGGATTGCTAAATAGGCCTAAAATCGATTTTTTGAGTACACGGACCGGATCGTCGCCCCCAGAGCTCGTGTCGTCGTCATCGTCTCCAGCAAGAGTTTGCAGACAAAGCATGGCGAAAAGAAATTGCATCAAGCCATCCTCGAATTATTTATTTATTTATAAATATTCGATATTGGCTGTTCTCACCAGTTCGGCCTCTTCGACGCGTTCACCGAGTTCCCGCAGAAAAGCCGCAAGTGCAATGCGAGATCGCAGCTGTTCCATATCTGCAAATAACAACGTAATTGGTAATGGTCAGTAATGAAATCAACCAGCCCCCAATCAGTTAATTGCCTTGGGCAAACTTGGCGGCAAAACGAATGAGCAAGACCTAGAGGCAGAGAGATAACAGAGAAGAGACTGTCTAATAAAATTATGCACCTGGCGTTTGAAGAACGAGCTCAGTTCCTCAATATTTTGCACGATGACGAACATGCCTTTGGTCACTGTAGCAATTTCGTCTAACAGTGACGGATCGCAGTCGCCGCATCCGACACAGGCAATTGGGACGGGATGTGGCAGCTTGCACTCTTTCCATCCCTGTGGACCGAACGCTTTGGCCGCATTCAAAACTTGATCGCGCGCCTGCAAGGTAGAGCAATCAACGCCTCATAAAAAAAAGAGGCCACTGGACCTCAATCCAAACTAAAATGTATATGCCATACAGCACGTGACTTAATTAATACATCCATAGCTCTATAACTGCACTACATTTAAATTTAATTTAGTTTGGATAGAAATCATTTTCATACAGCAGTCGTTTCTCCTTTGTCGTCCGTGGGCTGACCGTCCGTCATGAGAATGACACGGGGACACAGAGGCCGACCGGCCACTGTCACTACACCGCCTACAAAACGTGAAGATTTCCCTTCAATCGACAGAACCTATAATATATCCAACCATTCGTTATAATTTCCTTTAACGCTATCATGAGCCCATCGAACATTGGCGTTCTTCCACTTGGCTTCAGTAATCCTTAGAATAAATACAACGTCGAATAAGATTATCAAGATACATAGATTATTTCTGGGGCGATATTACGTACGAACGGCCTGTCGACATCTTTCGTACTGATTCGTCAATCCCTGCAGAAGCTGAGCTTTGGCACCAAACTCAACAATCGCGATATTCTCCTAAAAGGAACATCGTCTAGTCGATGGAGTCCCCCGCCCCGAGTTCGCGGTCGGTCGCGCCTTCAAATTGGTTTGCTTCGCCGTTTCCTCGACGCCGTCGAGAAACACCTCGCAGGCGCGTTTGAGCTCGCGCATGCCGCGGCCAGCCATCGAGCCCGACGTGTCGAGAAGCAGGACTGTGTCCAAAGGCATACCGTAACGTACTATCCACCTGCACGAAAGAAAATCCAATCTCCTACAGCAACAATTGCACCTGCCTAAGAGACAATCTAACCTAGAGAAATGGGACTTTATTCGTTTCCTTGTCCGGGAGCCCCTAGTACTTTCAACCCACTAAAAATGACGTCACGAAGACAGCATAATAGCCTCGCGCGTTAGCGGCGTTACAGTAGAAGAAGCCATGGAAATTTCCTCAGTTTTCAGTATTCCTCAAGGTGGCACGATATGCAAGCGCTCCGCCACTTCCTTCTTATCTTTGCCGTCACCTCCCTCGACCGTACGATGGCGTTTACTCCTTGTCTACCGTGCACGGCTTTATTCGCCGTCCTCGATCAGCTCGCAACCTATCACAACGAAACGATGACTGACAGCGTCATACGATTTTGCAGTTACGTGCCATCGGAATGGCATCCCCTTACCGACACGTTTTGCAAGTGGCCCAGAGATGAATTGAGGGCGCTCGAAGGTTACGATCCCGACTACATTTGCCACAACGTTTTTTCCGCCTGCGTCGGTTATGACGAATGCTTCATTTTCAAATCTCCAAAAAAAGTAAACGTGCGGTTTCAACGCGACGCCGCGGTGACGGAAGCCGAGCCGCACTATTGGTGCAGGAGTGGCTTCAATTTCGGAATCCTATGCAATCTCGAAGACGCGTACGTGAACGCGTTCGGAAAGGATAAAATTTACGTGCCGCCGACGTTGGACGACAAAGATAGAGACAGATTCAGTCCTTCGTTAAACGCGTATCGAGGAGCCTATTGGCACGGAAAGGACTGTAACGATAGCGACGGGTGGATTCGTCCGGGAGCTTTGCCGACGGACGGCGATGCGCTGATCGATTCAAACTGCAATGGCATCGTTGGTATGTACGACAGCGAGAGGACTCGCGAAGACGTTTTTTGCTGCAATGTTTCAATTTCAAAAAACCTTGGGGTTATCGTCCTTGGTGATTCTGCCGCGGCGCACTTTCACATTCCGCCTCAATGGCTCGAGGTGCAAAACATGTCGAGTAAGACGTACGATAACCTATATTTGGCCCTGGCGAATGAATTCGATTGGCCCATGCTTTCGATGGCGACCGGATTCATGAATTCCACGTGGGCGTCTATTGGAGCGCAGACCCAATCTATATACAACTACTTGCTCAATTGGAATCGATGCAATAGAAACGATTTTCAAAATCTCGCCTTTAACGGAGCGACGATGAAAAGTGTAAGTGAGCAATTGCCGCATCAATGGTCGAGACGCTCCATATTCGACAAACCGGCTCTCGTCATATTGGCTACAATAGGAAATGACGTCTGCAACGGCCATGTCACCGACACTCTCGCTCATATGACAACTCCCGAAGATATGACCTTTTATGCGAAGAACGTTCTTCTTCAGCTCAATGACGACCGTCTGCGCAAAGGCAGTCACGTTATCATTATTGGAACAGCAGATGGGCGACTCCTATACGATCAGTTACACGCTCGCTATTATCCCTTAGGAAAGCTTCGTCGCGACGTGACGTATAGCGACTTCTACGAGTGGCTCACTTGCTTGCACGAGAACCCGTGTATCGGATACCTATCCTCGAACGAAACGCTGCGAAATCTGACGTATCAGAGGTCGCAGGAGCTCAATCAAGCTCTTTCTGACGTCGTCGCGCAGTTTCGAAGTGACGTCATTGACGTGCACTTCTACGCCGATCTCTATAAAGACACGTTCACGGAATTGAAAGAAACTTGGCCGGAAGATAAGCTGTGGGAAGTCGTTGAACCCGTCGACGGTTTTCATCCGGGGCAGGTCTTTGAAGCGACGTCGGCGAAAATTCTTTGGCGTTGGATACAGAAAACGATTCCGCACGCGATTGGCCCTAGCAATCAGTACAATGGCGAAATCGACGCTTACACGAAAAAGTGAAGGTGCAATAACTATATGACGTACAATACCACGTGTCCGTTCTCTGTCTCTCTGTCTCGCGCACTCAAAATGTTCCGCATCTGTTTTCAAACACCACGTCGCGCATTTGCCTTTCCATTTGTCTCGACGACATCGGTCGCTGTACGGCGCTCCGACTGCGCGCTCGGCTGCTATAAGACACAGCCTGTTGCATGTTGACGGAGACGGCGGACGGACGACATTGCCCGTGACCAACTTCCGGAAAAACGAAGTGAGTTACGCGCGTTGCAGTTCCCGTTCGATCACTGTAAAATTCTCGATGACGTTGCGCCATCTATGTTTTAGATTAGAGCAGCCGGGAATTTCCTTCCTTATTAATTAATTAATTAAGAACCTTATCAAAAGCCAGAATGGCGTCTTTTCGTGGGCCGTCGTTAATTAGTCGATATCGAGGCGGCGGGAGCCAGCGTTCGCGCGATCGGTCGCGTGTTCCTACAACGAGGGCCGGATTTCGATAGACAATTGGAAATGGAGCAATTTTGTCTCCGCCCTTCTCCGGTCGACTTGTCGCGTTGTTTAGACGCTCGAATCGATAATCGAGAAAGAATTGTGCTGTCGCTGCGCCCGCCGTTTCACCGTAGGAGAATTTTGTTCGGGGGGTATATCCTGCATAACTAAAAAGAATGAATGAATGAATGAATAGTCATGTAAATCGAGAAACGTATAGGCGGGTAAGGGAAGTATTGTCGTTGCATGCACCCTAGCTGCGTACCCAGGCATTTTTCCTGGAGGAAGATAGGTTTGCCGGTATGTTGTCGTTTCGGTTGCCATCAGACCGTATACGGGATAGTGGCTGACGCCTGATCAATTAGTCTGGAGCCTGCTAATCCTAATTCTTGATTTTAATGTAAAGAACTTTGCACAAGATGGTCAAGTTTATAGGAGTCATAAGTCCCAGGAAGCCAACTGTTATTATCCATGGACTGCTCGTCATCTCCAATTGCAATCATGACTTCATACAGAGAATTCCAGGTAAGAAATTATTTTAGAACTCTCGTAAAAGATTTGCTGGGAACGATCATTTTTTGACCAACAAGTGTCCGTCCGTAAGTCAAGCGGCGCTTGCAGTTCAGGCGGACGGAACGCGTGTCTATAGTGCATAATAATAGTAGCGTGATAAAGCAGGATGAAAAAATTCGGTCTTCCCTTAGCAGTCGGACGCTTCCATTTGCGCCTGAACTGCAAGCGTCGCTCGCGTGCAACGAGATGAAGACACTTGCCCCTCGAAAGTGGGCGTTCCCGCCGCTACTTTTTATGCGCGAGTGGCGTGCAATGCGCCTGGACCGTAAGCACGGCTCGCGTGCAACGAGATGAAGACACTTGCCCCTCGAAAGTGGGCGTTCCCGCCGCTACTTTTATGCGCGAGTGGCGTGCCATGCGCCTGGACCGTAAGCACGACTCGCGTGCAACGAGATGAAGACACTTGCCCCTCGAAAGTGGGCGTTCCCGCCGCTACTTTTATGCGCGAGTGGCGTGCCATGCGCCTGGACCGTAAGCACGACTCGCGTGCAACGAGATGAAGACACTTGCCCCTCGAAAGTGGGCGTTCCCGCCGCTACTTTTTATGCGCGAGTGGCGTTCCATGCGCCTGAACCGCAAGCATCGCTCGCGCGCAACGAGTTGAAGACTGGTTGATCAAAAGCGGGCGTTTCCTAAAATCGTCGCGTTTTCGTACAAAAACAATGCATCGCCGCCGCCGACTCATCTAACTCCGAGTCAGCACAAGAAAAATCAATAACAATAATTCTTTGATCTTTTTTTGTATTAAATCAAAAGGTCAGCTCAAGGTCAACTCGCTTGTGACCGCCCTACTGGGAAAAATGAGACCATCTCAAACACAGGAAATCGACGTGTGCGTCACTCGAGCGGAAGCATCAACTGCGCAAGCTTACACCAGAATGGGATCCCTCGTCTTCCTCTCCTTTCTTCTCCTCGTCGCGTCGTCCCACGCCGTAGACATCGACCTTCTCGCCTCGGCGGACATCCGTCCATCCAACGTCGACGCAATACAACCGCCGGGATCGGTAATCGTCGCGCCAGGTCGCAACGGAACGACGAAGTCGATTTGCCTCGTTCTCGATCCAACGCCGTCCGATCGATTTCAACTAGCAAGTGCCGACGAATCGACTATTCGAACGGCAATCGGGGACTTTCCGAAGGTTCCCTTACAGTCGCACGACTTCGGCTTCTCGACGTTGGTCAAATTCGACAAATTTCGCCCGGGCCGTCAAACTCTCTTCTCCATTCAATCGGCCGACGGTACCGTCGTCTATCTTCGGGTGAATATCGTTGCCACGGCAGCGGCAACCGACTCCTGCTGGCAATGCATGAAAGTGACGTCAGAAATCCAATGGCGGAGCAAAACCGCCAACGCCGGCGACCCCGAAATTACAACACCTTTTGATGCAGAATTACTGTTAGACGATCTCGACTGGCATTTCATCTACGTCGACGTGAATTTGAAGCCGAGCGGCTCCGATCTCAGCAGTGCACTTGCAGACATCACAATGTACGTGGAGTGTAATTCAGAAAAAGTGAGAACGTTGGGTGTGAGCCAATTTCTCATGACACCTCCCAGCAGTGCCATCGTGCTATTTGGCATGGGGGTAGACAAAGGAAGCGTTATTAATAGGGTCCGCGGCTGCCTCGAACGGCCCCTCTTTCGTATAGAGTCCTACGATAGCGCGGAGAATCGACGAGAATATTGCGACTACACGCCGTGTGTGAATTGTCGCGAGGATCCGGACGTGATCAGCGCCAATGATGAATCGGGAAGACTTCAAGCAATTACCGCTGAAACAAAAGTAAAATTAGCCGACTGTGAAAAGTCCCAGTTCGTCGCTGTAAAGCAAAACTGCTTCGTGTCCGGGTGCACGTTTGATGACGGCACCAAGGGGGTTGTGGGTGACAAGAAAGTCATAGCACGGGGTGCAGGGAATAAGGTTTGTGTTCTATGCAAGTGCGTTGCTATCGAGGACGTTACCTGTTACGATTATTGCCACTGCACCGAGGCTGGCACTAGGTATTACCACGGGCAAGAGTTTTATAGAAGTAAGTGTGAACGGTGTACGTGTGAAGATTCGAAGATTATTAACTGTGTGAATCCGTGTTAGTGGCAACTTTACTATGAGACAGCTGTTTGTTCTGTAGAATTTCTTTCTCTGTCAGTATTCTTTACCATGCAATAAAGTGTCTACAGTACGGTCTTATATGTCTTCGCCCTTCGAGATGAGTTGATTTGCTTCTTTGGTAGTTTTGATGCATTGAAAGTTATTTTTGTCGCGGACACCTCTGTTCGAAGTCATCATCCCAAAATGCAACTTTCTGTGGTTTTCCTACATCCTCTGTGTCGTGGACAGGATCTAATAGAGCCGGATCTCTAAAGATGACGCCACACACCTGAGGAAATGACAATATGCGAGCGTGACGTCATTTGATATCCTGTTGAGGCTTTCACGCGCATGCTCGCCTCGGAGAGAACGCCACTTCCTTCACCTTCATCGTCGTTCGATGTACTACGCGCTCCTACTTCTCGCTCTCGGCCCAATCGTTGTCGCCCAAGACCCAGTCGACCTTTTGGCGGCATCGGGCCTCGACAAAACGACGGCGAAGACGTTCCAGCCCGCGAACGCCATCTTAACGGACAAAGCAGGCTACGGCACGCTCCAATCGTCCGCATTCGATCTCGATATACCTCTGTCGAGCGCAAATCCCCTCAAAGTCACCGACACGAACGCGAAAAACGAAATTTTCGCGGCAATTCCGAGCGACGCATTCGGCGTCTCCTTTCTCGCGATATTCAACCGTTTTCAAGGCAGTTTTCAAGGCAGAGACTACACGGCAAGCAATCCCAATCCCTATACGATTATCTCGATTCGAGACCAATCGACCATCTACTTCCAAATTGACTTCAACGTTTATGCGGACGACGACCCTCTGTCGTTTTCCGGTACGGATATGGACTTGTTGATCACGTGGCGTAGCAGGGGCGGTCAATTAAAAACGACGAAATTCGTTGATATCGATCCGGACAACAAAATCGATCAGCCGAACGATTGGTCGTATCTTCACTTTGCCTTCGTTCGCGAGCGTCCCTCATCGGATTTGGATTCCCAGCGAACTCGTATATCGTTCTATCACAGTTGCGCGCGAGCCATCACTCAAATCGCCGACAGCACGTTCATCGCCAAGCCTCCGTCCACGGCCGACATTTTCGTCGCCGGAATCGTTCTCAACAGCGCCGACTTGACGGTGTCCAATCAACTGTTAGGCATCTTTCAGGACTTTTTCTTTCGTTTCACTCCTTATTCCTTCGTGCAAATATCCGTCGACTATTGCTCGGTCTGCGTGGTCGACTGCACGGACTACTTGGGAACGATCTACACCGAAAATCGACGTCTCGCCGTCCTGAGCGTCGCCGAGTCGGGTAAACTGAACGACTGTTTATTAAAAAAGCGTCCGCCCTCTCCGTGCGTCACCGGCTGTCGACTCGAGGACGGAAGTCGAATTGACGTCGGCGAGAGAAAAGTCGTGTCGAAGTGCCGAACGTGCGCGTGCATCGATAACGGTAAGATGCGTTGCTTCGAGACGTGCGACTCGTGCACGGGCAGCGATGGGGTTATTTATACCGACGGTGAATTGATGCCACCAACGGCGGACTTGTGTCAAACGTGTCCGTGTTCGAAAGGCACGCGAGTGTGCACCGATTATCCGTGTGGGAATGATTATTGTAGACGTCTCGGCGACGGATCTGTGTATTCCGAAAATGGGTTGTCGTGCACCAAGGCGCCGTCGTGCGCGAATCTTGATGGGGTCGGGTGCGGCGGCGGCGCGGCTGCGAAGGGATGCTTCTGTCCCTCCGGGCAAGTGATGCATACTGATCTTAAAAGTGGGGTTCGACAGTGCTTGAAGAAATCTTCGTGTCCTTGTTTTGCTAATGGGAAGTCCTATCCGGGTGGGTCCTTCATTGCGGGGAATGGTGGTAAGACGTGCTATTGCCTGCAAGCAAAGATTCAGTGTTGATCGGATACTGTAGACAGACTCTTGGCTTGGCATTAGATGGATTTTCAAGTCTGTGGTAGAGTATGTGTATCAATTCTTTTGACGTGGCACGAATAAGAAATTTTTCTTCTCTAAAACTTAAAAAAAATCTTTCTCTAGTCAACGACTTTACAGCATCTCCCGTATGCTAAAGGTTGTACCGGATGCAATTTCTCGGGGATGGCGTCGTCATTTGTCGTTCCGTCTCTCTCTCGTTCGTCGCAAACCGACGAAAAAGCCGTTGTCGTGCAAATGGATCCCGTCGCGTCGCGGCGGAGACCGTCTCCGGCTGAGACGAACGAACTTCTCGTCGTACTCGGAATTCCCGTCTATAAACTCTCTCCGCTCGGCCAATTTCTCACTCTCTGCTCGGGAATTTTATCATTCTACCTTCTCTACGGCTACGTGCAGGCAAGTCTACCAGTATAATACGTTAGAAAGTCGAATAGTTTTTGCAGGAGTGGATTTTTCGCACAGAGGGGCTAAAGCCGTTTGGCTTGTACTTGACTCTGGTCCAATTCGGTTTCTACACGATTTTCGGATCGGTGGAATTCCGCATGAGAGAAGACGCCACCAGAAGGCAAAATTAAAAAAAAATTATAAATAATTAATTAATTAACTGAAGAGCCCGCTTCGTAGAATTCCACTCAGAACTTATACTCTACTAGCATTTCTTACCGTATCGACTATGGGATTATCTAATGCGTCCTTGGGCTATCTTAACTATCCGACGCAGGTTGGAGCAGACGATTTTCCTATGGGTGGCATAAGTAAATCTTTTTTTATAACCTAGGTCATATTTAAGTGCTGCAAACTGATTCCTGTCATGATCGGGGGCATATTTATACAAAGTACTGGGGATCAACGTTTGACGTTTGCTTTATATAAGTCTTTCTATGTGAAGACAAAAGGTATGGGATGATTGATTTTTCTGCTGTCGTATGCATGAGCGCGGGCCTGGTTCTCTTCACTCTCGCCGACAGCAGCGTCTCGCCCAATTTCGATAAAACAGGCAATTTGTAGACGAAATTTTACATATAGGAAATCGAAATTTTCTTGTAGGAGTCGTATTCATATCATCGGCTCTTTGTGCTGACGCTATCATCGGTAACGTTCAGGAGAAGACGATGAAGGCGTACTCGGCCAGCAACACGGAAGTGGTAGGAATTAATTTATAGACCGAGTGCACTACACGCTTTGAAGACGCATCTTTTAGGTACTCTATTCCTATGGAATCGGTTTTATTTATCTATTATTTTGCCTTGTGCTCAACGGCGGACTTGTTGACGCTTTTCGAGCGTATGCCAAAGTAAGAACTACAGAACTACGTAGACAAAAACGTTGAGACCAATGCGTAGAATCCGTTGAAGACGTATGGGCTTGCTGCTGTATTCAGCATCACAGGTTACCTGGGAATCCTTTTTGTCTTAGCTCTAGTTCGATCCTTCGGCGCTCTCTTAGCAGTCACAGGTACAGTAGATTAGGGAATTAGTCTGCAATTGAAATTTTCCACGTTAGTGACTACATTCAGAAAAGCCATCAGCATCATTCTTTCCTTCCTCTTCTTTACAAAGCCATTTACATTGCAGTAGGAAACGGTCCTCTGTCCCTTTTCCATCTATTTCCATCTATTATTACGAATAGATACATCTGGTCAGGATTAGTCATTCTCCTTGGTATTGCACTAAACGTCTACAGCAAAAACTACGCGAAAATCAACGCCTTCTTCTCGTCGAAGCATCGCAGCGCGAGCCAAAGCGTCTGACGCAAGCAACACATCCTTTATTATTTATATCTTAGAAGGAAGCGCTAGCTAGTGGCATAAACAAAGCATGCGTATGTCTAGAATTCAGTTTCACTGCTGGAGAGTTCGATTGAAAGCGTTGTACGCTCTCTCGATATCGAAAACCATTTGACGACTGTCGTCCTCTCCCAGCTCTTCACTTGCACGCATGCTCTCCATTTTAGATAGCCTAGAAATGAGAAATGAGAAGTTTTGGAGGTGGTACACGGATTAGGACCATTTTTGGACGAGATCTCTGCCTTCGAAGTCGTGAGGAAGAGTGCTGAGACGATTGAGCGTCGAGAGAAGTTCGCTCAAATCCGGATGAATCTATAATTGAAATAGTTGAAATTCCAACGCTTCTCCTGAAACTAATTTTAGCTACCTCATCTACGGCTTTAATGTCAAGACGAAGTTTATCCATCAACGTGATAAATAACTACGAAAACAAAGGTGAATTTCAAAACATACATATACCTTCAATTCTTACCGAAACAATTTCTGCTATAGTCTTGCTCACGTTTCCTTTATCGTCTTTTATTGTGATAGGACGGCCGTCCTTGATTCGTCCAACGGCAGCAGGACAGTCAAGCTAAATCAAAAATAAAATTTGATTCAAATTATTATTAGCAAGTACCCATACCTTATAGACTTCCATGAAATGATCGAGGGTTTTGAATTCGTCTTCAATTAACTTAAAAGCGGCCTACTAGCACAAGTAATTCGCTACTTCTATGCATTGATAAATAATCTCGCCTTGTATTGCTCGAGGAGTTTGAGGCAGTGGGCGGTGTACCTGTGACGACATCATTTCCTTTTTTATCCGTGAGCGTTTCGAAGCGAGCTTACTCTTTAGCTGGGACTGCGTCTTTGATGTAGGCCTTTTCCAAACATTGGATTGTCTGCACCAAAGCGAAGACGTCCGCCATGTTATCGTACCTTCGGGGAAAAACGTATCGCCGAAAAGTCAGAAGGAGTCTTTTTCATCGCACTTTTCTCTTTCCCTGGAGTTCTTATATAGTTTCACTTCCTAAAACGGGCGTTAGAGAAGGGCTTCGTGAGAAGAGAAGGCGACAAGACTCACTTCTTGAAGTTCTGGCCTCGGAGCGGCTGTGCAAGTAACTGATCAGAGTACAGTAGACTTAGGATCACTTACTGTACCTTCACGTTGAGCCTGGGGAACGGGAAGTTGACGAAACATCGCCATTTTATGCAAAGAACTGCGCCTGCGTTTCACGTAGGTGTGGTAATTTGTATATAGGTAGGCTATCCTATCCTAAAGCATACAGTACACGAGAATTACTAGAAAGAGTGTCTAAAAAAGCTGCGGAAAGCCGCCTTCTCGTCTCAAGGTAGACCCTTTCCACTAAGTTGTTGTTGTCCTATGATGAGACCTTGACCTGCTGCCTTTTTCGGCCCATATTTCCGAATTTTCCGTACGAATCGCGAGACCATACATTCGATTGCTTTTATTGAGCGGTGGTCGTTCGAAGAACGTCGCAGTCGAGCTGTGGGATGAACCATGGGTGAACGGTGGACGGCAGCCATCTTTTTTTTTAATTTCGATTGTAGAAAAAACGCTCTTTTCCCTTTTCTTTCGTTACGTTTTCGGGTTTTATTTTGTTCTCCTTACTTTCCACGTCATCGCCGGCATTTAGCGACGTGTTACGCCTCGAAGGAGACGCCCATTCGCGACCACTTCCTTTCGAATTCCGCGCGCGTCGACACCGCTGATCGTACGTGCGTGAAACGCGCGATAGAAGTTCATAGAACTCTAACAAAGAAATATGCAGCCTTACTTCCAGATCGCCAGAGATCCTGTACAGGCTACAGTACATTGTGATTCTATCTCGCCATCTTGATTTTCGCCATTTTAGGGGTGTGGTCGATCGAAAATACCGGTAATCAACCGGCAATACCGGCAATCAACCGGCAATACCTGATCAAAACTAGTTTTGCTTAATTGGCGGACCAATCAGAGCGGTGGGCGGAGAAAACGGCCGACCAATCAGAAGGCAGGCCCGCACAGCCTATATAAAGGCCTGCACAGCCGAGTTCCCGTCAGTTGCGGCTGAGGGTGGGAGCGTTGCGGGTCACTGCATTCTCATCGCAGGGTGCCTTGCGCTTCGTGGCAATCCCATTGACGTCTGGCTCGGGAGATTGGCAGAAGACAGCTCTGGATAGTTGACTCAGCGTGGCCCACGGTTTATATAACCGTGCCGGAGCCCGTAGGCAGGGCGATGGGGGCTTCGGCCTTGGTACGCGCACTGGGATTTAATGATCGCTGCGGTCTTATTGTTGCCAACAAGTACGATCCACGCTAGGCTCGAGTGGGTACGACTGTATTCTGTTAAACACAAAAGAAAGAACAGACAGAAAGCAGAAAAGAGATATTGAAGGGGACGGGAACAGACAGGGGAAGGGGGATGCATGCATAGAGTCAATAGATTAATTAGAGAAAAATCGAATGTCAGTGTCATGAGGACCCAAGCGATCACCCACCGTAGACCCCGGGACGAGAAGCGTTACCTTGCGAAGAAGGATTTGCGCATTCAAGCGCTGCAGACAAACAGCGAAGCGTCGGCGCCAGTATCGAGCAGCAGCGGGACGGTCATCGAGAAATTCGATGGACGGGCGACGGACGATCTTGTTGAAGAAGTCGACGGCGACCGGACTCCAACGTCCGAAGACTTCGAACGTCAAAGGCTCGAAGAGATAACCGAGGGAGATTGCCTCCGCACGGTATTTTGTCGACTTCTCGGTGTCGCGTAAGATGGCCGCTGCTCCGTTGGTGGAATGGCTCTGCGGCAGACAACTCGGACGTTGAGGGTGGATGATCGAAACGTCGAGAAGTAATTTCTTGCCATCTTGGTAGTCATAGATGCTGATATCTGGTCGCTTGAAGTCACCAAAGTCGCCCAGTTCCTCTAGCTCACAGTGGAAATTGACGGATCGTAATAGAGAGAGCCACGTGTGTTGGATGTGATCGTGACGACGAGTTTGGCCTCCATCCTTCCGACAGGTCAGCGCGTGGTATCCAGCTTCATCCCAGGTGGTAGAGCAAGTGCAGCATGGCAGACTGCGGAGCACAGGAATAGACAGACCCAGCCGAAGAGACACTGCCGTTTGAAATTCAACGTTGGTAAACGACAGATGTCTCGAGGCCGGGATCGCATCTAACCAAGCGCCCGCGTCTGGACCCGCCGCACTCCTCAACCTAGCTTGGGTGAAGCGGTTGGCGGACGAGAGCAAACCAGCGTGTTCAGCGTCGAGAAGGAGATGAGAGAGGACCCGCTGAAGCTTGAGATGTTTTTCCGGGAGAGTTGCGATTGATGGTATCGCTTCCGCCACAGCTGGAGTAGCCTGATAGAGGGCGGACAGCGTGTGAGCAACATGGCCGCAGAAAAGGTTGTCGGATGGAGTGACAGATACGTCAAGAGCGGATGGAAATTGCTCTAGACGGCTTGGCAACGAGGCAAGGGTAGCTGCCCAGGCACCCAAAAAAGCGCAGGGAGACGTGCGCTCGGCCAAAGGCAGCCCCATGCCACCTTGAGAGAGACGTAGGTGTAGTTGGCGAAGTTGAATATTGTCAAGCTGGCAGCCAATGATGGAGCAGAAACAGGAGCGAATGTTGGTACGACTTGAAGGGGGTGTTCAACATGGCCTGGTTGCCGGCACTTTTCTCACCCAATTGGCACGATTAGACCAAGGATGATCTGGCCCAGGAGACTTCAATTCATTGCATTGCACCGTCTTCCTTGCTGACTCCTACAAACAGTGGCCAGTACGCTCTCCTACTTCACAAGCCCTCGGGGGGGCCAAGGCGGCAATATACCCCTCATAGGGTCAGAAGGTACCACCGCGCCGGGGGGGTCGGAACAAGGGACCGACTCGAGCGTCCAGGCGGGTACTGTTTGAAGAGGCCTTTGAAGCCAAAACTTCCCTCAAATTTTGGAACGGGTGGCCATTGCTTTGCGGTGGCTGCCTTGGGCTACGAAGCGTCCGAACCTCCTCGTTGGTGTAGCCTGGGTTATGCTAATACGGACGCATTAAAAAAAGGTACGTACACAGATTTTTTGACAGACTCTTCAAGTTCTTTTTTAGATTGGATCAACGATCAAGGTGAAGAAAGCTTTTTTGGCTAGATAGAATTTTTTGTATTGCTGCATGAATTCATTTTTAGACGCGTGTTTTTATTAACATCTACGTGAAATTTCTCTTTCAAACGCAATAAATTTGCTGACACGAAGTTCGCGTTTTTATTGTTGTCGACTCGTATTGCGCGCTCTTTTGAGGGATGCTGCGCGTGCGTCGGTAACGCTGTGCGCTATACTTTTTTGTCCGGCGTCTGCAGCAGGGCGTCTGCGTTTGTAAATGGACTCGTTACCCGAGGATTGCTTGACTGGCGTCCTCAGCAATTTGGATGCGGAGAATGTCGCGAGAAGTCTACTCGTCTGCAAAGTAGACCGTTCGTATGCAAAAAAATGAACGAATGACGAACATTCGCAGGCGTTCTACACAGCAGGAACGACGAGCACCGTTTGGAGGTAAAGCAAAAGCGGACTGACCGCAGTAGCTCGACCGCTATTGCAACTAGACAACTCTGCATCGATCGCTGGCTTTTCTGCAACCCATCAGCTCTCCCCAACGCTGCCGAGGCGAGCGAAACGAGCCGCTGGTACCGCTACTATTCCCTACGAAGAAACCAAGACGCGCACATCGAAAGAGGACGACCTAGAGTCGACTACACGGCGAAAACGCTGCGCGCCCACCGAGGCCTTCTAACGGGAGCTGCCTATTTGACGTCTTTAGATGCGGCTGGACCGGTAATAGCGAGTTCTAGTCGAGACGGCGCCGTCAAAGCATCGGACGTCATAAATGTGAGACGCCAATAATGAAATAGCCTGTAATTAATTATTTAAAAAAAAACAGGGAACTGTGTTGTGGGAGGGCGATACCAATGGGAATCCCGTTTGCTGTCTGACGTTGGATAAACAGTCTGATCATTTATTGACGGGTGATCAAGAGGGTCTCGTCAGTATTTGGGATCCAGCTGAGTCGCCAAAGGCCATTGCTGAACTTCAAGGAAGTCAATTTCCTATCAGTGCAATTGTCAAAAGAGACGATTCTCATCTGGCTTTGGTGCACTGACAATTCTACTTTTTCTTATTGAAATAATGATGTATTAGGTTTGTTCTACGGAAGGAATGCTGCGTTTCTGGGATCTGCGATCGTGCGAACTTGTTCATGCACTACCAATTGCGTCATCCGATTGTCATCGGCTCTCTTATGCGCCGAAAAATGAAAACGTCGTATCCTTGTGCTCAATGCAAGGTTCTTCCGAAATCCTAGTAATAATTGCAGACGTTTATTTATTAATTATTGACTAATTGGAGGATCTCAGCTATATGATATTCGAAGCGTTGGCTCTGAGTCACCTTCGGTTTTTGCCCAACTCGACGCTCCTGCACCGATTAGCTGCTACTCGTGGATTCCAGGCAAAAGCGATAGTCTCATTGCAGGCTGCACAAGCGGCACTCTCTGTACATTCAAAACGAACGAAGATCAGAGATCGGATCACGTAGCGATGGCATATCAAAATCCAACGCACTCCATCATGGGTAAGATGCGCATACTATAATTATTACCGGATTAAATTTCATTGTGCTAAGGCCACCATGGGGGAATTTCCTGCATGGGACTATCGGGACATCGGCTGGTCACTGGCGGAAACGACGGTGCGGTTAAACTATGGCACGTCAAAAAGCCGGATTCGCCTCCAGAAGCGACAGCGACGTATAGGGATCACAAAGGAGCCGTAAGGGATGTTAGTGTGGTAAGCGAGTCTGTTTGAATGGCCTTTAGTCAATAGCCCCCCCTCGTAGGGCACTTTTCGCGTATTGTCCTGTTCCGCCGATTATTCTATACGAGTTTATCGGTGGGAACGTCCGCCTCGAAGTCAGGACTGGACGTTGGAGAGTCGCTACACGCTCCTCGGCGGCTCGCTGCGAGGCAAAAGGTAAGGAAAAAAAAACGCAATACGTCGATGACGCCAAAGAAAAAACAAAACGCGCCCTTTCCCTTCCGCCCTCCCCCCCCCCGTAAACTAACAGCGACGGATTTTCCAAAGTTCTCTGCGACAACGCGAGCATCGTCGGACTAGCCGATGAAAACATAAAAGCATATAATTTCAAACAGTAAACGTAAACGAGTTTTTTTTTTTCTCTTTCTCTCTATCTCTCTCTCTCTCTCGCTCGAACTAACACCACGAAAAGCGACTCTCGTTTCGACCGACGACGTCCTCGTCGATCAAAACGCTAAGCGGTCTCTTTTTATTGGCGGACGGCGTCGCGGGTAGCACGCGATCGGGCCGTCGTCTCGGCGCCGTGCGACGCAGCACGACGGGCGCCGAACGCGAAGCGTTCGTCACCGGCTGCGGCGACGGCGAATCCGAATCGGTCGACAATTTCGCGATCTCGTCGACGTCGGACCCGGAAGACGTCGCCTCCTCGTCGAGTCGTAGATCGTCTTGGGCGTTCTTGAGATGGCGTATCGCGTTGCTGATGGCCGTGAATTGCTTCAGGAGCTTACGATCTTGCTCTCGCATCAACGTCTATACAGTAGGAATACATATATGCACCGTATTAGGGTTAAGTTGAATTCTTTCTCCTCTTTCTCACCAATTCGCTTCGTATCCACTGAATCGCCGTATCGATGTCGGCGGCGCGTTCGCCGCGTCTCGTGCACGCAGTCGACGTCGTCGTCGTCGTCGTCGATCGGCGCATGATTTGATCGATTGCCGCCGGTCGCTCGGCGTCGCGATTTCGAAATTCGTCGTCGTTCCAAACGCTCTCCGTCCAGAGATTCGTCGCCGTCATTGGCGGCGTCGCCGGCGTGCGCGGAAGCTTTCGCATCGATCGCGGCGTCGTCGGCATTGCCAAGGGCGGCGGCGGAGTGTTCACGCGCAGTAGGGCCATGGTATGGGAAATGTGAAAGTACAACAAAACAGGGAACTAACGGGCTTTACATAGGAATAGGACGACCGGATATCGTGCTCCGACGCCTCCGTGTTACTATGAATACCGGGGTGGGGTGTGAGTCAGTGACGCGACGAACCCAGTCAACTCCCTAAATCCGCATCCTTATATATGTCATAGGGTGTCAGGAGACGGTGAGACGCTGGACTTTGGCAATCGCACGTACAACGCACGCGGTTCAGGCTTATTAATTTCTGACCCAAGCAGGAAAGCGTGGCTCAATGCATCGTCATGCAGTGTACCACAAAAGCGACCTTCGACTTGTTGCAGGTTCGGTCCAACAGCCATCATCTGTTAGAAATAAAATGCAATCAGAGTCAATGCAAAAGGTCTAAAAATAAGTCTCAAAGATCTGTTCCTTGGTGAGAACTGTAGCTAGGCGGCGGCGACAGAGCAAATCGGGCGTCAGGCGAATGGGCTAAATCCGACGAGCGACGACGCGACGCCGCTGACGATTCCCCGGTGATAGGCGAGAGAACGTTCTCCGATCGACTGTGAGATATTCCACTGTCAATTAGAAGTCTCAGCGGCGGCGGCGACGACGACATGCCGTCGACTCCGCCGCCACCCCTTCGCTCCATCGTCGTCGTCGTCGTCGCACCGGGAAATTTTCTCTGCACTGACGGCGATCGGCTTAGATGAGCCCTTCTCTCCTGCGCGAGTTTCTCCTGCATTTTTTTGACGACAATCTCGGCGGCTGCAGCATCCGTGCCGCCGCGCGGCAACGACGCCGATTTATTGCGGCGCATCGTCAACGGCGACTCGAGAAAAGCGCTGCTATCGCGATCGTCGTCGTCGTCGTCGCGTATAGTCTTCATACCGGGAGCGGCACTGCCACGGCGGAGTACAGACGATGTCGGATCCGTACCCGTTTCGCTCAGCGTGCGCTTAATCGGCGGGGCACGCGGCGGAAACGACGGCGGCGGCGGCGCTTGCACTTTAATCGACGGCGTCAAACTCGACGTCGGACGACTGCGGGAGGAGCGATTCGTGGGCGGCGTTCGCGTCTTGGTCACTATCGCCTTTTCCTTGTTCGATAGCAGGGCCCTCCTCAATGAAAGAGTGGGAGAACCGGCGGCGCCGAAGTTACCGCGGCGCGCCTCGTCGACTTCCTGAGCGACTCGATTTAGGAGAGAGTATTCGCTCGACGAGAATTTGATCGTGTCGAAGCCGATTGTGCGCGGCGACGACGGCGGCGACAATAGGCAGTCGTAGCTTGCCGACAGATTGCGATCAATGGAATCGAGCAGCGGCGATAAATGAGACTTTGTCGTCGTCGTTTCGTCCAGTTCGTCGAACGACTTTGACGCGCCGTGGCTTGGTTTGAATTTGACTGTTTCGACTTTGAGTGACGGTGCCGTTCTCGATCGAGGTCGATTTTCGCCTTTTGTTTGCTGTGACGGTAGTGGGGCTACGTCGTCGTCGTCGTCGTCGTCGTCGCCGCTTTCAGGCGTTGCGGTGAAATCGTAGGAAGGAAGCGCTCCGGGCGGCATCGAAAGGCGAGCCTGCTTTTTGATCGAATTCATCGCTTTTCTCATTCGAAGCAAATGGCCGTGGAGCTCTTGATCTTCGATGCGAATTTGCACCTGGACCCCCCCCAAAATACATGTCACTAGTGTCATACTGCAGCACCTCAAAAGATCATTATAACAATTGTTGCAAAGAATGCACGGTGGAAATAGCAGCTCATCACGATTACCGTAAACAAATTTGTTTGTTTGAAGATTCCCATCGTTCTTATCTACCCGCGGAGGTGAGAGGTTACTGTGGTGCGCAATGGTGGACACGGCTACGCTCCTCCCAGTCACGCGAGGTAGGTAAACGGTCAAAGCGGCGGAGAGGAAGCGAACGGATATTGCAAAGCAACGCGTTTTGTTTGGAATACGTGTACGCGAGTCGTGTGAGATCTTCCCACGTAACGTCCCATTCCATTCAACGACGCCACACCGCGCGGGACTCACCAATTCGTGTCGAAGATACGTCAACGCGTCGTCGATCGCCTTGCGGCGTTCGCCGTTCGGAAGATGAGCGTTGTCCTTGAGACGAGGGACTTCCGGCTTGACGCCGTTTCTTTTCCCGTTCCATTGGGTGGGATCTTTGCTGAAGTACTCGACAATTCGTTCGGCGCGACGCGTCGACATGTACGCTGTAGTCGTCGACGAGACGAACTGGCGGCGAAACTCTGCAGGCGGTGGAGATGATTATGAGACCGTCGACCAATGAGCGACGAGCGACCCCGCGGAGGCGTCGCAACGCCGCACGTGATCCTATTTCTCTTTGCGGCCGGATGCGAACGGAGAGTGGGTAAGGGAGTGTATGGCAACGGAAGAGACAAAAGGGGCCCCTTTGGGAGCGCATCGAGTGGAAGATCGAGCGATGCGAAGCATTTTGCGACGCAGTCGCGCGAGCGCGCGAGCGGAAACGAAGACGCCGGGAAAAGGCGACAAAGCAACGATCGCCGAGCGTCGGGCGGACGTCGATCAAGCGCTCGGTTGGCTCAAGAAGGAAATGGTAAGAGAGAGAGACAGGCAAATCGGGTCTAATGACGGCGGCGTTACGGGGGCAACATTCCATCGAGGGGAACCCGGGTGGGAGGTCGCCTCCTTTAGACAGATGATCTCGGAATCATTTGTCTCGCGGTCGAATTTGCGTCCAGATGCGCCGAAAACGGCTTTTAGCGCGTCAGACTCGTTTTTTTCTTCTGTCTCCCTAATAAGGCGGCGATGCGCGAAGACGACAAGCACCTGATACGCGAACTAGTGACCATCAATAAGAACATCAATAAAATCAAGCAGAGGCAATTGAAGGACGATTGGTCGTATCTGTCCGACAGTGCCGATGACAGTGACGGGGACATTGTCGCCGCCAGCGGTGGCGGCGGCGGCGGCGGCGGCGACGAAGGCGACGGAGAGAGCGGCGGAGTTCGGCCTCGATTGTCGACGTGGAGTCAGGGCGCGTCTCGCAAAGAATACGCCGTTTCGCCTCTCGTCAAGCCGAAGGCCCGGGCGAAGCGGCGAGTCAGTAGTGACGGGGCTGTCGCCGCCGCCGCTGCTTGGCTCGTGAAGTCGCCCGAATCGGGGAAAAGTCTCGCTCCGCCGCCGCATCTCAGCGACAGCATACGCGCCGCGGAGACGAGCACCATACAGGAGGAGGAGGACTATGAGGAGACCGAGGGAAAGGCGATGAGTTTAGGACGGAAAGTCGAGAGACGAAGTTATCCGACAATGAGTTCATGGCAATGATACTACACTACTAGTGCACCCAGTATACATCCTCCTCTTTTTTAGATCTAGACGTTTTTGATGTTTTTATGCTGCTAGAGCCAACTGCCTTCGGCAATTTTTTGAGGAAGGTAAACGTTAGCGAGATAGGACGAGTCTAGGCATTGGATTTCTGCCTTCTTTTTCAGTTCTAGCATTGATTCGATCTGCGTAGAAACGAGAGTTTATGCTATACTCCAAAGGGAGACTTATTGAATAAGTAGCAATTTTTTTGGCTGTACCTGTGTTTTCCAACCAGGCACCGTCTCCATGTAAGGACGCGTGAGAAGACCCTGAGCTCGACCGGTGTCTCTATGCGTTAGATCGAGAAGATTCTCTGGCGATACGTTTAGTCTAGAATAGTTCCGTGCACTCGACTTGAATTTGTAGTAGGGGGTATTTCGCTCACCTCACTAGATCAGTCGGTAGAACTCCGAGCCATTTGATGCAGGGGGTCGTTAAATGATGTACATCGAATGACATACTCTAAAGAGGCTCCTTTCTATAATGTACTCATAAAAAGCTGTCCCTACCACTGAACCGAATTTGTACACTGACAGAATTTCTATTCCTACAATTATCTGATTAGGAAGCTGATGTAGTGAAGCGTGCTTTGCTACCATATGGATCAGCGTCAACTAGACCTAGGATAGGAATCTTGAGAAATTCCCATAAGCATTTGACCATCTCTCGTGTATTGACGTCAGGGTATCCTTTTCCCTTAGTAGTAAGTAGACTATAATAGTTTTAGTCAGTTGAGTGTGTAAGGTGTTCACCGTTATTAGTATAGAAGGACCGCATTTTGAGTAAAATTGGCTGTCAAGGAGACGCTGGAATGTCGCCTCTTTTTCAATCAGAAGCACAAATTTTGCCTCAGATTTCATTTCTGTGCAATTTACATTGGTATGTATGCGTAAGAGTCTCAAAGAGATCACCTTTTATCATATTGACGTGATGAGGAATAGCGTTACCCTAGAGAACGACTCGTCTATAGAAGAGGAGAGAAAAGCTACAGGACTTGCTGTGGAGGAATTTTGACTGCAGTCCACGACGCTCCCATCCCAGTCTACGTAGCTGAGTTCACCGTAAACAAGCCCTATGAATTAAATAAATATATATATATATATATATATATGAGCGACAGAGAGACTGAACCCTTTGAAGCCGCTAGCTATAAGAAATCCTCTTAGAATAGAAAAACGGACTAACTACAGTACCACGTGGAGACTTCGTCTCGTCACTCTGAACATACAGGCAATGTTATCGACTGCTTCATCGACGCACTGTTGGGTTCTATAGAATGCCACGTCTTCATAAAAGATATCTCTAGAAAACATACTATGTTTGGCGTAATAGAATAAGCCCCTACGTCTCTCTCCACCTTTTGGTGGCATGTGAATCAGTATGAAGAAGATGATGAATTGTAGACAGAACGCGCAACATTTGAGCTAGTAAACTTTTGAACCAACTTAATTAATGCATTACCGTTCTAAAAGACCTAGTTTTTCAGGATGATGACATAGACTAGTAGTAGTGGACAAAGCATTTGACTTCATTCCTATGCCAACTCCTGCAGAATATCTGTGTGTGACACGTCACTAAATTCAATATATTTATTTATTATTTAAATTGGTACGAAGTGTTTTCTCGTTTCCTTCGTGGAAACTCGATTTTCATTGGCTGGTTTTGGCTCAATTGGTGAATAAGATTTTCTGTGAGATTTTCTATCATTTCAATGATTTCATCTCTAAATTTTGATGTGATTTCAGGACAATCAAAGCTGCTTGACTCCTGCTTTGATTTGTCTTGCGCTTTGACGTCATCGTCGTCGTCATCTTCGAACCAATCACGCTCCATTTCGTCGATTTCTGCAGCACGCAACTCTTCTCGTAGCCTGTAGAGCTTTATCCAGAAATCTGGACCGCGTAGAGTAGGCGTCTGAGCTCGCAAGATATTCATTTTTTGGCAAATTGAATGAATGAATGAATGAATGAATCGGTCGTAGCGCGCGTTACAACCGAATTCCTGTCTTTGTTCTCTTCGATGGACTCCAGCAAATTTCCAGAGCTCAAGAACGACTCACTACTACGCGCGGCGACCGGTCGTTCGGTCAGCAGAATTCCCGTGTGGGCCATGCGCCAGGCAGGCCGCTATCTCCCAGGTAAAAAATCGCAGGAGTCAGAAACGCGTTCGTAAGCGCTGGAAACCGTTCCAGAATTTCGACAAGTACGCGAAAAGCACGACTTCTTCGAAATGTGCCGCACGCCCGAGTTGGCGTGCCAAGTCACACTCCAAGTACAGAAGGCAAAAAAGAGATAAAAACGGAATAGAAGCGCGTAATTTTAGCCCCTGGAACGATTTGATCTGGACGCAGCCATCATTTTCTCGGACATCTTAGTCATACCTCAGGTTAGAGCGATGGACCCCCTCCATAGAGATGATATCTCGCCTCTAGGCTGTTGGAATGGAAGTGAAAATGGTGCCAAAGCAGGCAGGCTTGAAATTGCATTGGCCATAATTTTCACTATAGATAGAGACTTGCTTTATATAGGGTCCCGTGTTTCCTGATCCTCTCCAAACGCCCGACGATCTTCAAGTTAGTTATACTGTATCTAGTTATCAGTAGTTATAGATCATATTCTTTTGTTTAGAAGCTCAATTTTTCTGTCGACGTACACACCGAATTAAAATACGTTTATGACGCAATCACTCTCACGCGGCATCGCCTCGAAGGCAAAGTTCCTCTAATTGGATTCACAGGCGCTCCAGTAGACTCCTTCCTCCTTATGTACAATCATCTTTGATGTATGCATTTATTCAGTGGACTCTCATGTCGTACATGATCGAAGGCGGTGGCAGCAAGACGATGTCAAAATCCAAAGCCTGGCTCTATAGACACCGAGAAGCGAGCCACAAACTCTTGGGAAACCTCACAGAAATCATAGTCGAGTATCTGAGCCAGCAAGTAGTAGCTGGAGCCCAGGCAAGTCTAAGCACATACATGTATGTGTCTGCTGATACGGTTGAACTCATTGATTTATTTATTAGCTGCTTCAAGTGTTTGAATCTCACGCCGGATTTCTTGGTCGAGCGTTGTTCAATGAGTTCTGTTTGCCTTATCTCGTACGGATACGCGACGGCGTGCGAGCGAGACTAAGTGCATTAGGTCAGGACAAAGTGGCAATGGTATGAAAAGGGGGACGTCTGTATAGTACAGCCTGTTAGTACTCTGCACCCTGAACTTTGTTCGTTGACAGACTATTTTTGCTAAAGATGCTCATTACGCTTTGTCCGATTTGGCTGCAAGCGGATACGAGGTCATAAGTCTCGACTGGACCATTGAACCCCAAACTGCGAGGTCTCAAAATCAATATTGTCATTTCCGTTTATTACGTACTGTATGTACACAGGAAAATCGTTGGAAACGGGGTAACCCTACAAGGAAATTTGGATCCCTGCGCTCTATACGCTAAACCAGTTAGCGACCCCTAATCAATCGATATGTAAATAGAAACCTCTTTCCGTCTTAGGAACGAATTCGGGAATTGACAAATGCGATGGTAACGGAATTCGCTTCCGGGCCCTATATTGCCAATCTCGGTCACGGAATGTATCCGGATATGAGTCCCGACGGCTTAGCGGCGTTCGTCAATGCCGTACATGAAACCAAAATAATCGCATGACACCCACGCGGCGTGGTTATTTATTCGAAATCGAAAGACATGCGCATGTCATCAATTTCGAAATTGAAAGAGGTCCCCAGCGAAAGTGAAACGCAATTGGAGATCGTAAGCCACGGTAGTCTGTTTCTCCGTGTCTAAGCCGAAGGATCGTGTGCGGAGACGAAGGGACATAGGGGGGCGTATCCGGAGAAGTGCCACACGGGTCTATCGGTCGTCCTTCCTTGTTTTTGTGGTTTTCCCGGTCTCCCCCCTTCGTCGAAACGAGAGTAGGAGGGACAGGACGTGGTGAGAAAGCTTCCTTTTCGGCACGATGAGCGACTCGGGGATTGGCATTTGGTCATCGGCACTTCTCGACAAAATCGCGCGACTCGTGACGCGCGAGCAGCTCAACGCACTCAACGAATCGGCTCGCGCCCATCCGCAAGTTCGATTTCGACTAATGAAGACGGCGTACGACAGCGGAACGACGACGCGTCCCCAAGCGCGAGCGATTATCGACGCGTTCATCGAAGCCGGCGTCGAAATGAGCGAAGTGAAGCGCATACTTGCCGACGCGGGCGTCGACGACGTCGATGCGATATTCGCGCGCGCTCAGAGCCAGAGAATGACGTCGAGATCGATCGCCTATCGGCAGCCGATCGAGGAAGAATCGGCGCCCCCGTCGAGTGCAGGTATAAATAAACGCGCCTCTACGAGAGGAGGGAAAGCGCGACGCTTCCTCGAATTTTAGTAGTGAGAGGGGGCCCAAAGTGCATAGACCTTCTGTCTCGTTCGATATCTTTGTATTGAGCTCTAAATTTTTCAAGGCGATCTATCCAGTGTCATCAGTGCTTCTGCTGGAGGGAGTTCCCACACGTCGGTTAGTTACGATGAGACGAGTCAATCCGTACGCGAAATTCCGAGTCGTGGAAGCGAAGACCTCATCACCATCAAAGCGGAACCGGTCGCATGCTCCTGCCTTCTCGGCGGCACGGCGTCGTTTTACGTCGACGCCACGTGCGTCTCGCCCTATCGCATAAGCTATCAATGGTTTCGAGGCAAGAGACACGTGAGAGAAGAAAAAGGTCCGAAATTGGTTATAACCAACGTCAGCGTGCAAAATCGAGCCCAATACACGTGTCGATTGGGAATCTCGGAGCTGAAACACTACGTATTTACGAACTGGTGCGAACTAATAATCAGCAATCCACCAGGTAAATAAATTGACTATATAAAAACATGAGTTAAATATTAATTATCTCTTTTCATCAGACGGCTCGTATTCGCATGCGGCCGAGGCTCCCGTCATAGTCAAACAACCGCGATCGAAGACGGTCTGCATTGGAAGTACGATCAAATTGAGCACGAATGCGGACGGGTGTCCGCCGCCGGCGTATCAGTGGTACAAGAACGGGGTCCTAATGCAGGGAAGCATTCAGCGCGATTTGGAATTGAAAAACGTCGCGCAGACGGACGTTGGCTCCTATTGCTGCGCGGTGAGCAATCAGCACGGCGGCAGCTTCTCGAACGCTGCCGTAATTCAGGTCATCGATCAAGGTATGAGGAGAGGAGTACTCATATACACACATATATATAAGGAATGATTTATTTAGTTACTGATGCTCATACTTCGTCTCAAACTCCCTTGCCGTCAAGTGAGTCGGTTTTTCTCCTCGTCTCGTGTTTTTTCTTACTTCGCTTTCCAGTTCCTCTCATCCAACTTCATCCTCAATCGAAACAGATCTACGAAGGCTCGTCTCTGCGTCTCGAATGTCGAGCTATATGCGCCTATCCCATCCAATACGAGTGGTACAAGAACGGTCGAATTCTCGCCACTCAACGCGGACCCCTTCTCAATATCGGCTTCGTGAACACGACGCACGCGGGACAGTACAGCTGTCGCACGTTCACCACCGAAGGAATGGACAGTCTATCGCAACTGGCTACGGTCACGGTCCTAGTGAAACCCTCAGCGCCGCCTCCAGCTCCGGATTCGGAAGGTACGAAAAGAAAAGGTCGATTGGCCTAGCTAGGGTTCACCGACCGCGTTTTCAGATCTTAGTCTCGTTCCCTGTGTAAAACCCATGGAACAGACGACTCGTCCCGGGGGCTCCGTGACGTTTATCTGCTACGCTTCGATTCCTCGCGACACGCCACGTCCTGGGGACGTCGTGCTTCACTTTCAGTGGCTTCGTTCTGGCGAGGCGATCACGCCTCTCAGTCCCAAGCAAAACGTCTTGACGCTCGAGAACGTGTCGCTTCAAGACGACGGAGCGACGTTCGTCTGCTGCGTATCCGACGGGAAAAAGATGACCCAGTCGATGCCGGCTCGACTGACGGTGACGACGAAATCCGGCGGAAAAGGTTCGTCGGGTGTCGTAGATAGCAAAGGGCTTCTAAGTGGGTATGCATCATGCAAGCTTCCTCCCTGCATTTATCCAGGGTTCTGCCCCTCATGGGGGTTGGCCCGTCCGTCACTCTCCTCTCACCGACTCATACTACTAAAACGGCCCGTCCCTTGCAATAATTACTGCAGAAGAGACGGCTACACCGTGTCGTGTCTTTTTATCGGTTTTTATCATACCCTGCCCATTGGTTAGGACAAGAAACGGACTGAATAATGTAGCTGCGTAGCGTTTTCGTCTGATTCTTTTCGTGTAGCGCACGTTTGACTTACCCTTACAGAACGGACGTAGCGCCTTGATTTGCTGACAAAGCGTATTGCCGTTACTGCGTATACGTTTGCTTTTGGCGTCCAAATAGCGACTGAATATCTTTAGAATGGACTCAAAATGCACTTCGCGACCGATTTTTCGCTTCTACTTTGCGTATTAGGGCATTTCGTAGCAACGCGACGATTGACGTCATGCGTTGCTCAATATCGCGTGACAGGGCGTATCTTGCGTACGTAGCACACATTCCGCTGTCGTTTTTCGCATTTCCAATTGATTTCGAACAAAATTTCGCTCGTTTTTGTTGTCAGAATTGCATTTGCAGCCGATTCAAAGCACTTTTTGATTGTGAATAGCTGCAGTCGTAGGATCCCAGTCGCGTATGAGTATAAATAGCCAGCGTTTACAAGTACTTATCAGATGGAGCAGAGCAGAGCTCGTGGCTAGGATAGAAGGGAGATTGGCAACACTCCCCAAGGCTTGAGGCACTATGACCCGGTGGTCGCCTCATTCCTCACTTGACAAGGGTGTAACATTGCACGCCTTCCTAGTTCTCGCATCTCTCTCCCAGCTCCTGGGCACCTCTGTCACCGGATAAACCTCCATAGCACCGTTCTTCCGCGGGGTTTGTGTCAAGTGTCGATGTTTTTTGATGTTTTTTAAGTTCTTTACGCAAGAAACGCGTTTTTTGAGCTTCTAGCGGTCAAACGACGAGTCTGTAAGCTTTTTTCCCCCAAAGGGGGACCCTTTGCCTAATCCACGAATATAGACGTCCTATACCCAAGCCTTCAGACTTCTTAGACAAAGAAACTGCCCGTTACAGTTTACCGCCAGGCTTAGCAAGTAAAAAACTCAGTTTCCCAACAGTAATATTATATTATGTCTATGCTTCCAGACCCTCTTCCCTTCTTGGCAGAACCCCTGAATTTTATCGGAATTAATATGGGCCTCCCTAATTAACTTCAGGGCGCAATCAGTCGTGTTTTTAAAACTAGACTCTTTTCTATATAGAAAGTCGCCTTGACTATCAGTCTTTTGGCTCGCTCACTTCCCCGCGTATTGTCGAACATCCCCGCTCGTTTCAAGGCGACTCGGGATCGCGCACGACTTTGCGCTGTCGCGCCGTATGCCCGGGCGGCGAACCACTCATCTATCAGTGGATTGTCAAGGACGTGCCAGGAATGGACAAAGTCCCCGACGCCACTGAACCCAATTTCGAGATCACCGTCTCCGCGTACAACGCCTTCACGTACGCGTGCCGAGTAACGAATCGCCACGGCAAGTCGTCCGAATCCAACTCAGCAAAAATTATTGTAAACGGTAAGATGGGATGTTGTCCCCCCGGGGGAGATTTTGACACTGATTACGTAGGATCCTTGGGACAAGTTAGTCAGTCAGGAAACGCCACTTCCTATTTGAGCACGCTTTCCCTTTCTCCCACGGACACGTCGTCTTCGTCCTCCACCTCATCCTCGTCGATTTCTCGTCTGCATACGACAACGAATGGAAGCTCCGCATCAACGTCGTCTTCTCAACAACAATCGAACATCGAAACCATTATATTCGAAAAGCAACCGGAGTCGATAGACGTCCGCCTAGGCGAGCCTCTGAAACTGGAAGCATCCGCTATCGGTCTTCCGGATCTCATATTTTGCTGGTTTCACAACGGAAAGCCCATATTTAGTGCAGGAGAGCCGACATACTATAAACCTTCGACTACGCCTAAGGACGCCGGCTCCTACTACTGCGTCGCACGCAACGACTACAACAGCGCAAAATCGGCTGAAATCTACGTTAGAATTCATGATGTCGACACTGAATCTACGAATTCGAGATCGAGCGTTTTGACGTCACCGCTGCAATTTGTGAAACAACCCCAAGGAGCTGACCTGTGGGTGGGCGATCAACTTCGCTTAGAAGTCAACGTCGTCGGATATCCCGAACCCGATTACGTATGGGTTAAGGACGGGCGACGGGTTTCCCATGGCAACCAGGCAGTCTACGTCAAATCGAGAGTGACGCCGGACGACGCGGGGCTTTACTACTGCTTGGCGCGAAACGCCGACGGATCGATCGAATCGGAGGAAGTCGTCGTGAAGATTCGCGACCCGAGCATCGTTCGACGACGCGAGCGCGAGGAGGGCCCCTCTACAGCCGAGTCGGCGTCGGGAAGCGATCATCACGGGTATCCGCGATTTCCCCAGTCTGTGCCGACGTTTACGAAGCAGCCCCAGGCGACGGTCGTTTGCGTTGGAGACATGCTTCGCTTGGAGGCGTACGCGACGGGTATGCCCTATCCGCAGCACTTTTGGTATCACGAGGGCAGAAGTCTTTTGCGCGGTTCGGGATCCGTTTACGTGAAGAAGGCGGTCACTATCGACGATGCCGGGTTTTATTTTTGCAAGGCAATCAATGCTGCAGGTGAGACCGTATCAAATGAAATTGCTGTCAAGGTGAGAGTACCCCCCTGAATGATACACTACAGTAGTCTTATTGTTTACCATTTTTTGTGTGGTATACTTGATATGTTGTGTTGATATACGTATTGACTTCTCTATACTATGCTTTGCATTGCACGTTTTTTCTCTCTCAGTATACAGTAGCATGTGCTGTCTAGGTGACGTTGCAGTGCAATATGTGAATACTGTATATGACGTCAGAAATCCCAATGACGCGATGATTTTCATTCAATACTTTTTATTAATAACACACGCACGCGCCAGAAAACACACACTAGTACACAACGTATATATGCAAGTCTTTTTTCTTCCTTTAGCGTGCTTCCGTTTCAAGCTGCGAAAACGAACAAAAATGAGCTTTTTGAAGCTATTCGTCTATTGATGCGCTCACATCGGTTTGCTTCCCACTTCTTGGCTACTTCTTCGGCGTTGTAGTCTTTGTAGAATGCCAAATAGCGATTCTTCGAAGGCAGTTGGACGCCGAATTTCCAAAGGAGACCCGCGCCAACTCCAAGAACAATAGCGACTCCAATATCGGTCGCAATGTTACGACGGACAAGATTTCGAAGTTGCGGAGGCGCCATATATCGAAGAAACCGACGAAAAACGAGGAGCAAACTTCGTGACGTAGGGAGTAGGACAACAACCCGTATGTGAAATCAACTCCCCTCAGTGAGCGAGACATCTCCTACATTACATTTGAAATTATAAAGCCGCAAGGTAGGTTACACAAAAACTATTCTCTGTTTTTTTTTTATTTGGAGTTTTAGTGCGCCTCGAGCGTCTGTACGGGCTCTCGGTCCACTTGCCAACGCGCACGCGCCGTCGACGAACGAGAGCAAGTATGGCGGACGATCCAGCGCGAACTCCGCCCTCCCAGCTGCCGCAGAGCCCCGGCAGCCAGCTCGTACAGTCATCGGAACGCGCCGAAGCGACCGACTCGCAAAACTCGACTGCAGGGCCTCCCGAAGAGGGCACACCGCCGCCCGAAACCGATCACGTGCTCGCTCCCCCGACCGAAACGAATCGCTCCGACGAAACGCCCAAGGTCTTCGTCGGCGGTCTCAGCTGGGAAACCGACGACGAAGCGCTGAAAGCCTATTTCGAATCGTACGGCACCGTAATCGAAGCAAACGTGAAATATCATCGCGACAAGGAACGTGGCACGTGCGAACACCGCGGCTTCGGCTTCGTTCAATTCGCCTCCCAAGCGACCTACGATCGCGTTCTCAACGCCGATCTAACGCACGTGATCAACGGAAAAACCGTCGACGTCAAACCGGCGTTTCCCTCGGCGTCGGTTGCCGGGGCAACGGAAATGTCGTCGTCGTCATCCGGCGCCGCCAACGTCGATCCGATTCAATCGAAGAAAGTCTTCGTTGGCGGAATTGGCGATTTGAACGAAGACAATCTGCGAGAGGGACTCGGAAAATGCGGTGACGTCACGCAGGTTGAATTCATCTACGATCGACAGGGAGGCGGACGAAAGGGATTCTGCTTCGTCACGTTCGGCGACGCGGATTCGGCGAAAGCGGCGACGACGAAGCAGTTCCACGATATCGGTTCGGTTACCGTGGAAGTGAAGCCGGCGACGTCGAAAGAAGACTCGCGTGCGCGATGGATTCAGAAGAATTTTGGCGCTATGGGGGCCGGTGCCGGCAGTGGCGGCCTTGGGGGTGGTGGGGGGATGAATAATTGGTCGTATTATGGATATCCATCCTATGGGGCCACGCCGTATTATGGTGGTTATAGTGGGTACTACGGCGGTGGCGGGTATGACTTTGATTATTACGGTGGGTATGGGAATTGGTATGAACAGTATGGGAGTCAGTATGGGGATATGTATCAGCAGCAGCAACAGCTGCATCAGCAACAGGCGCAGCGTGGGGGGAAGAGTACCACTGGGGGAGATGGGGATAGTAGTAAAGGAGATGGCGGGAGTGGGGTTCGATATAAGCCTTATAATGTTGTAAAGAAGACTGATTTTAATTAATATTAAGAATGGGGTGTTGTTTTCTGGGGGTTTTGCCTTCTTGGCTGTGTATACTTTATCTTGTGCAAAGGGGTCTGTTTGAGGGGTTTCTTGTAAAGCTTCTGTGAGGTTGAAATTGACTCCCCGGGACTTGTCACTTGTGATCAAAAACTCTGCTTTTGTGTGAAAGCAACCCCTCTCCAAACGTATGGGAATGTGTATTATGTTATTTTGAAGCGAACATCTTTTTTGCAGATGCACATGACACGCAATCAACTCGCCTATTTTAAATTCAAATGGACGGTACGTTACATCTAAACTGACACAGACAGACAGACTCAGTGACCGAAACGTCAGTCCCTTTCTTCTATTCATCCTCTTTTTCTAAATTTCATTTCAGAAAATGACAAAGATGTCTTCTGTTTCCATGTGTACCAAACAATATGATTATAGCCACTACCTCTCCCATACAAACCATTTAGGAATGTATAATGACAGCTATTACACCACCAACCACCCTTATACCGAGCAGCACAGTGGCCATTATCGTTGTCATTGTCTTCATCTTTTGTTGAAAACTTCATTCCATTTACGTTTTCAGCTGAACGGCTATTCCCTGCCATTGCATCACCTGCTGTACCACTGTACCCAGTAACGTTTAGCGTGTAGTTGGAACTAGAGTCCTCCACGTTGAAGTTACTGTATTTGGCATACGCACTGTTTCCCGAGTAATCTTTCAAATCAATTCTTAATTCATTAGCTCCATTAAGCTGCAAGAGTTGGTGAAGGGGAGCCAAGCCAAGCCAATAGTCACCACTAAGATTGCCAAATCCTCTTTCATAGTCATCCCATCCACGATTAAAATCAACTGATCCATCCTTTCTTCTTTGAAAGACTGTCCATCCTCCGCCGTCGGTTTCCATGTCACAGTAGATAGGAACGAGACCAATTCCCACAAAGGAAATTGTGTAACTGCCACTTGAAAGATGGGGATACCGTTTATGTAGACAAGAGCAGTCGCAGGAAAAGGATCTCACAATTTCTACATTTACGTGAATTGTACGTTAGAAGTGAACAGCATCTCAAAGCATACTTTGGAGATCTTGGAGTTGGTTTTGCAGTGACTCAATTGTGTTACTGGGCACAACACCAGAAAGATCTTGAATGCCTCGTTCACCTTTCTAACATAAATGTTCTCCAAATTATCTGATTAATTAATTGATTAATTTACACCTGTCCTTTGTGTCCATGCTGCCCAATTTGCCCTTTATCACCCTTGGGCCCCACGGCAGAAAAACCTCGATTTCCCTTATCTCCTTTTGCGCCAGCATTTCCAATCTTTCCCTTTAAGAAATAATCAATTAACTTATTTAGTAATTTCCTTCTCATCCTACTGGTACCTGTACACCAGTATATCCTCTGTCTCCTTTATCACCTTTCAATCCTCGTGGTCCCAGTATCCCTCTCTCTCCAGTAGGACCCTAACCAATTGACTTTCTTTCAAATCACTTGCCAAAACGACTACGTACTGCTCTTCCAACTGGACCAGGCGGTCCACGTGAGCCAGAAAGACCTTGATGTCCCTTATCTCCTTTTGGGCCAGCCTTTCCATTTTTTCCCTTTTGACAAATAATCAATTAGGCAGATAAATTGGTAGTTTTGTAATTATCCTACTAATACCTGCACGCCAGTATTTCCTCTGTCTCCTTTGTCACCTTTTAATCCTCGTGGTCCCAATAATCCTCTCTCTCCAGTAAGACCCTAGCCACATGACTTACTCCAAAATCACTTGTCAAAACGACTACGTACTGCTCGTCCAACTGGACCAGGCGGTCCACTTGAACCAATAGTGCCAGGTAAACCTTGAGGTCCTACAGGTCCTGGCAGTCCTTGAGGTCCAACGATGTGTTTATGATCACACGCAGTAGACGATGTCTGCAGCGGAAATAGATTTTAGAAATCAAGGAAAAAATAATTTTGTGCTTGCTTGCCTGAGAAGACACGTTGTTCACAAGGTAGCTTAGTAAGCAAAAGAGCAGTTTTTTCTTCATTGGTTTTACAAGTCGTTTGAATGAACACATTTTTCTTCTGTGCTTTTATGATAAATTTTGGGTACGGAAGAGACGGAATGACGTGATCTCCGTATTATTTACATTTGAAGATTTCCAAAAAAGGAATTGTCCATGCGCGGGGGTAGAGTACGCTTGCGCAAGAGCTCCTTCGTTCTCGTGACTCGTAGTCGCCATCATGGATTTCCTCTCCGAGGAAAACGTATGCGGCCAGACGCTTCTACGTCTCGTCAGCCGCGGCAATGCCATCATTGCGGAACTGCTGCGTCTTTCCGACTACATTCCACCCGTATTTCGGCTCGAAACGCCGTCGGATCGCGAAAAATACACTCTTATTCTTCCCGACTTCACCTACTTTCGAAACCAGGAGTACTACGATCACAAAATCGACTCGGTCACGGTAAGAAAGTCGAGCGCAAAGCGCGCAATCAACTCTAATGGGAATTTGGCTCAGGAACTGCAAGACCGAGACGAAGAATTTCGCGAAAATCACATTGAAATACTCGGACGCTTTTACCAGGCCTTCGAAAGCGTGCACAAATACGTCGTCGATCTGAATCGGTAAGAAATCGAAACAAGGAACCCAATTAATAATTAATTAATTAACGAATTCATCTAATTAGTTTTCTTGATGATTTGGACGAGGGCGTATTCATTCAACAGACACTAGAAACAGTCATATTCAACGACGACGGAAAACAGCTAATGGTAAAGAACAAATCAATATTTTTTATCACGTTAACTAATTCGTCCACCAGTGCGAGTCTCTCTTCCTATACGGCGTAATGCTCTTGGTCATCGATATGAAAGTGGAGAGCCCAGTGAGAGAACGAATGCTGGTTGCCTATCATAGATACAGGTAAATAGAGAATCTCATATCTGTAGTATAGAAGAATGCGTAGAGACTTTCTTTTTTTTTTCTAAGTGCTGGTCAAGCGTCTGTTGACTCGAACATAGAAGAAGTGTCGAAGCTCCTTCGAGGCACCGGTTTCTCGTCGGCTGTGACGGCAAAGCGTCCGCCCAACTATCCAGAACATTATTTCAGGTACAAGGAAATATCCTTAGGTGACTATTTAATTTTAATTTTGAATATATCTATTAGACGAATTCCCATCAATGAGACGTTTGTTGACATGGTGATAGGTCGACTGAGATCTGACGACATCTACGCACAGGTAAATACAATTTAATTATTATTATTTAATTAATGAATGCATTGGTTTTCAGATTTCCACGTATCCTCTTCCCGAGCATCGTAGCACGGCCTTGGCAACGCAAGCGTCCATGCTCTACGTCATTCTCTACTTCGCGCCGGAGATTCTCGAAAAACAACAGGCGGTGATGCGCGAAATCGTCGACAAGCACTTCCCCGACAACTGGGTATAAAGAAATCGTTTGAAAGTGTACGAGAAATCGATCCTCGATGTTTTAGGTTGTCAGCATCTACATGGGAATCACAGTGAATTTGATCGACGCGTGGGAACCGTATCGCGCCGCCAGAGCGGCTCTAAACAATACACTGGAGCAAGGCAATGTCATTGAACAGGTATAAGGAAAGCCTACCCCACTCCAGTCTTTATTTTCTCAGAGACTCTCTTATATCAAAGCCTCACTCCTACTCTTCCTTTAGGCCTGTAGACGCGTTAGCAAAGTGCAGAGACTCAACGCTCAGGTTTTAAAGTATCTAAAGGAGGGCGCGTTGGTGGAGGACTACGTTCTCGATCACGTCCCCAAGCTGATGAATTGCCTTCGCGAGAGCAACGTCATCATTCGATGGCTCGTACTCCACACAGCGGAAAGTGAGCCAAACATCTCAAAATTTTCATTCCAGGAATGTCATTCCGTTTCTTCAGTTTCCATGGAGAACAAACGCGTTCAACTCGTTCGCGGTCAAGTCCTCGCCGAGCAGTACAACCATCATCATCTCTTTTCCTTGCTGGTTAATACGGGGCAGTTTGAATTTGTTCTCAAGGAGGTACGTTGCATTGGTATAATGCGTACGTATTTTTATCCTATGTTTGATTCTTTTTCAGATGTTCAAATCCATGTTGAGTCGAAAGCAATTGAAGTGGGAGGAATATCGGCGAGAGGGGTCGGAGAGAATGACGGAATTAGGCGAAGTTTTCTCGGGAGTCAAACCGCTAACGAGAGTGGAGAAAAACGGTAGAAATAAATAGGAAAAAAGAAAAAGGGGGCCCCCCTCCTTTCTACGTTCGCTTTCTCCCCTCCAGAACACCTACAGGCTTGGTTCAACGAAATGGCTTCTCAAATCAATTCGCTCAGCTACGACGACTCGACTTCGGCGGGACGAAAAATCATTCAACTAATCCAAGCATTAGAAGAGGCGAGAGCCAATGCTTTATATTCAAGAGGCCGTTCTTTGCCTCGAAGTATTTATATACATGTATATAATCATTGTCTTGCAGGTCCAAGAGTTTCATCAACTCGAAGCGAATCTGCAAGTGCGGCAATTTCTCGCCGACACGCGAATGTTTCTTCATCAGATGATTCGAACGATCAACATCAAGGAGGAGTTTCTCATTCAACTTCAACTCATCGCCGATCTGTCGTACGCGTGGAAACTCATCGACACGTACACGCTGTTCATGCAGCAGGGAATCAAGAAAGATCCTTCGATGGTCATTAAGCTACGAGCCACGTTTTTGAAGGTAGAGAGGATCATAGATAGCTGCTCCCCATAACTTTACTGGGCCTCTCCATGTGAGGTATTAGCCTAGGACACGTAATTGTTCCATGTTTTGTCTAACTTAGCCGTTTGGGATACTTAGACCGTTTCCTTTGATTCTAGTTGGCATCTGCTTTGGATTTGCCCTGCGTTCGCATTAGCCAGGCAAGCAGTCCTGATCTGATGAGCGTCTCTCAGTACTACTCCGGCGAACTGGTGTCGTACGTGCGAAAGGTAAGGAGACAATCAATCGAAAAGATATATGTATTTAATTCTTTTTCTCAGGTTCTTCAAATTATTCCTGAGTCCATGTTCGAAATTCTTGATCAAATAATCAAGCTCCAGACGTTCAAGATGAAAGAGGTGCGCAGAGAAAATTTAAAATTTCGTCGAAATTCTCGGTGACATCTCCTCAGTTGCCAACGCGTCTTGAGAAAGAAAAACTACGCGATTTTTCCCAATTGGACGATCGCTATCAAGTGGCCAGACTGACGCACTCCGTCTCCGTCTTCACCGAAGGCATCCTCATGATGAAAACGACTCTCGTGGGAATTATTAAGGTGAGGGGAGAGAGAGATAAGACGAAAAGGGGGACCTCCCGTCTCAATCGCGCGTCTTAGGTCGATCCCAAGCAGCTGCTAGAAGACGGAATCCGCAAGGAATTGGTCAAAAAAGTCGCCTACGCTCTCCACGTCGGCTTGGAGTTCACTCAAGCAAAGACAAAGGCAAGTCTAAGACGACCATTTATTGTATTCTTTTTGACTCAATTTCTCTTCCCTTTAGACGAGTCAAGAATTGGTGCAGAGATTGGGGCGTGTTGCGGCGACGATGGACGGCTTTCGGCGCTCGTTCGAGTACATACAGGACTACGTGAATATCTACGGACTGAAAATATGGCAGGAAGAAGTATGACGTCCCCCTAAACGAAAAAAGTCTATTCATTTTTGACTTTCCTTTCGAGGTCTCGCGCATAATCAACTACAACGTAGAGCAAGAGTGCAACAGCTTCCTTAGACAAAAGGCACGTAATTATTATAATAATATGTATTACTTAATCGATTTTTTTTCTTCTAGATTTATGATTGGCAGTCTGTGTATCAGTCGACGGCTATTCCAATTCCTCGTTTTCCTCCCCTCGATATGGTCTCCGTCAATTTCGTTGGTCGGCTCGCTCGCGAGATTATGCGCATCACTGACACGTCGACGACGTCGTATATCGAACAAATGGGAACGTGGTATGACAACCGAACGCGCCAGGAAGTCGTCAGTCCCAAAGTCTTTGAACAACTTGAGGTAGGGGGAGAGAAAAAAGAGATGGAGATTTTCGTTTCAACGTAGTTTTGTATCTTAGCGAGCTTTAGGTGCTTTTGGACTTCGAGGATTGGACCGATTTTTCTGCTTTATGCTCGTCAGGGAGCTACAGGTCAGAAGAAATGTATGATGAGGACTTTTTCTTTTCTATTTATTTGTTTAGAAATTTGTTCGGACCTTGCATCGATTTTGCCAGCAGGACAAACAACTCCAAAGAATGATAATGGAAATTGAGAAGTCAGTGAAGCCGTTTGCCAGTGTGCCAGGTACTGTATAATATTGATATGTTTACGTTGATGGAATCACGTCTGTTTTTCTTAGCAAATGCTTTTAAGCTCTACCAGCAGGCCAGCCAGAAACTAGCCAGAGTGTGGCCTTTCTACTTGGATACAGTCATGAAGGTAAGTCACTTTTTCATTAGTATTTATTTCGAAAGCTATATGTTCTCTCTCTTTTTAGGTTGGCCAGCTGCAGATGATTCGACGTCAGATTACGCTCCAGCTGCGAAATTCCAGTCGTTTCGACTCCAAATTTCTCGTCAACGCACTCCAGTGTTTCAACGAGTGAGAACCAACGTTAGCGCCCTCGCGCGCGCTTATACGCAATTTTTTTTAGTGCCGTTATTACTGACATCGAGGCCCACTACAAAGATCCAACGATACCCTATCCCGGCGAAGACAATCCTCTCCTGCCTGAATTGTGCTCGTATCTCGAAACAGCGGGAATATGCGATCCCCTCTCCAAGGTAAATACCGCATGATTATTTATCTATATATTACGTCTTGGGATTCTTAGATCTACGTAACGACTGCGCGATTGGAAACGTTTCCGCTGCTAACGTTTCTGTTTACCTTCACGCAATTTCCCAAGCTGGCTTATCACAAATCAGTTGGTAAGCCTGGAGATGACGAAAGACGCGCATCTTTCTCATTTTTTCGTTTTTAGGATCTATGGTGTGCAAGAAGCCTGTCGATCCTCTCGACGGACCACCTTTCATCGTGGGAACGCTGACGCTGATCCGGCAATACCACACGGATAATTTGGATAAATTTATTGCTCTCATGGGCCAGTACGTGAGAGCAATGGTCGTCGCAACCTCCGGATCGAAGTAAGCGAGAAAAAAACATTGTGTCTCTTGTTGCCTCAATATTGGTTTCAGGGACAAGTCTGCTGATTTGCCTGGTGACGTCATCAATGCACTTGTCTTTTTGGAGGAAATGATTAATTACGGGAAACTTCCTCGAAAGGTAAGGTTAGTCTTATCTACTAGTGTCGTCACACGTGATTTATTTTCAAGGCTGTTGAGGTGCATGTTCCAGGGTACGTCTTTGATGAATTTCGACGACAAGCGCCGAAGCAGAATTGAGACGCTTCTCGGACAGTAAATGGTGGGAAGGATTCTCCTAATGTTTTATATTTTTCCCGTTCAGATGTGACGACTAAAAAGTATGTAAAAAATCAGCTAGCGTGCGCGCGCTTAGGATCGCAGGCATGCGCCTAAGCCTCGCAAAATTCATATGCAACGGCGTCAGTTTCGAAACTTTCGGCGTCTTTTTTGAAGCTTTTCGGACGCGCTCGATTGCTGAATGAGAAGACGTTGGTCATGCACGGCGTTCAAAGAGTCCTCGCGCTCCGAAATCAACGACGGAACGATTTCATCGCATCGAGGCCTCGTTCTCGAACCGAGTTCAGTGCTACGAAGGTAAATCGCACACGTACGGCGGCGGCTTGCTAGCGAACTAATATTCCTGAATCGGGGTGCTGTACTCGAAAGTGGAGGGCCCTTTCGCGAGACGCGCGTGTGTTCGCTGCGAAGCCTTTGGGGCATGCTCGACTAGGAAGACTTAGTCATGCGCGGCGGCGTTCGAAGCGATTTCGTCGCATCAAATGGTTGGGGCGCGACTTGGACTTATTGAATATTCCTGCGCTATCGCTCTCAAAAGCGCATTGAAAGCGATAGACACGCGTCGTATATTTAGCGATTCTCTCCCTTCCGCTTTTATTTATACAAACGAAAAAAACAGCAGAACATATGAAACTAATACAGTAACTTATTGCTTGTTTCAGATGTTGGCCAGACACTTCGATTGGGTGCAGCATGGACGTCTGTCTCTCTTTCTTATTTCAAGGTACTTCAGTTTGTCTCCCCGCCTTTCAGCTGTTTTGTCGTGTAGCTGTTCTCCGCCGAGGCAGATGCAGCCATCCATCCTCGATCACCAACATTCATCCCTCGGTCGCCAAGAGGTTAAATAGGCGTCACCTCTGCAGAGGCTATAGAGTTGCCTCCCCGCGAAAGGCTGAGCACTGGCGGGTAAATCAGTGACGCCCCTTGGAATTGCACCTGCGAGTGGACTGACATCCCAGCTGCCACTCGCAGGTGCAATTCCAAGGGGCGTCACTGATTTACCCGCCAGTGCTCAGCCTTTCGCGGGGAGGCAACTCTATAGCCTCTGCAGAGGTGACGCCTATTTAACCTCTTGGCGACCGAGGGATGAATGTTGGTGATCGAGGATGGATGGCTGCATCTGCCTCGTCGGATTGGAGGAACAACTACACGACAAAACAATTGACGGTCGAGGAAACAAAGCAAAGTACCTTGAAATACTTGAACTAAGACAACAAGTCAATGTCGTGGTCCAAGTGGCGTCCGAAGTAGCCTCCACTTTCCGCCCACGTCCTGAAGAAAACAGAGATGCATTAGATTATGTACTCTATCAGTTTACGTGTTTTGCGTTTTTAATGAAACTTGGTGACGTGCACAAAAGTACACGATTGAACGAGTGATGGGTCTCAGTCGTTTAGATTTTAAATAAACCACGTGACTATTTCACCTATACATCGCGTCATTCTTAGCGCGTAAAGGGGCCCCGCTCCTCCCGCTTGTAAGAACAGTAAGGGTAGTGTACGGGAGAAAGGATTCTTGTCGCGCAAGTCACCTTTTGTCCTCGCCGATTTGATCGAAGAGCCGCCGTATCCCGTTGCTCGCTAAGAGGCGATCTTGACTACTCCAATCGTTTGAGTCATTTCATTCCGTCGTCGAAGTGACTGCAGCGATTGTTCCCTGACCAGCAAAACGTCCGAAAGCGGCGAAACTTTCAAAATGCAACGCAATCGTTAACGCGCGTCTTCGGACCAAAAAGATAGCTCCAGTCCCCGTATACCATTCTACACTGCACTGCATGTAGATGAGACCAAGTCGTTTTTGTTGCTAGAAATTAGGTTGCACAAATACATCGCGCATAAAAGAAAAAAAATACGTATAAATCTTACTGACTATAAAGTTCTTCCCGTAGCCAGCGGTGCGAAATCCCCACCTTCTCTAAAAAAGCTAAAAGTACCCATATCCTATGGCTTTCGCCTATGAAGAGATACTTCCTCACACGCTTACCTATGAAGTGGCATCCCCCTCTAACTGACTAGGCCTACCTTGGACACACAGACGATCACCACGATCACCACGCACGAAACGAACGCACGGACGGACGCACAGATGAGAAGACGGAAACGCCGAGAAGACAACCCACGATAAAACGAATTACAATGAATGCATGAAAATGACACATATACGCACACATACACATACAACACGCACAAACTCGTCCACGGATAGGCCCTCTCTCTATGGGGAGCGGGGGGAGCAAAGGCTAATCCCTCACGAAAAAACCGCTATGCTTACTTGACCTGAGAGTACTACCTTAGTATGGCTTGTCCTTGGGACGCTTCAATTGAACTTTGAGCCGTTTTTGGCCAATTTGAAAACCGTTCATCGCTTGGATTGCGTGGGCAGCTGATTCTACGTTATCATAGCTTACAAAACCTGAGGAGGGAAGAATTTCATAGTTAAAAAATTGAAATTTATCTATAATTTTTCTTCTCTCACCGAAACATTTGCTCATGTTCGTGTGTTTGTCAATAAAGACTTTGCAACTGATCACGTTGCCAAAGCGACTGAACGTCTGGAGAAGACCGAGATCGTCCATATCCTGGGGAAGGTGATAAATAAATAAATTAGATCCATCAGGACCTAAGGCAAGAAAAAAAATCATAAAAAATTAAGTAATCAAATAGAAACATTTACCCTCTCTCTGTGGAGCTCGTAGAAAAGTGGCTGGCGCTTGCGTTTGCTGTGGATGAAAGTACGGATTAAAAGATCCTTGAAGATCTATAGAGAGAAATCGTCATTCCCCCTCCCCTCCCCTCTTTTAAAATAAATACTCACATGCATATTGATAAGCCTGACTCATCATTTCCGGAGACATGGGCGGCAGACCCTGTCCGTTCATTCCGGACATTCCCGGACTGACCATATCCATTCCCGGTTGCGGAAAACCGCCCATGCCCATACTCGGCATCCCCGTCGCCGGATTACCCATGCCCGCCTGCTGGGCTTGATGGTAATGAGACTGCGTTTGGGGCGACTGGGTTTGAGGCGGCGGAAGAGCGGGGATGGGATGCTGCTGGGGAGGCGGAGGACCGCCGGATTGGAGACCCTGCGCGGCGACAAGCAAACCTAATAGGAAAAAAAAAAAATCATCTGTATACATTATTCCATGTATATGAGTCTCCTCACTTGCTTGGTGGAGGAGAGCGTGGGCTGGATTGAATCCGGGGAAGACGGGAAACTGCATGGAACCGTTGGAGAAGGGCGGCTGCTGTTGTTGTTGTTGCTGTTGCTGCTGCTGTTGCTGCGTTCGTTTCATCATTCTCTCCTTCTCCGAATCGGCGAACTTGACGACAATCGGCGCACTGCAACCCTACAAAGTCAATAATCAAATTTTTATTTATTGATCGATTGGCTGTGTACGGACTTCCATTGTTCGGCTATTGTGCACTTCGGTTATGGCAGCGAGCGCGTCCGCCTGCTTACCAAAAGATAAAAAAGCGCACCCTGAAAAAAACGAATTAATTAATTAAAAAAGTCCCTCCCCCTCCCCTTTGTTTTTTTTTTTTCGCGATACCTTTGCTCGTTCCATCGGGCGTACGCAGTATGGTGCACGAGACGACGATTCCGAAAGGCCGAAAAGTCTTCATCAAATCCTCTTCGGTGAATGACGTCGCCTTGGGGATCATTCCGACGAACAACTTTGCCTCTTCTACGAATAAATATTCAAATAAATAAATGGTCGCGCGAAAGGTGCGATTCTTGCCTTTTTTCTGCGTGTCCGCCGGCTTCACTTGGAGCGGGTGCCCCATCTGGGGGAACGAGGAAGAAAATCGTTCGATAACGCCTATCGCCGATCGATTTGCGCTTACCCCTTGAAGCGTTTTCTTGTCGTGGAGTTCTTTTTGCGCTTTCAGCGCGCTCTGACGCGACGAGTACGTTAGAAACGCGCACCCTGCAAAAAGAATCGAAGATGGCGTCGGTGACGTCACGATTCTTCGGCTTTGGGCGTGCGGGAACGACGTTTCGCGGTGGCGGGGCGTCAGTAAAGCGTTGCTAACCTTTCGACTGTCCAAGCGGCCGATCGCGTAGGATCGATATCTCGAAAATCGGGCCGTACTCCTCGAAAATCGGACGCAGGTCGCCTTCGCTGAAGTGGCGCGGCACTTGGCCAACGAAGAGCTTGATTGCATCGGGATCGCGCGACGGCGAGCTCGTCGATCCGTTCGACGTCGTCGTGCCGTTCGCTACAACTTTTGTCGCCGCCATCTTTTCTCACGCTAAATCTGCGGCTGGTGTGCGCCTGTGCAGTGGAATCACGTGTACGAGTCACATGTTGAAACTTCATGTAAATCAGACAATAGTTATGCCAACATCAGATTTATTGAAAAGGACTTCGACTGAGTTTTGATAGAGAGAGTCTCCGGCAAATGCTAGTGTATAGTGCCGCGAGTGATTTGCATTTGTTTCTGTCGGCAGTTTAATTAATGGTGATACCATTAGACTACATAAACTGCTTCTCGTTCAATTCTACTATCGCTGTTCTGCGGCTGGTTTTCACCTATGCAGTGAAATCACGTGTATCTACGAGTTTAGACAATAGTTATGAGTAACCAACATCAGATTTATTATTGCTAAACACAACGAAAAAATCAGGCACCTGTTCAGCGAGTGTACCACTTGCTTGGTTCATAGGCTAACGTTATCAGGAAAAACAGCAAAACTACACCAAGAAAATTACCCAACAAAGAAAAGAAAATCAAAATATAATAAGTCCGGACACTTCTAACTAGATTTCCATTTGGCATACCTCTTTTCGACCATCAAACTGCCGACAGAAATGAAACGCAAATCATCTCGCCCCAAACTCGTGGCACTAACATTTGCCACATCTGGGGGACTCTCTCTATCAAACTCAGTCGAAGTCTCATCCTCATTAACGGTGAGATCGACGCCGCCCCCAACGTCTCCACTCGCTCCTAGCAGATTCGCAACTTCCTGGGCCTCGTGCATCGAACCCACCTCGCATCGAATCGACTCAAACTCCGACGGCGTATCGCACCCGTCGGCGGTCGGCAGCACGAGACGACTGACCAACGGCAAATGCCCACTAGACAGCTGAAACCCTTTCACGCGATCCGCCTCCAAGAAAACGTCAATGGGCACCGTGCCATCGCCGTCCGGCGACGACAAACGACCGTAAGCTACGGTAACGCTAAGGATTTCCTCTAAAAACGCTTTCGCCTCGGGAGCCCATTCATTTCCCTCTCCAACCGGTTCTATCCCTCTCAGAACGCAGCGCGTTGCTAGGTAACCAACGCCTGCTAATTTCTCGCTCAATCGACGTATCGACGCTCGCGAAACGGTTGATTCTCGAACTCCCGTGTCGACGTAGAACACGTCGCACGATTCCGTCGTCAGCGCGTCGACTCGTCCGCGATGCCACGCCCCGTCGCTTACCTTAGCAACGGCGTAAACGTCGCCGACGCGAATCTCTTTCTCCGGCGCCGTTTCGTCTTCCGGCACGTCGCCGTATTCCTCTTTCATATCTTCCGTCAACGTTTGATACGACATCGTCGTCGTTGATTCGATTTGAGCCCAAAAATGTCCGCCGTCCTCGACGGTCGTCATCTTGATTTCAACGAGGTCGCTGTAGTCGTTGTCCATGAGCTCGACTAGCGCGGCGTCGACAACCGAATCGACGAGACGTTGCACGCTTTGCAGGACCTCCTTTTCCGTTTCGTCCAACGCCGTTTCAACGACCGATTCAATGAGACTCGATACAACAGCCTGTGACTGCGCCGAGCTTTCTTCTTCGCCGCCGCCGCTGTCGGAGGCTCTTTCATCGAGCGTCGGTGTGACGGCACTCTCTGGTGCTGCGTTTTGCTCGTCCTCCGCCGCTTCGTTCACGTCGCTCTCAGGCGCGGCGTTTTTCTCGTCCTTCGCCGCTTCATTCACGTCGCTCTCTGGCGCAGCAGCGTTCTTCCCCTTCACGTCGCTTTCTTTGGCTAAAGGAATTAATGATATCAACTGATTTTGAATATAATCTATCATTTACCATCTTCACTTTTATGTTCCTCCAGCTCGTCCTCCGCCGCTTCGTTCACGTCGCTCTCAGGCGCAGCAGCGTTCTTCTCGTCCTCGTTCACATCGCTTTCTTTGGCTAAAGGACAAAGAGAATTAATGATATCAACTGATTTTGGATATAATCTATCATTTACCTTCTTCACTTTTATGTTCCTCCAGCTTAGCCTTCTCCGGAATAGCGCCGCCTTCCGCGACGAGTTTGTCTCCGACGTTTATCCCAGCGTCGACGTCGAAAACTCTAACAACGTACACGTTCCCCGGATGCTTCGCCGCCACTTCGATCTTCAACGTCCGATCGGTCGTCGCCTCCTCGAACGCCGCCTCCGCCGCCTCGGACCAAGCACCGTCCTCCGTCAACGAAACGACGTCAGCGAGACAACAACGAATCGCCTGCGCGGGAAGCGAGAAAAATCTCGCGTCGAGACAGCGCACCAATCGCGCGGAAACCGTTTCGGAATTTCCGTAATCGACGTAGCGAACCGTCACGTCGTCGCGCCCGACGAGCCCGATCACTTCGGCGCGATACCAGCCGCCGTCGTCGGGATACTGCGCGCAGCAGCTCGCGCCGACGACAGGTGTGGCGAGCGGCGCGGCGTCGTCGACGTACGAACCCAAGTCCCTCATGAGCGACACGAGATCGTCGGCTGTGGCGACCGGCTGACAATAGAACGAATCCGGATGTTCCAAGTACGACAAGTAGACTTTCGTCGTGTCGCCGACGGCGACGGCGGTCGGGTCGAACGTCGGATGGAGCTCGATTTTTCCGTCGTCGACGACGCGAAACGTCACCGCTTCCTGATCGTTCACGATCGAATCGAAATAATCGCTATTCCATTCGCCGATCAATTGGCAACGTATTGCCTGCGCCGGCAACGTCGTCGCCTTGCCCCCCGTCAATTCCTTCACCTTCGACCAGTCGACGAACTCCTCGTTGCCGTAGTCGATGAATAGAACGCTTGCTCCGGCGTCCGTCACGTTCGTTATCTCCCCCCGATACCAGCTACGGTCTTCGGAATATTGCGCGCAGCAGACGCTACCGATCTGCGCCGATTGCATTGCCGAATCCGACTCGGCGAGCGCGGTGTACTTCTCCGCCATTTCCTCCATAAGTAGGTTCAATTCGTCAACGTCGCGCGACAGGACTTGAACGAACACTTCACCAGGACGAGCCACGTGAGTCACGTATGCTCGAAAAGTTCCAGATTTCGGCAGCGACGCGTGTTCTATTGCTTTGCTCAATTCCACTTCAAAACCGGCTTCTTTTTTGGATACCACCTTGCAGAGAACGTGTTCGCCGTAGACCAAGCACTCGGCTCCGGCGATGACGACACATCGAAATGCCTGCGGCGAAAAGTGACGAAATCTCTCTTCAAGAAGTCGTATATCAGTCGCAGCGACGATCTCCCTGTTGCCAAAGTCGACGAAGCGGATTTCGACATCAGTGCCTTTGACGTCGATGACAACGGCACGATACCAACTCCCATCGACGGAATACTTCGCGCAGCACAGTTCGCCGACACGAAACGACGAAAGAGCCGGCGATTCGGTATCATTCATTTCAGTGGCGAGTTTCTCCAAATCATCAAGTTTTGACGTCAGCTGAAGCCAGACGTCGCCGGGATCGTTCGCTGCGACGGCGACGCAGACTTCGACACTCGATCCGACGTTGACGTCGACGTCTTTTAACGGAGTCGGCGACGATTCCGTGGCGACGTCGACGGCAACGTCGAATTCTCCCGCGCGACGAACTTTTTTGAGGACGACGTCGATTTCTTGGTCCACGACGGCCGCGCGGAAATCTTCACCCAGCGGCGTTGCGTCAATGACGTGGAAAAGCGCCGCCTGAGCCGGAACGCGAATAAATCTCGGTCGTAGTGCCTTGAGTGTCGCCACGGCGACGTCCTCAACGTTTCCGTAGTCGATAAATCTCACTGTGACGACGCCGTCGCCGAGAACGGCAATGACCTCCGCGCGATACCACGCCCCGTCGACGGAAAACGTGGCGCAACACGGGCAGCCGACGCCGACGTCGCCCGTCAATGATTCCTGACGAGCGTCCAATTGAGAATAGACGTCGCGCACTTCTTCCATAAGCGTCTCGATTTCGTCCGCCGCCGTCACCGCCTGCGCCCAGAATTCTCCGTCGGCGTCACATGCCGTCACGGCGACGCGAAGTCGCGTATCGACGGCGTAGTCTAGACGACGATACGAGAGACGCGCCGACGCGACGCCGGGTGCCGCTCGCGACGGCGCGGAGCTCGGCTTGATTCCAAGCCGATCGGCGATATTTTTCCCACTTTCCATGTCCAATAGTTGAACAGTCACTTTGCCTTCGCCGTCGCGATACATGACTCGACAGGAAAACTTTTGATTGAGAACGGCGTCGGCGAATTTGTCAATTTCGTCCGGCGTGAAAATCGGCTTGGCGACGTCGAGCGTCGCTTCGAGACACTGAGCGCGCACTTCGCGAACGCCGGCGCTCATTTCGCGCAAATCGGAGACGGGAACGACGTCGACGTTGCCGTAGTCGATGAACTGAACTTCCGCCGTGCCGTCGCTTTCGATTGCTCGTATTTCCGCTCGATACCATTTTCCGTCGGCGGAGTAGCGCGCGCAACAGCCGTTGCCGGGACGAGGATCGGGAAACGGACGACCTCCGTCGCACTGTCGACGCATCTCGGCGACGACTCGTCCAAAATCGCGATCGTCGCGCGAGAATTTGCAAAAGAAGCGCGTCGGCGACTCGACGTACGTCACCATGACGTCATGATTCTGTCCCGAAAGCACGTAGGCCGGAGCGACGCCCGTCGTCGAAGATCCGTCGGAGCGACGAGCGATTTTCGCGTGCTTTTCCTTGGTCAACTCGGCGGCAATCGAAACGCTCGATCCCGATGACGAGTCGATTAATTCGACGGCAATGCCCGTGCCGAATGACGTTACCCGTCGCGCATATAATTTCTTTCCGATTGTGATTCGCTCTAGGTAGGCCGACGCCTCCTTGCTCCACTCCTTGCCGTCGATTGGTTCGACTCCGCTCAGTTTGCACACGAACGCGGTCGCCGGAAGTCGGCAAAAGTCCGGCGTTATCGGTCGCAATTCGTCAGCGTTCGTCTCCTGCGTGTTACCGAAGTCGACGTAGTGTACGGTCACTTTGTTCGTCGATCGATCGACGGACCTGATTCTCGCGCGATAGAAGCAGCCGTCGGCGTAGCGCGACAAGCAGAACGCGCCCTCTTTGAGAGACGCCAGCGGCAAGGACGTCAACGTCGTTTCGCAGTGGCGCGCTATCGCGTCGCTGAGCGCGCGCAACGATTCCGTTGACCTGACAAATTGGCACCACATGTGGTTGACGCGCAAAACGCCGACCACGCAGATGAGTTCAGTCGCATCCGCCTTCCACGTCGGAGTTGCCATTGAAATTTTCAAATTTTCCGTCGAGGTCGCCGCCGTCGTTCTCACGGGAACCTCGCGCCTTGTCGACGGTCCGGACGCACTCTTGCGCCGTCTCTCCCATTCGGCCTTAAAATTCACGTTCCCAACGACCGTCGTCAAGTCTACGGCGTATTGATTTCTTTCCCGGACGTACGCTTTGCACTCGGCTTTGAATTCGTAGTTGTAATCGGCAGCGATCGCATCAAAGGCTTCGGCGTCCGAATCCGTCCACGCTCCCGTCGATAATCCGGCGAGTCGACAATGTAGAACGCACGCTGGTAACGCTTTATAATCCTTGTGCAGTTTTCGGAGTCGATTCAATTGCAAAGTCTCTTTGTTCCCGTAGTCCACGTAAAATATCTCCGCTTCGTTTCCGCTCGCTCCGACGATGATCCCACGATACCACGTATCGTCCGCGGCGGATTTCGCGCAGACCGGCGTGTCGACTTCCGGCGCGGTGATGTTGGCTCGCGGATCGGTCAGCTTTTTGTAGAACAACTGCACGTGTTCCTGAAGTTGAGCAACGTTCTTGGAACTCCTCTGAATCCAAAAATCGCCCGACGATTCAACGTAGGTAATCGTAATCGAAATTACGTCACCTATCTTAAACGGATTGACTTTATAAGCAGGTGTCATTGACGGCGCTGGCGGTTGCGGCGGTTGCGGCGGCTGAGACGGCGGTTGCGGCGGCTGAGACGGCGGAGCGTTTTTTCTTCGAATCGATTCCAATTCGTCAACGAGACTTTTTCCCGTCGTCGGATCGACGAGAATGACCGCCGGTTTCTTTCCTCTCATCGCCGTCACCGTACACGTCATATCCTTGTTTCGAACTAGTTCATTCAAGTTCACGTTCTTCGATTCCTTCGCGCCGACCAATTCGGCGCAGAAAGCCGAGCGAGGTTTCTCGGCGAAGCGTCGTTTCAAAGCGCGGACGTTTTCACGTCGAACGACTTCCGTATTGCCGAAATCAACGTAGCGAACGTTAACGCCGCCGTCGCTCTCCGATCCAATCACCTCGGCTCGATACCAGCTATCATCAGCCGAGAATTTCGCACAGCAAATCGTCCCATTGGCAACTCTATCCAATTTCGTTTCCGCCAGTGCGGAAGACGACGCGTAGCAGTCCGCTATGTCCGTCATTAGTCCAGCAAAACTCTCGTCCGTCACTTGACACCAGATTTCATTCGTCGAATTCGCCGTCACAACGAAAACTCGAACGGTCGCACCGACGCTAATGGGAGCGTCTGCAATTTCCGTCACGAGACGACGTCGACTCACTTCTTTTCCGATGTCAACATCCGTGGATGTCGACGTGTCGATTAGGGTGAGAAGATGAACGCCGTCGCTGCTCCGCGTCACCAGCGCCGCGTGCACTTCTTTATCCAAGACTATTTCCTCGAACTTCTTCATGTCGGCGTCGTCTAGAAAACCGTCCGGAAACTGAGCTAATCGGCACTTGATCGACTGCGCCGGAAGACGACAGAAGTCCGACGGCAGCGATTTTAATTTGTCGCCGGTCGTCGCCTCCGAGTTTCCGAAATCGAGAAAACGCACGCGAAAGCGCTGATTCAGAAGTATCGACTCGACGCGCGCGCGATACCACTCGTCGTCTTCGCTGAACTGGGCGGCGCACGTCGCGCCGACGCGCGGCGGCATCGGCAGCGCGACGGCGTCGGGCGAACGGCAATAGCGACTCAATTGTTCGCCGAGTTGTGTCACTTCGTCATTAGAGTTAGGGTCGACAATGCGGCACCAGAACCAATCTTTTGTCATGGCGACAACTTCGACGGTCGTGTAGTCGTCTTTCGGCAAATTCGGGTCGTTGATTTCGCCGCCGGCAAGCGCCGCGGCGACGGAGCCTTGACCGCCGCCGACGACGACGAGATCGGTGACGACTTTTCCAGGCGATTTCCGGAGAATTTTTCCTGTGACGTCATTTCCGGTTACTAATTTTTCGAATTCTTTTGTCTTCGATTTTAACGAGTCGTCGCCGCTGAGACTGCAGCGAAACGCCTGCGCTGGTAGAGCGAGAAATTTCGCTTCGATTTCTCTCACGCAACGCTCCGGATTTGGAACGACTTCCGCGTTGCCATAGTCGACGTAGCGTACGCGAAGTGGCTGCGTCGATTCGATTCGAGCGCGATACCACGCGCCGTCGTCGGAGAATTGAGCGACGCAGGGACGCGCGCGACAAATCGACGCCGGTTTTCCTTTTCCCGTTCCGTAGTAGGCTTCGAGTTCGCTTGACAGGGTTTCGATGCGAGACGAATTCGCGGCGAGTTGGCACCAAAAACTCAGAGGATTTTCAGTGTAAGCGATGAGGAGAGGATAGACTTTATTCAGTTCGAGTTCCGCGGTTATGTCGCCTTGGTAACCGACTTGTTTACGAGGCGTGGCGACCTTTTTATCCACGAGAGCGTCGGCGACGTCGATGCCCCCAGGTGCGATGAGAGCAACTTCCGCTTCGTCATCGTCATGGATACGAATGCACTTGCATCGAAGTGGAATATCCAAGATAAGCGATTCAAAGACGGATTTAGAATTGGATGTAAACGTCTCAATGTCAGTCAGACTGCATTTCGAAGCAAGAGCCGGAGTGTCGTACAGGATCTCCTTCATCGAACGAATTTCTCCTATTGAAACCGTCTCCGTGTTACCAAAGTCAATAAATATGACATCAGCTTTGGATTCTTTGACTGAAAGGACTCGAGCTCTATACCAGGCGCTGTCGAGCGAATATTTAGCGCAGCAGTAGAGCCCCGGAAAAACGTCGCCAATCATGTCCGTCTTTCCCAAACGCTGTACGTCATTCGACATCGACGTCAGTCTGTCAGCATCAAATTGAATCCAGAAATTTCCCGGATTGACGACACTTGAGACGTAAGCGTCGTCGTACGTTGCCCCGGGCGACAGCGAGCCCTCCTTCGGCTTTCGCTGCAAAACGCCGCGACGTATCAATTCCTTTACAAGAGCATCGTCGGACAATTTCACGTCGACGACGACGACGTCATCGCCCAAATTTCTGACGTCATAAACCAAAACGTCGAATTCCTTATCTTGCAACGCGGCTCGAAAATCGGCGAGTCGATCGCGCCGAGGCTCGTAGTCGATAAGCGCGCATTGCACGGCTTGAAAGCCGATATCGCGACGCAGACGCTCGTCGAGCGGGCGAACGTCGCGCGCTCGCACCGTCTCCGCGTTGCCGTAATCGACGAAGAAGACGTCGAAACGATCGTCGGCGGGGCGGGCGTCGACGACGCGGGCGCGATACCACTCCTTTGTTTCGGCGTAGAACGCCGCGCAGACGTCTCCTTTTGTCGGCGGCGCTGGCGTCGTCGACGAGGCGGCTTCGATCGATGCGAATATGCGCTTCGGAAGGCCGGAGACGGCGAATGCGTCGTCGGTGTCGAGTAGCACGTAAAAGCGTCCGCTCGCGGTGACGCTTGTGACGGCGACTTTTCGACGATCGTTTTTGCGTAGTAGGGACGAGGCCGGGCGAGCCGTTGCGGCGTCGCTCGACGTCGTCGCCATTCGTGGAGCCTTTTTCGGTGACGCTGGCGGGCGATACGAACGCGAAGGCGAAGAGATTCGAGTTCCTGTGCCACGTGCGAGGCGTAAAGGCAAGCACATGCGCAGTCGGGAAAACAAACTGCTACATTATTAACTTGTGCGCGAATAAAAAATATTGTAACCACCACACCTATACTGTAGTACGTTAGTCGTCGCCTGTGTGAATTGATGGTCCTATTGACTAAAAAGTTGTCTCTGTTTTATCTCTCAATAGCTCTTTGATGGTAACTGACACAAAGTCAATTTGTGGTGATAATGGATCAAAGCTGTTAGAGCCTTTTTCCTCCTGCCAGACTCTAACTTTATCCAACGCTTGAACGAGATGATCTTCGTCTTTTTCAACCAGTTTTCCACGCACATATCCAAACAGCTTCCTTGCACGGTGGCAAGAGTAGCGGTAGGCTTTGAGAAACTGTTTGGCAGCGTCAAATCCTCTCTTATGAGCAGAAAGCTCAAAATTGTTGATTTTCACTACGTCATTAAACCCCCAATCGCTCACAATGTCCTTCCACGTCGCTCGAGCGTTGAGAACGAGACAGAACTCGGTTAGCGTGTTTCGATCAGCAATTGAATCATAGAGAGTCCACCGTTCAACCTCATTCCTACGTGTAGTTAGAGCGGTTGGAGCCTCTTTGAGGGGCTTTTTGATTTCATCTTCCAGACCGACAATTGGCGCAGGCTTCGGCCGGTAATCTTCACTGGTGAATGAGGCAGTGGGAGAAGGCGATGTTTTCATTAGATCAAGGTTCACAATCTCATCGTGGGGTACAGGAATCGCATGTGTAGCTTCACCGCTACTATTGCTCTGTATGCTATTCTCGTTGTTGTCCACGCCCGTCTCAAACGTTTCTAAACAAAAAGAATTATTTCAAATATCATTCAAAGTGATGCACCTTGCCTTGTCTTTGCGGTTGCGCCGACTTAGACTTACGACGCCACCAAATCCCCAGACAGACTACAATGCCAACGACAACCATGACTAGTCCAATTGGTAAACCGGTGTACAGCTTTTTCCCTTCGCTGCCTTCTGACTCCAAATCCACGCCACCTGAAGGAACGGTGCTAAGAGGATGTCGAGGAGCTCCATAACTTGAGCCTTGAGAACTTGTGGAGCCTTGAGAACTTGTGGAGCCTTGAGGACTTGTGGAGCCTTGAGGAGGACTTATGGGGGCTTGAGGACTTGTAGAGCCTTGAGGACTTGTGAAGCTCTGAGGACCTGTAGAGCCTTGGGAAGTTGTAGAGCCTCGAGGACTTGATGAGCCTTGGGAACTCGTGGAGCCTGGAGGACTTGGGGAGCCTGGAAGACTTGTGGAGCCTGGAAGACTCATGGAGCCTGGAAGACGTGTAAAGCTTTGAGAACTGGGAACGCCTGTTTCACTTGGTCCTAACGTCTCTTCTATCGTAATCCCCGTCGTTTTCAGAGGCGTCACAAGATCTGAAGGAGTGACGGACACGACATCAGCCGAAGGAGCAACGGTAGTTTTGCACCGTTTTCCTTGATAGCCGGGAGGACAAACGCATTTTAATCGAAACACTCGGCCAGACTTTTCCAAGTCAGGAACGCAAGTCCCTCCATTCTGACAGCTGCCAGGAGTCCGTATCGGCACAAGCGAGGGTATGACCCTTTTCCTGCACATACTAAACGCCGTGTATTGATACGGACTGCAACCGAAATCCCCACGCCAACTGTTGACATCGCAGTACATTTTATCATCTATTCTTATTTTTTTGCAGCACGTGCACGCTTTCTTAGACCAGTCACACTTTTCATAGATGGCGCACTGCGTCGTCATATTTTGCTCGTCACTATAATCGCAGGGATTTCGCGAAGGTCGACGATATTGTTTCCCAACTTCGGCTGCATCGTTCAGAATCAACCAAGCGGCAACGCAAACAAATACCGACTTCATCTAAAATTGTGTAGGCGTCACCCATAGAGATAACCTCGAGTAAGGGTATTCCCCCTCCCACAAAGGTCGTCGTCCTCTTGCGAAATAATTCGAGTTCGTAAGGTCAGCCGCATCATGGGCGTAAACCTTTTACGTACAGAAGGGTTTCGCGCGTTTATTTCGCCCTATCCGCGATTGCGGTCGGCGAATATCGAGGCACGTGCTGCAACGAGCGCGTCGCGCCAGCGGCGACGTGCGGCCGCTAACACCCGCGCGGTTTGCGTATCGAAACGGCAACTCGTTTAGGAAGGCGAGCACGCGAGGTGTGCAGGTGTTATAAACTACGCATTCGCCACTCACCGTATGGAGAGCGACGACCAAGGAGAGACGCAGCCAACGAGCCGTCCGAGCGAGGAGGGAATGACGTTAGAGGTCAGGTCGGCGAAGTCCCGGTCAAAAAACAGTCCCGCCTTTTTTTAGTCCATAAAATATTGTTTCAGCGCTGGCTTTCTATGTACAGCAGCTTGCAGCTTGCAGCTTAATCTATACAGGTGTTTCCCAGACTTGAGATGAACTCGAGCTGAGAGAACTTGGGCTTGAATGAGGGTTGCGCTCCGAACGCAGGCTAGGAGAACGACTTGGACGAGGGCTGCCGTCCACGCTGCCGTCCACGCTGTCAGTTCTGTACACTCCATTTCCATTTTGTACTACTACACAATATCTGCTTGCATTGGGGGCTACTTGGATATGTATAATCTTACCTTGCCCATTCATTGCTAGATTCAACGTAGGATCGATTTCGCGAATCACTTCGGTCAGCGGAAAAATGCAATTTCCTTCTTCATCTGCTTCGAATCTCGTCTGCACCGAATTGCGTAGATGCATGACGGCTTCCACCGCTCGATTCCTTGGTCTTCGGCTCAAATAGTCAAAGACAATCACCTCAAACGGGTTGATAGACTTATCATTGTCTACTGAGAGTATTTCATTCCGGGGATATTTCAAATCGTCCTCAGCAATTTCTTTCCAGTCACGTCTTAGTCCTCCGTTTCTGTTGCAGTCTCTAATGGCACGACAGGCATTCTGTAATTTAGACTTCTTCTGTTGACAAAGTCCGCCAAGTGCTGATTGCGAAAGGGGTAATCGCTTCAATTGCGTGGCGTTTTGATCGAGTGATGGAACGGGTTTAGGATGTAGGTTTGCCTGTATGTTTTCGACTAAACGCCGTCGCCACCGCCGCCGCCGCCGCCGCCGCCGCAAGGACAACAATCTCCAAATCAATATTATGACTGATATGACAATACCAACCGAGATTCCTACAGATACCCAAATGGTAACCCATGGAAGAGGCTCTGGCGTTTCCGGCGATAGAGGAGCAGTTGTGGTGTTCGGGGGGATGAGGTTTTTCGGCGCGCAGCGAAGTTTCACTCTTTTCCAATCGTCGTTTTTATTCCACAGTCGCTCAATACGGCAGGTCTCATTCTCTAAGCAGGCTCTGTCCGCCTTGATAGCGAGACCACGAGGTGTGTCGTCGCAGTTCTCTATTGCAGCGCACTTTGAAATGCCGTCATGAATTGAGCGTAAGTCGCAAAGAAGCGTCTCGTTCCTCGTAGCACTCGCCGACTCCTTGCAACACACGCAACTAGGCGCTTCGCACTTCATCGGAAGCGGGCATTCGTGATCATTTTCGTATGAGCACGAAATATTTGACGGTAGGTAAGCAAAATTTTCTCCAAAAACGTATCGCCCATAGGAGAATTCCGTAGACGACGGTCCTATCGGATTCCCTGCGACGGCTTTCAAGACGGCGAAAGAGATTATCAACATCCATAGAGACGAATCAGAGCGTCTTAGAAAGACATTGGTTTATAGCCACGTGCTTCGAAGGGACCCCAATGAATGAGGACACGTTTCGTGCTTGCATTACCTCATTGGGTTCGTTTTCAGTGTCATTTGGGGAGGAGATTCAGCACGTTGTCTCGAATCGAACGATTTCGCAAGATGCTATCTCACGTGCGACTGTTGGGGTTGGTTCGGGGTTCGGGGAAAGGACGAGAAAACATGTCCTCTGTATAAGAAGTCAAACCACGTGCCGACTACTTACCTGTTCCATTTGGGCGAGAGTTAGATCATAGATAGGCGGGGAATTCGTATCCTGAAAAAAGTAAGCAGCGACAATCGCGCGTCTTTTTTTTAGTGGTCAATCGTTCGTCTGACTTTGAATCCATTCTTTTCCAAACGTTAAGTCTGCGCGCATATATATTTAGTAGAAATGTCCCAAGACGTAAAGACAGCGGATAGTGCTCAGATTCGACGTTATTTAAATCTGACAATTAGATTAACGTGAGCTTCCACTCACTTGGCCTCCACATTGAAACAGAGGGCGGAGTAAATATTTTTAAAAAAGAGATTTTGTAAGGCCAAAGCAATCTCCGGTTCACTTTCATTCAAATCAACGTTCAATTCAGGAATCGATTATGATAAACCCCACCATCTATTCTAAGACGCCTTCGTTGTCTAATTGGAGGATAGGACACCTGTACTCATGCTTATAAACAAATCAAAGAATGTTCCATGGGTCAGCTATAGAAAGAAACGCTCTCCTAGCCTATCGTGATGACGCACGATGACAAAATTAATACGGGTCATTGGCCGCGTTCACGTTTGTGCGCCCTAATGAAGCGAGGCCCTCCCGCTAGGGTTTTGTCGTTGCACGGCTCGCAGTCGGATCGACTCGTCGCTTTGCTCGACGACGTCGAACGGCGCGTTCAAACGATGCGCGATCAGGCGACGCAGGTCGCCGACGAACGACGGGAGATTACGCGACGTCTATGCGAAGTCCAGGATGCTGTCAAACACGCCTCTTTCGTCGGATCGGACGTCGAACGAGAAGAAATTCATCTCACCGCCGAGAATCTCGTTCAGCGATGTCTCGCCGTGGAAGTGAACGTCGAAACGCCGCGAAACGACGCCCAAGAAGCGGCTCTGAATGTCGTCGAGAAGAGAATCGAGGAAATAACGGCGAGAGACGCCGACGACTTCCAAGGTCGCGCGCGTCGTAGGCGTAGATTCCCAGTGCGCGCTACTTCCCCTAATTTAATTTTCGTGTTCCCAGGCATCTACGAGGGCGTGACCGCCCTTTATAATGCGACACTGCCGGACGAAGCACGCGGCGCCGTCGACGACCGGTTCCAATTGATGCTGATGGGCTGTTGCGCCGAAGATCAGAAGCGAATTCGACGCCGACTCGAGCGAATGCTCTCGGACATGGCGACGGCATTCAACATGAAAAAAGATTCTAATGATTAGATAATTTGCATATGTGCTTTTAATGCAATTGACCCTTGTATCCGCGTATAAACATTCTCATTGCCGGCGTTTATTTTTCGAATTAGGCGGCGATGTCTCCGACTTGATCCTATATAAGAGCGGCATATCGATTCCGTTTCGATATTCTTTTGAAGCGGCGGGCGCAGCGCATCGCGATCATTTCGTCTAGAAGTCCTCTATGAAGTGGTTCTGCCTTCTCATTCTTTTCAGCGTCATCGTGACGGCGGAGTCGAGACGACGTTACGGTAGACGGAGACGGCGGTGCACTAAGGGTAAATAAACAGAGAGAGTCTATAAGCAATTACAAGCGCTGTTCCCTAACGCCGATTTCTTTACCAGTCGACGGCACTTGGAGCGAGTGGAGGCAGGTTCGACAGTGTACCAATTGCGATACGGTAAGGTTTTAGAGTAAAACCCCGCCGCGATCGAGGCCGGGTGTTCATGGGCCTTTCTCACTAGCCCTGGACGAAAGGGACCGGTTCCGAGTCCGAGTGGAGGCGGTTTTGCAAGGGAAGAAAGTGCGGCGGGACGTGTCCAGGCCACCGCGAGGAAACTCGGCCATGTCCTGGTAAACATAGGCGAATGCGTCATGCACGCCGATGCTAATGTTTCTCGCCCCCGTAGCTCTCAACGTGAGCATCGAAGACAATTTAGGCGAGTGGAAAGTGGCGAAGATCTGCACGGGGCGTCGCTACGTCGAGAAAAATGTAGGCTGGTGGTGGCGTCGGAAGAAAGTGATTTCGTCTGTGACGTGCAATTCAACCGGCGACGTTCACGCGCCGAAGAAAGCCATTCGATGGCTGAGTCGCGAATGCGTGAATAGAGATGGGTGTAGGGGATGTCCGCCTTCGGACTGGAATGGAGAATGTCCCTACACGCGGAGCGAGGAATGCGATTTGCCTCCGTGTGAAGGTATGCGAGAGGATATAGGGGGGAAAGGGTAGTAATGCGGAACTTCGCTTACCTTAGAGCCCACAACAGAATTACCAGAAGTGACTCCCGCTCCCGAGGAAACGACGGCTCCTCCTGAAGAAACGACGGCCCCTCCGGAGGAAACGACCGCTCCTCCCGAGAAAACGACCGCTCCTCCTGAAGAAACAACGGCCCCTCCTGAAGAAACGACGGCCCCTCCGGAGGAAACGACCGCTCCTCCTGAAACGACGGCTCCTCCTGAAGAAACAACGGCCCCTCCGGAGGAAACGACCGCTCCTCCCGAAGAAACAACGGCCCCTCCTGAAGAAACGACGGCCCCTCCGGAGGAAACGACGGCTCCTCCTGAGGCAACGACTGCTCCTCCCAAAACAACTCCAACACCTTCGGACTTCATCATTATCATCGATAATGAAGAAAGTAAGGATTTCGCTTATCTTTTAGATATCATTTCACTTTCGTTGTCTTTGCAGTTACTGAGACTTCACCAGATGAGCCAGTTCGTCCGTCAGAAGAGCCAGCTCTTCCGCCAGATGAGCCAGTTATTTCGCCAGAGGAACCAGCTGATCTTCCAGGCGAGATATCGATATCAAAACGAAGCGTCAACGAGCTTGAGAATATGGCTTCGAACGTCATCTCCCACATCATTGACGAGGATATGCAAAGGGTAGTGCAAGAGCGAAAAAAGCTCGACGGTTTTCTTGACGAATTGAAAACAGCCAAAGAGGCGGCGGTCAACCTAGATGACGAAGAGTTCGAAGACGCAGAAGATCAAGTACGCGAGGAGGTATTCCTCAAAATCGACGAAGTGCGAAGAGATCTCGAGGAACTGGAAAACGAACAGGTCGTCGACAACGAATAGAGAAACGGACTCGACGTCTCCCAAACCATTGACGGCTTATATTATTATTATTATTATTGAGACTAGAGTAGAGGAGTTTTTCTGTTCGTTTTTCCTTCACCAAATCATGCACCCACCTTGTATCATAGAATAGCGATCCTACTAAGCGTCGTCGCCTCTCTTCGGCACGCGGCGCGGCGCGTAGAGCAATACATAGGCCGTGTGCCAATCGCCTGCGCGGGGAAACGCTTCTCATAGGAACTCCATATCTCCTTTCCCCCCCTAACCCACCTCCTCCTGAGAGTTTCAACACGTCTTCTTCGTGCACCGCCGACACGTTATCGTCATCGAACATCAGCCAATACGCTTTTTTTGTTTGCACAAAACAAGAATAGATTTGCGAGGATGTTTAGACGCCTCTTGGGTGTCCGCCTTACGTCCGGATTTTCGAACCCAAGCGACGTAGTGACCGGACGACGAGGAGCGACCCTTGTGCGTCAAGACGGCGTGTAATTCGTACAGTCCACTATTACTAGATCCCACATCTAGCATATCGAAAGATCATTTTTTTGACCGAGGGGGGCCCCCCCTTTATCTCACATTACCATCAGCAAAATGATGCGGCTCGTATTCCGCTTCAGGTTGATCCGTTTCCATAGGGGTCTCCGTTTTAGTTGCTTCCTTCATCGCAGCTGCTATCTGCTTATGCATGAGGATGTTTTCTTATTTCCTGCGCTTCCTTTCCTATCACCTTTGCCTCCATGGCCTGTTTTTCTTCGTATTCGATTATACGTTTCCGGGCTGGGGCGAGTCGGTGCTGAAGTTCCGGTGCACACAGATCGAAGACGTCGAGTTTTAGAGGAAATTTGACGTCCTAAATATAACCCCTCCGCTGTACGACGAAGAAGAGAGACTTATATAATATATAGACCTTCAGTATCTTAGCATTGACTTGTTCTTTTTCTTTGTAGAAGAAACGAACGAATTGAATCGTGAGATAGGCTGGCAAGCGAGAAATGAGAGACTGCAATACGACGGTTAATAACAGAAAATAGAAATAATTGATTTTTCACCGTTTTAATGTATTCTACGTCGCGACCGAGACTCGGTGATAACTTGGTAATAGTCTCGCGTAATCTCTAAAAGAGAAATATACTAAAAAAATTTATATTCTAAATAACGAATACAGATTTGATTCCTGTTTCCATATATTTCACTTCTACAGAAGAAAAACGGAGGCGTAAAGTTAATAAAAAAAAGAATCGTTGGAATTCTTGCCATGAGATATGTAGCAGCCTAATTGAAAGAGCTTCTCCTTTTCCGCAGATTCTGCCTCATCGGGAGCCTCGCCGCACTTCACAGTGCTCGACACTTCAATCCCTATGAAATAGCTTCCATAAAAATAATGTAAACCCCTCGCGTTTCTTGTCCTCACCAAAGTGCTGATGTACTAGATCCTCTGAAGCAGGAGTTCCTGACTCCTGAGGAAATTTATGACGTCAAGAGAGAACTGACCTGTTACAACTAACTCTTACCTCTGCCTTCTTTCCGGGAAGTCTTTCGGATAATAATCTAACTAATTGAGTCCAGAGTTCATTGGCATCCTACGTCCGAACTAAATTAAAAATTAAACAATCAATGATAATCGTCACTTGTTGCTTGAAGATCCCGTTCTCTCCCTTTTCTGCATAGTGCGGATAAATTTTCTGCAATATCTACACACCTAACAATAAGGACAAGGTCCAATAAAAAATTTCGTTTCCTGGTTTGTACAGTGAGCATCACAACGGGCGGATATCCTTCAGGATAGCGATCCATGTCCCGGAAGAGATCTCTCATCGCTTGAAAACAAAAAAATATGAGTTATAAAAATAAAAATAATATTGAGAGTACGCATACCGGCAGCTGCTGACTGGCTTGGTACCAAGGAACCCCAATCCCCGGTATACCTTGAGACAAAACTTGATGAGAAACTGCCTTGGCTCAAAATGTCTTTTCTCACTTGGCAAGACCCTCCCTGAGTTCGGACACTGATTTGAGACATTGCAATGTGGAGTTCATGTAGCAAGTATTTCCAAGATTTTTCAAGCCGGCAGGCATTTCCATCTGGAAGAAACGAACAGTGAGAAAACCCAAGATATGCAATTGTCATCTTTCTCTTGCCGCTGTAGCCAATTCAGATTCAGTCATATCCTCTACAAAGACGGTTTTCTCCTTGGGAGCGACGGGCAATTCTCCCACAGTTCCCATCATAAGAAACGTCATTCCCTATATAAAGTATCAATAGATAAAAGATATTTGGGTACAAAGAGGTTTCCGCTCACGTTGGCAAACTTTACTTTTCCCCAGTCGTCGTCCTAGGTAACGTCATTACCTTTCTATTTGTTTACTCTTCTCTATCTTGCCTTGATCGTCTGGCCTTTGATCATGACTTTCTGGCGATCGGGGCTGACGCCGGTCAACGAGAACAAAACGTTCTTGAAAAGTATAGGCGATTCGTTCGCGTCCAAATCGACGCCTTCGTACTTCTCCTTGCCCCACTTGACCTTGACTAGAGCGCAAAGGAAAGTGAGATTCCCCGGAGGGAGCCTCGCCTAAGACTACTGTTGTCGAAAAGCGGACTCTCCAAGCGGAAATACTAGCGTAAACAACGACGACAGTTCAAAGCGAGCTTACCTTTGTACTCCGACATGTTACAAGAGCTAGGACCTCACGTGTTCGCTACAACACGTGGACGAGCACGTGTTCTCTTTTTTTGACGAATTTTATATATTTCTTACAAGGACCATTTTAAATGACCTCGAGTATGTACGCTGACACCCCCAAAAAGTCGACCACTCAAGGTTCATAAAGAGGAAATTCAAAAGTGACTTCCTTCCCTGTAAGCTTCTTATACACGGACGAGAAAGTTTCCAGCTAAAGAAAACGAGAAAAAAATCACTCAGACGATCCCAAAAGACTTCTTCGAAATAATTATTAATTTTTAAAGTTTCAGAACTTCTTAGAGGGATATATTAATCACGATCGTATCATTGGATTGACAGATCAATAGATTCATCAGTTGGAATTTTTTTGCTTATAGGCTAGCCTCTCTATCCGTCGCTTTTCGTCCCTACCTTGTGCTCTAGATTGGTCTGCTGATTCTTATCCAAATGAACCTTGATTAGTCGCGATCCATCCAATCGAATGCGCGTTCGCTTGCCAACGATTTCGGACGGAAAAACGAGATCCTCGAGAATCGAATCGTGAACGGCTGTCAAAGTACGACTAAAAGAGAAATTAGCCAAAAAAAGATTTTTAATTAATTAATATCCTTGCCTTCGGGGTCTCGGTTGTTTTTCTCGCGATTTTCGCGTCGGTTTTCTCAATATTCTTCGCTGGGCGATGAAGAGCACGTGGCGACCGCTAAACTTTTTCTCCAACTCGCGAACGAGTCGCGCCTACGGGGAGAGACGAGCGTCGAATGCCTGCAGGCAAAGGTCTCGACTACTACGTGCCTGGATGCGTTGAAAGGCGCGTAGCTGGGGAACGGGAACGAATACGACGATCGCCTTTTTGCCGTGAAAGTCGTATTCCTTTCGGAGAAACGAGAGATCGGTTGAGTGGAGGCGAGTCGGATCGTCTGTTTTCTACCTTTGCTCCCGTTATGAAGAGTTCTCGTAGCTGCGCTTTGAGATCGGTGCTCGATTCCAGTTCGAGAATCGCCTGTGTTCGAGCCGTTCGGTGAGCGCGAGTTCGGACGATTGCACGGGGAGTCTTACTTGGGATATTTGCTTTTCGAATTCGTCCGCCGTTTCGCCGCGCGGCTTGACGATTTTTACCGTGCCCGACGCTGCCGCCATTTCGGTTAGAAGGGCTAGAGAGGAAGATAGGGACGTCGGTTCGATTCCACGCGATGAAGGCGCGCGTTTGGGAGCGTTTGACGCGTCGCGAAAGGTCGGATCGAAGCGAAAAAGAAGGATCGTACCTCGAATGGACAATGTGACGAGAGGAGGACCGCGATGCGCACGCGTCAATTATCCATCACGCTAAACAACCAAAACATCGAGTTAGTATTCGAAAGAGCTCGTCTTTCTGTAAGCCTACGAGTCTTTTCTTGTTTATTCTGCCACATATACAGGCATTCTTTTAACTGGGGGCCCCTTTGTAGGAAGCCGTGTACGAATGGTAGCCGGATACGGTGTAAACGGCGGCAAAGGCCGTTGTTTTCCGTTTTGGGAGGATTTACTTGCTTGCTTACGCAAATGCAGCGGAGCTGCGGGCATCGATCTGAAGAAACAGTGCCAATTCGAAAGAGAAGACTACCTCGAGTGTCTCCACCACAGAAAACTGGTACGAAGCCTAAATTGAGCACTTAGCTTTAGTCAAAACACTAGTCACACCACAGTACTCACCACAGTGGGGCGGGCTCCCACCATATCCTAATATGTTGCTATCTACTGTATAGTATCAACGTATCAGCACAATACGAAGGGAAAAGGAAAGGCAAAGCAAAGAGAAGGCTCCAAACTGACTTTTGTTGCATGCATGCGCCTATGTATAGTTAGTTGACTTGCTGCACGATATAGTTGAGACGTTATTACAGTGCTCACATTTCTGTTGCCGTTTCAAGCAGAGAATCTCGTATTCCAGCTCTTCGTTCGTCCATTAGATTGTCATTGTCGTATGATCCACCTGACGTCGTTCGCGATAGGGAGCTATTTTTCGTACGAAGACGTCCCCGAACATTGATTACTCCTGACGGTGGATGGAGTGACGACGATTCTGTAAGTTCCGTGTCGTTCTCGAAGCTTTCAACACCAGACTGTGGGCTATGGTAGTTGGAGTTCTCGTCTGAATCGTCTCTTTTTGGAACTGCTTTGTGGTAACACGATCTCAGCTTTCTCCACAGCCAATAGATCAAGTAAAAAAATCCGAAGATAAAGGGAATTGCCAGAAAAACGGCGGTAATGTAACTTGCAACGTGTGGATGAGAAGGAAAGCTAGATGGAACTTGAAACGCTGCTACAGCACTCAAGAGGAACAATGTAAATGTTTCCATTTCATTGACTCGACGACTTCTGTACGGCTTTACTAGCGTGTGAATAGTCAGCACGCTAAAAAGTAACAAAAGAATGAGAGAATAGCCCATGGACGATCCGACGAGAGGAATGATGGAATAGGTGAAGACGACGGCAAGACGACGACCGAAATTGAATCCCTCGGCCCAATAAAATTTCGCTCTGAATGCTGCGACGGTGACGTCCGTCAAGGCGTGAATTCGACTAATGCGCTTCATTCCAAAGGCGACAAACAGCGGCAAAGGAATGACGTAGAAACAGAGAATACAATAACCAAAGATCTCAAAAGGCCAATGAGCTGCCGGCAAAGTATGATTCGCATGATTAGCCGACTCATAACATTTTATGGTCGCGTTGTGGTACCAGTACCACGACCGGTCCGATCCTGTCGCCGGTAGCGGAATGCAGAGCAGAAGAACAAACGTCGTGTAGGTAATATTGACGTAGGTCAACGTGACAAGACTCCAAAAGGGACGAAGTACGCTGATGCGAGCAACGCGAGCAAAGATGCGAGCCGCCACAGCAAACACGACCATAAAGACGAATACTGACAGAGGCATGAAGTAGAGAAAAGCGACACGCCACATCGGTGGCAGTTGAAATTCCACGCACTTGTGGATAGGCACGTACATATTTAGAATTTCAAACGCAGTCTGAGCGTCTCTGTTGCCGGCCGGTATTCTACTGCGTGAAGAAGACGAAAGAACAAAGCCGCATGCTTGATAGAAAAACACCAACGGCGGAAGGTAGCCAGCTGTGACGTCCAGTTGTACGAAGACGGCAATAATGACGAAGATGAGTGATACAGCAATAGTTATTATGAACCATAAATATAGCGATATGCATTTCTTATTCTGAAGGAAGCACTGAGGATAAACGTTTCCGATGCCTGGTGCATAACCCTCAGCGCATTCGCCACAGAGACGACCCTTTCGCCCGCCGGCACACTGCTTCCCGAGACTGCGTACATCTAGAAGACACCCGTTTTCTTCTAAAGACCCAGTGCAAGAGCGGCAATACGACGGAGGACACAAGGTAGCCACGCTCGTTGACACATTTTCAACGTCGACAAGTCCAACCCAAAAAGCGGACGAACGCAAAATCTCGCCATTCCAGCTGCAAAAAAAGATTTTTCCTTGCAGATCGGAGCCCTTTCCTTTATCGTGCGACTGCACCTCGTTCCAGTCAAAGCATTCACAGGTCTTAAAACCCGTTGAATGATTATAGACTCTCGGTTGGTGTCCAAAAGGACAATAAGGTTTAAGACTCACAGAAAGTCTAGTTGTTGCATTTGTATTTCCTCCGAACAGGAATACTTTCAGATCAACTCTCTCACCAAAGACGCCACCAAAATACAAAAGTTGGCTCCCGCTCATCATCCTCCCACGGCTAATTTTGTTTTCACTGAGTTCGATATCTGCTTTATTCTTCCAGGCAAACCTGTGAGCCTCGCCCTCTTCGTAACGAGTAGCAAACCGCAGCTTTTCCTTCTCCGTACTAACAACGTGAACTGACGGTATATGTGCGGCCAGCGTAGCGGTGCGAGCCGTCACGGTAGCATGAAGAGAATGACCAATACCGGCAAAAACGCAATAGCCAGGCGAATTCGGGCAGTTTGTAATATTCAACGGCAACATTTTCTCAGGAGAAAATACCCTTGCAGCGTCAAGTCGAAGATCAAGTGAGTAGAATAGAGAACTGTTGTCGTTAAAAAGCAAAGTCACAGCATTCGAGGACGCGATGAGGCAAACAAAGACAAAAACGTAATAACGAACAATCATCCTTCTGTCTCCAAGCTCGCGTGACGTAACGTCGTGGGAGAAGCAAATATCACGTGCCACTGCAACTAGTAGTCGGCGAAGCCTGCTTCCTCAGTAAAGGCTTTGAGTGCAATAATTAAAAAATGTTACGTAGAGTATGGTACAGGTGAAAAGTACCTCTTGCCAACTCACATTCTGCTATCATCATGTAAATCTGACGGTATTTCCAGTAGTCGCTCTCTCAGGCCCCCAAGACTTTCACTCATCAAACAGTCGTTGTCATAGGAGGTGGTTGAATTCTGAAGCCCTTGTCTGCGTAGACTAACGTCTCCCTTTCTTAAACTAACGCTCTCCGCTTCTGCTTCATCATCAATAACAGCGCTCAAATCTTTCTCGTACTTCACCGAGAGTCCTTCGCCCTTTTCTCCAGCACGTCGAGCTCGCACAAACTGTACTAAGTACCGTATGAAGAAAACGAGAGCAAGAGCAAGTGGTAGGCAGAAGAATACGATGCTTACGGCCACTGAAAACGGCGGATTCGTTGCGTAGCATTGGAGGACGCCCAATATGCAGAAATTCACCAGAAGGACAGTCTCCAGCGTATTCACTTTGCTCTTCTTGTAGGGCTGTAAAAACGCGTGCAAGCCGAGAATTCCACAGCCGACAACGAGAACGAGCGTCTGACGGAAATCGGGATGGTTTGAGAAGCAGTGAACGAGGACGAGAGCGAGGCGACGACCGAAATTCAGGCCCTCTCCCCAAAAGTACGACGTCTTGAATTCGTGGAGCCAGATATCGGCGAACGGTCTCAGACGACCGATTCGATGGACACCGAACGCGAGAAAAAATGGAAACGGTACGACGTAGAAGACGGCGACTAGAAGAGCGACAATTCCGTACGGAAGATGCTCCTGCCCAAAACATTGAACACTTGCGTCGTTGTACCAATACAGCTTTGATCCGCCCAAGTTGACACAGTGCAAAAGCATGACAGTTGTGTAGGAAATGATGACGTACGAAAGAGTGACGAGACTGCAGAACGGTCGGAGTACTTTGACGCGTGACAATCGAGAGAAGCGTCGAGCGAGACCGATGAATATTCCCATGAACACAAATATGCACACCGGACTGAGGTAGAGAAAGACGACGCCTTGCAACGTCGTCATGCCGTCCCACAGACAGGTATTGATGCGAAAGTTCAAATTCGGTATCCACGACACGTAGTGGATCCACGAGCGAGTCAGTAGGCCGCCCGGACTACTAAACGACAAAGCAATGACGCTTATCTGGAAGTACAAGGTGAACGGACGAAGGAAACCGGACGCCACGTCAAGATTGACGGCAACGGCGAACATGACGACGCCAAGAGATATAGCGACGATAATCGGAAACTCCCATTTGTATGCATCTTCGCAGTTCTCCACGCAACTCGGATACATAGACCCAAACGTGGCGCTGTAGTTCATTTCGGAGTCGCACTGTCCGCATAGCGATCCGCCTCGTCCTTTCGTGCACTGACCGTCGGGAAACCGCGAATCGAACCAGCAAGCTACGTCGCTACAGCGACAATACCCAACCGGACACCAAAAGCCAATCGTACGCGACGTTTCGTCCGGCGATCGACCGACCCAATATCCGGCTTCCGGACGAACTAAACCGTCGTGCTTACACTCGCCTATATACGGTAGATCGCTCTCGCAGTCACAGATAGTCGTTTCGTCGTCGACGGCGAAGCCGACGGAGCAATCGGACGACACGTTGACGAAAAAATCGACGAACGCCGCTTTGCTGCTTTTAATGGCTGACACGACTCGTATTCGTCCAACGCCGCGTCCAGTAAAATAGATGTGCTCCGTCTTGTCGCCGCCGACACTCGTGCGTATGGGAAACAACGATACCGATTCGCTTCGCTTCGCCTGGTCGTGGTACGCCGATAGAGTAATTCGGTGCTGCTGCATGGAAAGCACGTTGAGGTCACCCAATACGCCGCGACCGTCAACGCCGTACGCGTGCACGATTATACGATACTCGATTCCCGAGTAAACTTCGTTGATGACAGACGAATCGCAGTTGGTCAGATTTGCACTGGGATAGAAGAAACACACGCGAATCTCATCGACGACGTCCCACTGAACGCCGGCTGGAATGTTGCCGTCGTACGTAAAAGTTTTGTAGTCAAGCGGAGTCGTTCCGTTCGGCGACGGACAGCTCTCGTGAACGTACGCGCCTACGCGAACGGCGCCGCCGCCGCCGCTCGGACTCGCCGTATTGTTGATAAATTCGACGTGCGCTTTCATCGTAAGCGTCTCGTCGTGGTCTTCGTCAATCGTTTGATCGTGATAGGGCGAAAAAGCGCAACGACGTCCGCGCAGTGACGATCCCATAACGTTGGTCCAAATCGAAAACCCGGAATCGTCGACAAAAACGGCGCCGCCCGAGTGGGCGCTGTTATTCACAAAGCGAACGTGCGCCGTGTCGTAGAGCTCGACTATCGAGTCCTCGTACATACGCAAAGCGCCGCCGTTGTGACCGGTATTCGACTCGAAAGACGCGGCGTCCTTGATTCTCAGCACGGCGTTGAGAAGAAGCAATGAGGTATTTGAATTAAACCGAAACAGCGCGTCGTCTTCGAAGACGACGGCCATTTCGAACACCGTCAGAGCACTGCCAAGAGACTCCGCTGCCTCGTCGTCGGTCGAACGAATTGAATTACCGACGAACGATACGCGACGGAATATAGTCGGCGCCGGCAACGTCGCCGCTGAAAGGAGACTATATACAATCACCGTTCCGCTTATACCGACGACGTTGTTAGCGAAAGAGCAATTAGCGACGATCGTTTCCACGTCAAACGCGTCGTCGTTGAAGGCGATGAGAAGAGCGGCACCGCGATCGGCAAAATTCGAGTCAAATACCGAATCGACGACGAAAAAGGAGCCCCCGTGACTTCGATCCGTGAAATTGGCCGCTATGGCGCCGCCGTGACTTTCCTCCGTCGGCTTCGGCGTCGACGTATTGTTAACAAAACGACAGTTTGAAATTACGATATCGAAATCTCGTGCTAGGTCGTCGGTCCTAACGTAGACGGCGCTCGCGTTGACCGCTTGGTTTCCCGTGAAATTCGACGCGGAGACGACCAATTGAACGCCGTAGCAGCGACGCTTTAGCTCGACCGAAAGCCCGGCTCCCGACAACGAGGAAAGATTCTCAAACCGGCATTCGTTTATGTAAACATTTCCCGTGCTGTTGCCGTCATATAAAATTCGTACGCCGGGAGAGCCGAATTTCGATTCAGGCAGTCCGATGAAATCCGTGTTCTCTATGACGACGACGTTTTGGATGTTATGTAGGCGCAGCGTCGCTTGGGTTGCGTTTCGGAACGTCGAATTGCGCACGAAGACGTTGGCGCCGTCTTCCATTCGAATGTCGCAGCTGACGACGGTCAGGTCGACGATGTCGAAACGACTGAATTCGGCGAAACCCATCGCGGAGCCGAAACAGGTGAGTATCGAGTCGTGACGGCTCGTGCCGGAGAAGCGAAGGTACGACGCGTTCTGCAAGGCCGCTACCGAATCCAAGAGCATGTCGAACGTCACGACGTGCAGGCCGGGAAGAAAGGCGAATTCGATTCCAAAGACATTGTCTCGGAAATCGATTATGGTTCGTAGAACTTCGGAAACGTTTGCACACGGTTTTAGTTCTGGGTCGTCGCCACAGGGAGCCGAAGCCCCTGTCGAACTCGATATGTAAAATTTGTCGATAGACGTCGCATGGATACGTAATGAAACGCTGATCGAACAGAGGAAAAGCAGCCGAATAGACGTCGTCATCTGCCGCCTTCACCGCCCCCCTCGTATCGACGTCGCGTGATCCCCTGCGTTGTTAAAAATAATGTTGGATGTTCTTTCGCTTCGTTGATTTTTCGTACCAAAAAACCCAAACAGTGTTGAGGAATTCCTTAGAATCGATTGCTGGCCGTTTCTAGTCAATTTATCAGAGCATCGCTAGCTCGTCTCCGGATCAAAGTTCATCCAAACTCGCGTGATGACGGTGTGGGAGATACAGATATCCCGTGCCATTGAAGATGTAGTCTAGACATCGTAGGTAGTATATGAAGCAGATTTTTCCTACTGCTTCCTTTCACTAAAGGAACTTCAAAGGTGCGATGTCACTAATATATAAAACCTCTTTCCAATTCACATTTTGCTATCATGGAAGTTTGTCGATTGTTCGAGTAGTCGGTCTCGCAAGCCCCTCGGACTTTTACTCTCCGCCTCTGCTCCGTCAGTAACAGAACTCAACTCTCTCTCGTACTTCACTGACAATAGTCTGGCACGTCGAGCCCGCACTATCTCTACTAAGTACCGTACGAAGAAAACGAGAGCAAGAGCAAGTGGTAGGCAGAAGAATACGATGCTTACGGCCACTGAAAACGGCGGATTCGTTGCGTAGCATTGGAGGACGCCCAATATGCAGAAATTCACCAGAAGGACAGTCTCCAGCGTATTCACTTTGCTCTTCTTGTAGGGCTGTAAAAATGCGTGCAAGCCGAGAAATCCAGAAGCGACAACGAGAACGAGCGTCTGACGGAAATCGGGATGGTTTGAGAAGCAGTGAACGAGGACGAGAGCGAGGCGACGACCGAAATTCAGGCCCTCTCCCCAAAAGTACGACGTCTTGAATTCGTGGAGCCAGATATCGGCGAACGGTCTCAGACGACCGATTCGATGGACACCGAACGCGAGAAAAAATGGAAACGGTACGACGTAAAAGACGGCGACTAGAAGAGCGACAATTCCGTACGGAAGATGCTCCTGCCCGAAACATTGGACACTTGCGTCGTTGTACCAATACAGCTTTGATCCGCCCAAGTTGACACAGTGCAAAAGCATGACAGTTGTGTAGGAAATGATGACGTACGAAAGAGTGACGAGACTGCAGAACGGTCGGAGTACTTTGACGCGTGACAATCGAGAGAAGCGTCGAGCGAGACCGATGAATATTCCCATGAACACAAATATGCACGCTGGGCTGAGGTAGAGAAAGGCGACGCCTTGCAACGTCGTCATGCCGTCCCATAGACAGGTATTGATGCGAAAGTTCAAATTCGGTATCCACGACACGTAGTGGATCCACGAGCGAGTCAGTAGGCCGCCAGGACTACTAAACGACAAAGCAATGATGATTATCTGGAAGTACAAGGTGAACGGACGAAGGAAACCGGACGCCACGTCGAGATTGACGGCAACGGCGAACATGACGACGCCGAGAGATATAGCGATGATAATCGGAAACTCCCATTTGTACTCATCTTTGCAATTCTTGGCGCATTTCGGAAACGTAGACCCAAACGTGGCGCTGTAGTTCATTTCGGAGTCGCACTGTCCGCATAGCGATCCGCCTCGCCCTTTCGTGCACTGACCGTCGGGAAATCGTGAATCGAACCAGCAAGCTACGTCGCTACAGCGACAATACCCAACCGGACACCAAAATCCAATCGTACGCGACGCTTCGTCCGGCGATCGACCGACCCAATATCCGGCTTCCGGACGAACTAAACCGTCGTGCTTACACTCGCCTATAGACGGTAGATCGCTCTCGCATTTACAGATCGTCGTTTTTTCATCGACGGCGAAGCCGACCGGGCAACCGGACGACACGTTGACGAGAAAATCAACGAAGCGGCTTCCAAAAGCGGACACGACTCGTATTCGTCCAACGCCGCCGCGTCCAGTAAAATAGATGTGCTCAGTCGTGTCGCCACTTACACTCGTATGTACGTGGATAGACGATACTGACTCGCTCCGCTGCGCCTGGTCATGATACGCTGATAGAGTAATATGTCTTTGCATGGAAAGCACGTTGAGGTCAGCCAATACGCCGCGACTGTCGACGCCGTACGCGTGCACGATTATACGATACTCGATTCCTGAGTAAACTTCGTTGATGACAGACGAATCGCAGTTGGTCAGATTTGCACTGGGATAGACGAAACACACGCGAATCTCATCGACGACGTCCCACTGAACGCCGGCTGGAATGTTGCCGTCGTACGTAAAGGTTTTGTAGTAGAGAAGAGTCGTCCCGTTTGACGGACAGTTCTCGCGAACGTACGCGCCTACGCGAACGGCGCCGCCGCCGCCGCTCGGACTCGCCGTATTGTTGATAAATTCGACGCGCGCTTTCATTGTAAGTGTCTCGCCGCGGTCTTCGTCAATCGTTGCATCGTGATAGGGCGAGAAAGGACAACGACGTCCGCGCAACGATGCTCCCATTACGTCGGCCCAAATTGAAAACCCAGAATTATCGACAAAAACGGCGCCGCCCGAGTGGGCGCTGTTATTCACAAAGCGAACGCGCGCCGTGTCGTAGAGCTCGACTATCGAGTCCTCGTACATACGCAAAGCGCCGCCGTTGCGACCGGTATTCGACTCGAAAGACGCTGCGTCTTTGATCCTCAACGCGGCGTTGAGAAGAAGCACGGAAGTATTCGAATTGAACCGAAACAGAGCGTCGTCTTCGAAGACGACGGCCATTTCAAACACCGTCAGAGCACTGCCAAGAGACCGCATAGCCTCGCCGGTCGAACGAATTGAATTAGCGACGAACGATACGCGACGGAATATAGTCGGCTTCGGCAACGTCGCCGCTGAAAGGAGACTATACACGATCGCCGTTCCGCTTATACCGACGACGTTGTTAGCGAAAGAGCAATCAGCGACGATCGTTTTCACGTCAAACGCGTCGTCGTTGAAGACAAAAAGAAAGGCGGCACCGCGATCGGCGAAATTTGATTCGAATACCGAATCGACGACGGAGAAGGAGCCCCCGTGACTTTGATCGGTGAAATTGGCCGCTATAGCGCCGCCGTGACTTTCTTCCGTCGGACTTGGCGTCGACGTGTTGTTAACAAAACGACAGCGCGAAATTGTGACGTTGAAATCGCGCGCCTTGTCTTCCGTCGTCACGTAGACGGCGCTCGCGTTGACCGCTTGGTTTCCCGTGAAATTCGACGCGAAGACGACGACTTGAACGCCGTAGCAGCGACGCTCTAGCTCGACCGAAAGCCCGGCTCCCGATAAGGAAGAAAGATTCTCAAACCGGCATTCGCGTATGAAAACATTCCCCGTGCTATTGCCGTCATATAAAATTCGGACTCCGGGCGAGCCGAATTTCGATTCAGTCAGTCCGATAAATTCGGTGTTCTCTATGACGACGACGTTTTGGATGTTGTGTAGGCGCAGCGTCGCTTGGGTCGCGTTTCGGAACGTCGAATTGCGCACGTAGACGTTGGCGCCGTCTTCCATTCGAATGTCGCAGCTGACGACGGTCATATCGACGATCTCGAAACGGGTGAATTCGGCGAAACCCAATGTCGAGCCGAAACAGGTGAGAATCGTCTCGTGACGACTTGTGCCGGAAAGGCGAAGAGACGTGTTCTTGAAAGCCGCTGCCGACATATTGAACGTCACGGCGTGCAGGCCGGGGAGAAAAGCGACTTCGATTCCAACGACATTGTCTCGGAAATTCATGATGGTTCGTAGAACTTCGGAAGCGTTTGCACAAGGTTCCAGTTCGGGGTCGTCGCCACACGGAGCCGAAACACCCGTCGAACTCGATACGTAAAATTTGTCGATAGACGTCGCATGGATACGCAGCGAAACGCTGATAGAACAGAGGAAAAGCAGCCGAATGGTCGCCATTTATCGCTTCACTGCCCCCTCGTATCGACGTCGTGTGAGCGATTGTCGTGTGATACTATAAATAGCGTGCCGTCTCTCATCAGTTATCAGAGCAACATTAGCTCGTCTCCGGATCAAGTTCATATAAGATTTCCACATGAAATGATATGAAAACGTCCAACGACGTGGTTTATCAAATAACGCAATATCAAAGATATGCTTTCCTCTGTCTCCCAACTCGCGTGACGGCGGCGGCGTGGGCGACGGCAATGGCATCACGCGCGTGATAGAATACATTCACTTAGTAGGATGACAAGCTACCAAGGAATCATATAAGTCTCACATTTCGGTTGACGATAAGTTAGCAACAAGCAGAGGATCTCGCAAGCCTCCTTTGCTTTCGTTCATTATTTCGTCGGGATCGTATGATCGTCGCGTGCTTTTGAGACTGCCTGGTCGAAAGAGAGGGCTGCCTTGAGCGCTTCCGCTACCGCCGCCGCCGCCGCCGCCTCCCTCGGCGACGCTGTCCCAATGTCGTCGTCTTTCTGCTAGGGGAACGGAAATGGATTCCGATCGAGTCGTTTCGCTGGCATCGCCGCTTCTTTCCAATATATAATCTAAGTCACCGGAATCTGCATCACTGTTTTTTCTCTTCTTCTTGATCTTCTTTCGGAGTTCTTTGACTTTCGTGTATATCCAATAGGCAAAGTAGAGAATTCCGATCAGATAGGGAATGCTGAAAAACACCATGAAGAACCACTGAGTAAGATGATGTTTCTCGTCTTTAGGCAGAAAAATTGTCACAGCGCACAAATCGGCGAGCAGCAGCGTTTCCATCCAATTGACTCGACAACGCGCATACGGTTGCAAAAGACTATGACTAGCAAATATGAAAACGATAGTGAAAAGCATATACAAATAGCCGGGCTCTCCTTCGACCAACAAAGGACACCACGTGGCGAAGACGACGAGAAAACGACGACCGAAATTCAAACCTTCCGCCCACCAGTACTTAGTCTTGAAGGCGCTCACCGTGACGTCGGCGAGAGGAAAAAGTCGACTTATTCGCTTTGATCCGATTCCTAAAGAAACGAAGAACGGAAACAGAAAGACAGCACTAAGAAGAATGAAGGCGATAGTCTCGTATCCCAAGTTCTGTTTCCAATCTGTGAAACATTCGTGATGTGCACCGTAGTACCAGTAGCGTCTCCCGTCGAGTTTAACGCACTGCAATATCATGAATGACGTGCAGGCAATGCTTGGGTAGGTCAACGTGATGAGACTCCAGAAGGGACGCAGCACGGAAATGCGCGAGACGCGCGAAAAGAGACGAGCGATACCGGCAAATATGATCATGAAAGCAAAGACAAAGAGCGGTGGCAGGTAGAGAAGCGCGACGTTCGACTTGGACGTTGCTTGAGAGTCATTATAACATATAGGCTTTGAAAACGGAATATAGAAGTTGGAATACTCGGCAATCGCGTCCGCAACCTGAGAAAACCACCAACTGCTATGAGGTAAGGGAGACAGCGTAAAGCCGACCATTTGATAAAAGAAGACGAGCGGTGGTAGAAAGCCGGCTGTGACGTTCAAATTGAAGAGAACGGAGAGAAAAACGATGCCAAACGACATGCCAACCGTGATTAGAATCCATTTCCAAATGCGCATCTTTGTACATTTCAACGTTGAATTGCTGCTATCGCTTTTCACACATTGAATGCGACGGCTGCCAATGGTTGTGAAGTAGCCGTCCCGACACTTTCCGCAGAGAACGCCTTGCCGACCATTGGCGCACTGTTGATTGACGTCCCACACGTCAAACCAACAGTCGCCGGCACTGCTGCTACTTGAACAGTTGCAGTATCCGTTCGGACACCAAACAGAAACAACGGATTTCCAATGATGTTTCATATAATTAGGATCTGCACCCTGTTGGCTTGAATTTGGAGTCCCATATCCGATCCAATACCCGGGCGAACGGAGAATCTGACCGTCCCAATGGCAGGCCAAAATGTTGTTCTTCTGTTTGGAACTGCAAAGACAATAGTGAGATTCATTTTTACTAGCAAGTACATTTTTCTTGTCGTATCCAATGGGACAGTGATCATAAAGTTTGATGTAGAAATTTTTTTTTTCCGAACAGTGAATCCGACGTCCGCCATTCCAAGTGAGAATAGGTTTGACTGAAATAGCAGACCTATCAGTGTCGATATTTAGTCGACCAGCAAATATAAGAAAAAGAAGTTTCTGGGATCCTTCCAAAGCGACCTTCGTGAGGTTATGTATTGGTACCCTCCTTTTGTGCAGCCAACTGGGCAGTTTGCCTTCTTCAGGAGAATGCACGCTGAAATAAAGTGAATGATCCTGAGATGTGATCTCAAAGTCAAGTTGTTCAAAGGGCGTGAAATTGAAGTGAAGCGGGCGAAAGCTCACGTAAAGGTAGTGAGAAACGCCGCTATAGGCACAGTAAACTGAACGATTATTCGAGATGTCGCATTCAAAGTGGAGATCGGGGATCGGACGTGGCAATCTCAGCTCTGCCGTCCAGGTAGCTTCAAAGTTTTTGCACACCTCTTCGTTGTGAAAAGTGCCCAAAGCAATGCAGACAGTAGCCAACAGGAAGAGACTTGTTGACATCTCCAGAGACGACTCGCGTGAGCTGGGGACTAGCGAGACCCCCGGATACCTTCTATGGCTGAGGTACACGTAATCGGTCAAATTTCGGGCGCTAGCGGCTTTCCATCGCCGAATCTTTTCTGCAAGTGGGGAATTGTGGCGGGAACGCCGTGGAAACTGCTTGCCGGCCTCGCAGAAGGCCAAACGCAGGTCGACCAGCCGCAGGTTCGTCTATCACCGTCTCCATGGCGACAATAAAAGTCGAAGCTCTTTCTCAGGACGGCGAACGAGCCAATTGGTGTCATCCAATCGGTACGGTAGTGCGATCGCGAGACTCGGCGAAACAAATATTGGTCGATTAGACGTTCACTACGCCTGTAAGGGTCTTCAAGGCTGGCCGAAACTTCACTTCGAAGTTTGGCACCAGGACATGTTCGGAAGAAGCGAACTCTGTACGGTATTAGGGACCGTTGATTCAAAATTCGTTCACAGGAGTCCTTTTTTTTGAGATGGCTACGGTTTCTGTCACGTTCCGACGTCGCCCGGCTCGTATACGCTCGACTGCGCGACGTGGCGACCGTCGGGAGACATATGGGAGCAAATTCAAAGTTCGATAGTAGAAAATGACGAGTGCATCACGTGACCGCAAATTCTTAGGCTTTTTTCTCGGAGGAGGGCCACAACTCAAGTCAAAAGACCTCATATACGACGGAACGAATCGATATCGACTTAGAACAGAAACAATGGGATTCGTACACGTACAGATAGCCGTAGTGTTGAGAAATTTTAGAAAATTTGGAGTGGAGTGTTGAGAGAGATGATGATTAGAAATATATTAGCTGGTTGCACTCGTTGGTTCCTCTTCCGGTTTGGCGTTCGTGGGCTTTGGTATAGAATTCTCTTTGGCTAGTTTGCTGATGACGTCTTCAAGGTATATCCCCATTGCCTTGACTCCCGCCGTGTTGCCGGTTGACGGCGTTTGGATTTGAAAGTATTGGTTGCTCAAGCGAGATAATAGCCTGAGTGCTGAGGGTAGGAAGGGTAGGGAGGGGTATCGAGGTGAGGTTTTCTGGGAATGAATAGGCCTTCTTGTCTATGGTATAGCTTACCTTTCCATCTGAAATTGCTGTCATGTACCAGCCTATTGAATCAAGACTAGCTCCCCCAGTAGAACTAAAACGAGAGTCCCTCTCACTTGTACTCATCTTCAATCATCGCGCTGGGATCTGATTGGTCGATAGCCTCTTCAAAAAACGACGCAAGAGACGGCAAAAATATTCTGTAGAAACTCGCATAGAAACGCCTCTTTTCACTGTATATCCGCATTTTTATTACCGATCCGGTGCGCTACACGCTTCCATATTGTCCGCGTTCAGGTTCCAGAGACGCGTCAATTCTGGACTACCCATATCAATGTGTCCCGAAGCGGATGACCCAGGATAAGGATAGTATCTCTTCTTAGAACGCCTTGAGACACAAACTGTCGGTCAATAGTGTATCAATGTATTGCGTACTTTGCTACGTAGGATTTGACTGGCTTAGCTTCTGCTTCACTAGAAGTCTCTAACCTGTGTGAAACATCAAGGTGGTTTCGAGCGTGAAGGCTTCTCTCCTATACCTTGGTTTTACAAAGGATGGACACGAATCGTTCTTCCAAGATATCCACATTTCTTCCCTAGCTAAAATATGCTAAAAAAGATACTCTTCACTATTGGCCCGAACACCGCCCCATTCATTCTTACCCTGGTGGTCTTTGCAAACGTTTCCCCGTCCGGAGGAGTCTCCTTTAGCAAACAATAGACTCTTTCTGTTACTGTCTTTACCCAGTGACTCTGCTGATCAGTCAGAACGTGACTAGCGCTAACAAATACATCTACTGTATTTTTTGACGTCACAGAAGCAAAGGATTTACTGTTTGAATTTGATCTGGCCTGTAAGATATTGAAACACAATCAAGAACTGCGTCAAAATCTTTAGGAAAAAAGCCATGTGCAATAGCTTGATTGCTACGAGGAATTTCTAACTGACTTGTCTTCTGAATTTGCAGTCATTCAATTGAAGATCAAACAGCTATTAGGTGTAAATATCCAGCCAGAAGTTACAAACAAGTAAAAGAAGACTACCTTCTCGCTAGTCAAATACTTAGCAAAATAGACGTTACTAGGGAAAGTGACGCGCATAAGTAAATAGGACTAAATCTAGGGGACCTCCTCACCCCGTTGCCTCATCTTCTTTGCCATCTGACGCGTGGTCTAACTTAAAACTATCAAAGACTTCAAGAATTCTATTGGTACTCTAGAAAAAAAGAACTTCACTTTCAACTAGAACTCAAATTGAATACAGCCTGAATACATTTTTAAATTCTTTCCATTGTTCGCGACTGTAGCAAGTGGATGGATCGCGGAAGAAATCTTGAAGCTTCCAAAAAGTCTTATAGAGGTCAAAATCGACAGGCTGGTGTCTGGAGAAATGACAAATAAATAATGAAACAATCAAATATTGTTTCATACGTCGGTGTGACGGCTTCGCCTTCTTCTATCTCCATTCCATCGTCGCGTGCAGCCGTAAGTGCCTTGAAAACCTCACCTTATCATCTATATTAAAATTCTTATGAGCCTACTGCCGCCTTTTCCAAGTCTGGTTGATCTGCACACGTCGTTACGTTCTCCAAATTAAATTGACTCATGAGATTTAATCCTATGCAGATCCTGATGTCTCCCTTTTTAATCTAGATTAGACTGCGACGCTTTTTACCTGATTTCTCAGAGAGAGGAAATATCTGGGCCAAAAACAGCTGAATGCGGCCACAAAAAACGGTATCCTGACTCCGCGACAAACGCCGTAGCAAATCTAAACCGAACAAAATCTCCATCCCAATAATAAACGATTACCAAATAAATGTACCGTTACACATGCGCAGCAAAAAGTTTTTCCCAGACGCATAAAGCTGAGGCTAAAAAAAAAGAAAAAATTTAATTAATTAATTAAAAAATCGAAGCGCGCGATTCTTCCATACAGAAGTCCACAAAGCGACGTTTTTTTCGACGTAGGCAAATATTCGCTCGCACACGTCAAGCGTCACGCAATCGAACAGATCGCCGAGAAGAATGAAAGGCAACGCGGCCGAACACATGCCTTCCTGGACGCATCGCGCCGACAAGGCGATGTAGGCTTCGGCTTTCGCGTCGATTTGGGAGACGAGAACGGCTCGGAGAGCGTCGCGAAACGTTTGATCGAGTATCGTCTTCTTTTCGCCTTCGCTGGAGACGAACGAGATGGTCGGCGAACGTCGCGGGGAGTTGGGAATCGGGGTGCACCTGCCCGGAATTGACGCGAATTCGTCTTTTAGAGGCGCTAGAGCGTCTTTTTCGATCGCTTCCTTGACTTTGATCTAGAGAAGCGTGCTTCGCGTCGGCGCGCGGTTTCTAATGACTGCTCACGAGCAGAGAATTTCGCGAGGAACGATACGACGCCATTTCTTCACGGAATCCCGTACGATCGTATGGAGGCGTTTCCTCCCCTTCCCGTATACGCATTACGCCAGAGTGTTTCCTGAGGGAAAAGCGTCGCAGCCGTAGGCGAAATCCAATCCTAGATCGATTCAAAGTCGATTCGAATTTTCAGCAATTCGATATCGACGCTTTTGGAAAGCCGGAAACGTCAATTTAGAGCGTCTGTTGACATCGCAACGCGTTCTGCCGTCGCTACACACTGTACGATGCGCGAGGAAGAGTTCGAGACGGCTATCAAGGTGCTCGTCGTCGGCAACGGCGCCGTCGGCAAATCGAGCATGATCCAGCGCTACTGCAAGGGAATCTTCACGAAAGACTACAAGAAAACGATCGGCGTGGATTTTCTCGAGCGTCAAATCGAGTGAGTGCGCCGGGGAGAAGACTTGTAAACAAGGGGGCGTGGTCGAATGGCTGTGCACACTGTGTAGGGTTGCGGGGGAAGATGTGAGGCTGATGCTGTGGGATACGGCGGGGCAGGAAGAGTTTGATTCAATTACAAAGTCCTATTATAGGGGTACGCAGTTCCTGACGTCACGGGGTCTGTCTTTGCGAGACCACGGCTTTTTTTAGGGGCTCACGTTTGCGTTTTGGCTTTTTCTACAACCGATAGAAAGTCGTTTGAAGCCATCGAGTCGTGGAAACATAAAGTAGAGATTTTTTGTCATGATGTCATTTCTGAAATGAATCGTTTTTTTAGGTAGAAGATGAGTGCGGTGACATCGTTATGGTTCTAGTCCAGAATAAAATCGATTTGATAGATGAAGCTACTGTAGAATCGTACGATTTCTTTGCAATAGCTGCATTTATATAAAACGCGTCTCTTCTCTTCAGAGGAGAAGCTGAAACTTTGGCCAAACAACTCAAGCTCAAATTCTACAGAACCTCTGTAAAGGACGACTTCAATGTCAATGAAGGTCCCAAAAACTACATATGACCTATGGAATTTCACAATGAAATCCTATGGTCGAATGTTACGCAAACAATATTAGTCTAATTTATTTCTGTTTAGTGTTTACGTATCTTGCTGAACGGTATCTAGAGTGCCTTAGCAGCGCTGATACTGAACAGCCACCAGAGCATCAAATAGGTATGACAATGCATAGGAGGTTTTTTTACAGAGAGTTTTGCTCATGGGTGAGGTTTTAGGCATGTTCAGTGCGTCAAAGGGTGCTGACGGGGCTGGTGGGGAATCTTCTAAAAAGGAAGGGGGAAATTCGAAGGGAAGGCCATCTGAGACCACTTTTCAATTGCGACCAAATAAAACAAGAACTGGGGGAAAGAAAAAATCGTTTTTGTCGTCATGTAGTGTTTTGTAGTATAAGAAAAATAAACGGTAACATTTGGTGATGCAGATTAGATATCTGAAAAATGAATTTTAGACTAGTTGCAGTGGATTACAGTAGTCCACTGGAACTGGTACCCGTCTGTCAACAGTTTCAGTTGTAAAAGGGAAAGACAAACACACTGCACGCACAGAGATAACAAAACCTACTTTGGGCGTATATTTTTTTTGAGACTGATACTTATCACATTCCGACACAGCTTACCTGCATCGAAGCGCGCGCGCTTTGTAACGAACATTCAGTTTTAGCGAAAAGCTGAATGCTCCCGGCGAATTTTAATGCTCGCATCACTGCTGGAGCCGAGCACGCGAGCTGTGTCTTCGCACCAGCCTATCACTATCACGTGGTCTATGTATCTATTTGCTCTTCGAGCGCACGTACCGCTTTTTTACGGAGAGCATCATGGGAGCATACTTGAGCGAGCCAGTCAAGGAAACATCATCTCGCGACAACGAATGCGACCAATTCGTCTACGGCGTGTCGTCTATGCAGGGCTGGAGAATGGATATGGAGGTGAGACGGCAGGCGAACAAAAAACGGGCGCGATATAACGCGTTTTTCAAGGACGCCGAAAGCGTGCTGCCCAAAATCGACGAGAAAACGTCGTTCTTTGGAGTTTTCGACGGCCACGGAGGTCAGTACGCGAACACCGCAGCGAACAGCATGGCAATCTTTGCGCGCGCGTTACAGGCAGGGAAGTGGCTTTGTATTTGGCGAAGCACTTACCCGATTACGTCCTCCAAACGAGTTCCTACGGCGAAGGCAAATTATCCGAAGCTCTCAAGGAGGCCTTCCTTCAAATCGATAGCGATCTCTTGACCGACGCGGCTTTACAGGAATTGAGAGAATTAGCTGGTTTCCATGACGACCGCGAGGAATCGTCCGAATCGCGATGTGCCGAAGCGGTCGAGCTCTTGAAAGAGGCAGAAATGCCTTTGGAGGATTTGCTGGCGAAGTACGGGTGTCCGACTGTGAAGAAAACCGAAGGGGAATCTGCAGCAGAAGACGCAATAGAAATAATATTTGAAGATGACGACGACGATGACGAGGAGGAGGACGATGAAGATGACGCGGACGACGATGATGAAGATGATGATGATGACGATGATGATGATGAAAATTCAGACAAAATTGAGAAGAAATTGGATCAAGAAGTCGAGGAGGACGAAGAAGATAAAGAGCCGAATGATTTCAAGCTCAAAGCGTTTGGCGATCCCGGAAGCAGTTCTGGTTCAACTGCAATCGTTTGTCTTCTTCGGGACGGTGTCGTGACTGTCGCCAATGTAGGCGATTCGCGTTGCGTTCTGTGCTCGGATGGAAAGGCAGTCGATTTGTCCGTCGATCACAAGCCGACTTGTGAGACGGAGAAAACGCGGATCGAAGCGGCGGGGGGATCGGTGAACAAGCTTGGAAGAGTAAATAATGGCTTGAATCTATCACGAGCGATAGGTGAATAAACAAATGAATATACATCATTTGTTACTTGAGACGCTTTTAGGCGATCACTTGTACAAGCGCAATGAAAAGTTGAAGCCAGAAGATCAGATGATATCCGCACTGCCAGATATCCAACACAGAAAACTGAGCAGGTAAAACGAATATTCTCATAGTATGAATATTTTTATTGACCTACGTATTAGTGCTGACAAATTCCTTATTTTGGCCTGTGATGGAGTCTGGTGAGAGTGGAGAGAGAGAGAAAGACGAGGAGATTTTAAACACTTGTTCTTAGGGACGTTGTCTCCAGTCAAGAGTGCGTCGATTTCATCAACGAGAAACTCGCATCAGATCCCAATCAAAAGCTCTCCTCAATCACAGACCAAGTAATAATAATAATAATAATAATAATAATAGTAGTAGTAGGACTATTGCCTGATTGATCTTCCCTAGCTTTTGCATCACTGTTTGGCTAGCACTCAGAAGAACAATGACGTAGGCCTCGACAACATGACAGTGATACTCGTGAGATTCAAAGAGGGTGCTCTTCAAAACGGTCAACTTCAGCAAGCAGTGGCAGAAAAGCGAGCCGGAAGAAAGGGCAAAAGACTTGCCATGTCGCCTAGTTCACCAAAGAAAAAGGACAGAAGTGAATCGTAATGATTTTTGCCTGCTTTAGCGCTGTCAAATCGTTCGTAGTTAAAAATACATTGTGCGTAGCCTTGGAAACGGGAGCTTTCCTAACTCGCCAGCTCAGTCACCACGCTGCAATTCGGTAGAAGTACTCTCAATGCGGCAATGCATTCGTTTGTAGTCTTTTGACACAGCGCGACGTTGAGATATCTCAGACGTTGCATTTTCTGTCCAATTTCCTCCATACCCTGATCTGTCACCTCTAGGCATTGGCTCACGTCTAGCTCTTCCAATCGATTGGCTAAAGTATTCGCAATCACGCTGACACCCGCGTCCGTCAAGCGACTGACGTCACGCAGATTGAGACGCTTGAGTTGCTTGAGATTGCGAGCGATTTTGTGAACCCCTTCGTCGGTCACCTGACTGCATCCCGATAGGCTGAGCGATTGAAGATTCGACGCGTTTTCACTTAGAACCGTCACGGCTTTGTCTTTGAGACGAAAGCAGTGGCTGAAATCCACGTGAATTAGATTAGGAAAACTACTTATTTGCTCCACGTGACTCAGATCGATCATGCTCGATCGAGATAAATTCAACGAGGCTAATTTGGGAAACGATTGGCCGGCCCACGCAGACGACATCAGAACGCAGTTTTCCAACGACAGAAATTCCAACGAACCGGTCGGAAAATGAAGAAAGGAAACGTTGCGCAAATCGCAATTCTTCAAAACGAGTCGCTTCAATCCGCGACATCGCGATTTGATTTCCTCGACGAGAGCGACGCTGAGAAGACACTTGCGTCGCTTTCCGAGCGGCGGCGAATCGCCGTAGAAGCCGCGAAGGCTGAGCGACGTCAGATAGCGATTGAATCGTCGTCGAACGACTTTCCAAAGCGATTGGACGGTGAGACGACGCTCGGCTAGGTGAATTGAACGCCAGAGGGAGGAATCGTCGCTGAGACGCTGCCAAAGTCGGCACGTTCGAGAGCATTTGAGAAGGGAGGCGAGATCGAGGAAGCTGAACGCGTGGACGAGAATGTCTTCGGGCAATTGACATATTGGACTTGTTTGAAGAGTCAATTTTGCTCTCTTTGCCTTCGACATGACACAGGAAGTCTGATGCTAGCGTGCGTTGTGTTCCTTTGCTACAATATATAGGCGCTCCCTAAATATTTTTCGTTGTTACTCCGAGTGGATTCTGCAGCTTGGTAACTGATTGAATAGCCTGTCCTTTATGACTTGACTCATGAGCCCGTGTATTGCTTCGATGGTAAGTTTTGAGCTAAAGTCAATTTAAAAATGTTGTCTCTTTTATAATCAATGCTAAACGGATTACCTGTCTCTTGTAGCTCTGGCTAACTTTGTCTCTTCTTTCTTTTCAAGGTCAGTCACAACAGAAAATCCACTTCCATGACCAACCTTTATAAAGGAAACTACTATTGTACTAGCCACAGTCTAGTGACTATACCTGTTGCTCTGCCTGTTCCAGTTTCTCAGACAAATCCAAAACCTGCCCAGTGGTGTAGTCCCCGTTCTAGCAGAAGAATAAGATACAAGAACGCCAATAAGAAACTAGCATGGTACGCTCACTGTAAGGAGACTATTAGACGAAAGAGTGTTGACCCAATATTTGTTCCACAAGAGATCCAAGAGCCTGTGATCGAGCTGAGATTTAAAATAAGACACATCTAGCGGATAATACCTAGAAAGAGAGAGAGAGAAAATAAAGTGCACGTATGACATAAGAGATCAAAAGAATTACTGTTTGCAATGGACACCAAAGTCTTCGATCTTGTGAAGAGGTATAGATTGATATTCAGATGGACCTTCATTAGGTGGCTTGTAACCCTTGAATCGAATTCAGATATACGTCCTTTCTGTTGCTATGATACCAAACCTTGGGATAAGTCCGAAATGCCCCCAAGTTGACTTTACCAGCCGAGACAGTTCTAACAGGATCAACCTATATAGAAATAAGATATACGACTATAATCTTTTTATTTATCTATACTTACGACGATAGCAACAAATGGCTCTTGGAACTGTTGATTCAGCATCTGAGTGCTAACATCGATGCCCGACAGCCAACACCCATAGCCAGGATGACTGTGATACCAACCAATGACATTCTCCAAACGACCAACCTATGCAATAAAGAGAGAGAGATGATTCATAAACAGAGAGACGTCCTTCCTCACGTCTTTTGCCGCCTCTACGTAGCTCGTCATGTATTCGTAGGCTTGCGCTTGTGCGTTGACGCGCGTCTCGGTGCCCTCGACGGGCAGTGCGAACGAATCCATGACGATCATCGTGTCGCCGTCGACTTTTCCCAGCATTAGGCCCATCACTTCGAGATGGCCCCCCGAGCGGGCGTGCATCACCATTTTCAGGAGGCTCAACGCCGAAATTTTGATCTTTTTGAAGTAGTGAGGACTGTTTTCGATAAGGGCGCTGAGAAATTGCGATCGAAACGAGAAGCGATGGCCTTACTCTTTTGCCCACGGCTTCTTCTGGAGTATTTCTTGCTGTTTTTTAGCGTCGTAATGATAGACGCTTTCAATGCTGGGCACCGTCACGATTTCGTTGGCCAATTCGAACGTTTTCTGAGCCATTTGGGAATCCATGTCGCCCACGAATAACGCACGTTTCAAGCAAACGTCATCGAACAAATGAATATTTATCTATTTTATTATCCGTGAATACATTGTTTATTGAAGCGAGGAATGTGCCGATACTCTCGTTCGATTCCAATCCAGCATTTTAATCACTTTCCCCACGACACTTCTATACTAATTAGAAAATTTTGTCCGCGGAACGGTTTTGCTCAAATTCAGCATGAGCAGCCTAATTGAGCTCTAGATGCACTTAGCACTGTTTCTAACTCTGCGATAATGTTTTTTTTCTGTAAAGAGAGCTTCTTAGGCCACGTTTCGTAAGATAATCTCCTCCAGAGCGTCAGGAGAGCCCCCTATAGGATTCTCTTTCCAAAATTCGGTCTCCGTTCTTCGTCTACGATCGATGGAAGATCGATTTCTTCGTGTTGTGAGGATGAACGACGCGCGCCGAGCTCGATTTCGCACCGAGATGGCGGAAAGGAGCTCCATA